>NW_027099220.1:0-300000 GCF_037042795.1 Molothrus aeneus | reverse complement strand
CGGCACTTAGCTTCGGAGAGCTGCGTATCTGCGTCTTCTGCGTGTCTTGCCGCTCTACACTCAGCCAAAAGCTTTTCCACCATATCTTGCAAGGAGAAACTCTGCCAGGAAAGAAAACATCCAAAATCTTGTTCTAAAGCTTGCACGGGGGTCTGCAAAGAGTTTGGCAAGAATGAAAGGTAGTTGTCCAAAACTCGTTCTTTTCCAATAGAATAACCATGGAAAAGGCAGGAGAGTGGTAAAGTACTGTTTTCTCTAAGTCTGAATGCTGCCCACACTGTGCCTGTGTGCTGCAGCTTGCATCTTCGCCTTTGGGAAGCTGCCGCTCGCCGATTCTCCCGGAGGCGAAGAAGCGGCTTCTTCGCACACAGAGCATTGTGGCGAGCGCAGGGAGCTCCTGAGAGCGGTTTGTGCCGAAAGAAGCCCGGGACCGGCACTTAGCTTCGGAGAGCTGTGTATCTGCGTCTTCTGCGTGTCTTGCCGCTCTACACTCAGCAAAAAGCTTTTCCAGCATATCTTGCAAGGAGAAACTCTGCCAGGAAAGAAAACATCCAAAATCTTGTTCTAAAGCTTGCACGGAGGTCTGCAAAGAGTTTGGCAAGAATGAAAGGTAGTTGTCCAAAACTCGTTCTTTTCCAATATAATAACCATGGAAAAGGCAGGAGAGTGGTAAAGTACTGTTTTCTCTAAGTCTGAAGGCTGCCCACACTGTGCCTGTGTGCTGCAGCTTGCATCTTCGCCTTTGGGAAGCTGCCGCTCGCCGATTCTCCCGGAGGCGAAGAAGCGGCTTCTTCGCACACAGAGCATTGTGGCGAGCGCAGGGAGCTCCTGAGAGCGGTTTGTGCCGAAAGAAGCCCGGGACCGGCACTTAGCTGCGGAGAGCTGCGTATCTGCGTCTTCTGCGTGTCTTGCCGCTCTACACTCAGCAAAAAGCTTTTCCACCATATCTTGCAAGGAGAAACTCTGCTAGGAAAGAAAACATCCAAAATCTTGTTCTAAAGCTTGCACGGGGGTCTGCAAAGAGTTTGGCAAGAATGAAAGGTAGTTGTCCAAAACTCGTTCTTTTCCAATAGAATAACCATGGAAAAGGCAGGAGAGTGGTAAAGTACTGTTTTCTCTAAGTCTGAAGGCTGCCCACACTGTGCCTGTGTGCTGCAGCTTGCATCTTCGCCTTTGGGAAGCTGCCGCTCGCCGATTCTCCCGGAGGCGAAGAAGCGGCTTCTTCGCACACAGAGCATTGTGGCGAGCGCAGGGAGCTCCTGAGAGCGGTTTGTGCCGAAAGAAGCCCGGGACGGGCACTTAGCTTCGGAGAGCTGCGTATCTGCGTCTTCTGCGTGTCTTGCCGCTCTACACTCAGCAAAAAGCTTTTCCACCATATCTTGCAAGGAGAAACTCTGCCAGGAAAGAAAACATCCAAAATCTTGTTCTAAAGCTTGCACGGAGGTCTGCAAAGAGTTTGGCAAGAATGAAAGGTAGTTGTCCAAAACTCGTTCTTTTCCAATATAATAACCATGGAAAAGGCAGGAGAGTGGTAAAGTACTGTTTTCTCTAAGTCTGAAGGCTGCCCACACTGTGCCTGTGTGCTGCAGCTTGCATCTTCGCCTTTGGGAAGCTGCCGCTCGCCGATTCTCCCGGAGGCGAAGAAGCGGCTTCTTCGCACACAGAGCATTGTGGCGAGCGCAGGGAGCTCCTGAGAGCGGTTTGTGCCGAAAGAAGCCCGGGACCGGCACTTAGCTTCGGAGAGCTGCGTATCTGCGTCTTCTGCGTGTCTTGCCGCTCTACACTCAGCAAAAAGCTTTTCCACCATATCTTGCAAGGAGAAACTCTGCCAGGAAAGAAAACATCCAAAATCTTGTTCTAAAGCTTGCACGGGGGTCTGCAAAGAGTTTGGCAAGAATGAAAGGTAGTTGTCCAAAACTCGTTCTTTTCCACTATAATAACCATGGAAAAGGCAGGAGAGTGGTAAAGTACTGTTTTCTCTAAGTCTGAAGGCTGCCCACACTGTGCCTGTGTGCTGCAGCTTGCATTTTCGCCTTTGGGAAGCTGCCGCTCGCCGATTCTCCCGGAGGCGAAGAAGCGGCTTCGTCGCACACAGAGCATTGTGGCGAGCGCAGGGAGCTCCTGAGAGCGGTTTGTGCCGAAAGAAGCCCGGGACCGGCACTCTAGCTTCGGAGAGCTGCGTATCTGCGTCTTCTGCGTGTCTTGCCGCTCTACACTCAGCAAAAAGCTTTTCCACCATATCTTGCAAGGAGAAACTCTGCCAGGAAAGAAAACATCCAAAATCTTGTTCTAAAGCTTGCACGGAGGTCTGCAAAGAGTTTGGCAAGAATGAAAGGTAGTTGTCCAAAACTCGTTCTTTTCCAATATAATAACCATGGAAAAGGCAGGAGAGTGGTAAAGTACTGTTTTCTCTAAGTCTGAAGGCTGCCCACACTGTGCCTGTGTGCTGCAGCTTGCATCTTCGCCTTTGGGAAGCTGCCGCTCGCCGATTCTCCCGGAGGCGAAGAAGCGGCTTCTTCGCACACAGAGCATTGTGGCGAGCGCAGGGAGCTCCTGAGAGCGGTTTGTGCCGAAAGAAGCCCGGGACCGGCACTTAGCTTCGGAGAGCTGCGTATCTGCGTCTTCTGCGTGTCTTGCCGCTCTACACTCAGCAAAAAGCTTTTCCACCATATCTTGCAAAGAGAAACTCTGCCAGGAAAGAAAACATCCAAAATCTTGTTCTAAAGCTTGCACGGAGGTCTGCAAAGAGTTTGGCAAGAATGAAAGGTAGTTGTCCAAAACTCGTTCTTTTCCAATAGAATAACCGTGGAAAAGGCAGGAGAGTGGTAAAGTACTGTTTTCTCTAAGTCTGAAGGCTGCCCACACTGTGCCTGTGTGCTGCAGCTTGCATCTTCGCCTTTGGGAAGCTGCCGCTCGCCGATTCTCCCGGAGGCGAAGAAGCGGCTTCTTCGCACACAGAGCATTGTGGCGAGCGCAGGGAGCTCCTGAGAGCGGTTTGTGCCGAAAGAAGCCCGGGACCGGCACTTAGCTGCGGAGAGCTGCGTATCTGCGTCTTCTGCGTGTCTTGCCGCTCTACACTCAGCAAAAAGCTTTTCCACCATATCTTGCAAGGAGAAACTCTGCTAGGAAAGAAAACATCCAAAATCTTGTTCTAAAGCTTGCACGGGGGTCTGCAAAGAGTTTGGCAAGAATGAAAGGTAGTTGTCCAAAACTCGTTCTTTTCCAATAGAATAACCATGGAAAAGGCAGGAGAGTGGTAAAGTACTGTTTTCTCTAAGTCTGAATGCTGCCCACACTGTGCCTGTGTGCTGCAGCTTGCATCTTCGCCTTTGGGAAGCTGCCGCTCGCCGATTCTCCCGGAGGCGAAGAAGCGGCTTCTTCGCACACAGAGCATTGTGGCGAGCGCAGGGAGCTCCTGAGAGCGGTTTGTGCCGAAAGAAGCCCGGGACGGGCACTTAGCTTCGGAGAGCTGCGTATCTGCGTCTTCTGCGTGTCTTGCCGCTCTACACTCAGCAAAAAGCTTTTCCACCATATCTTGCAAGGAGAAACTCTGCCAGGAAAGAAAACATCCAAAATCTTGTTCTAAAGCTTGCACGGAGGTCTGCAAAGAGTTTGGCAAGAATGAAAGGTAGTTGTCCAAAACTCGTTCTTTTCCAATATAATAACCATGGAAAAGGCAGGAGAGTGGTAAAGTACTGTTTTCTCTAAGTCTGAAGGCTGCCCACACTGTGCCTGTGTGCTGCAGCTTGCATCTTCGCCTTTGGGAAGCTGCCGCTCGCCGATTCTCCCGGAGGCGAAGAAGCGGCTTCTTCGCACACAGAGCATTGTGGCGAGCGCAGGGAGCTCCTGAGAGCGGTTTGTGCCGAAAGAAGCCCGGGACCGGCACTTAGCTTCGGAGAGCTGCGTATCTGCGTCTTCTGCGTGTCTTGCCGCTCTACACTCAGCAAAAAGCTTTTCCACCATATCTTGCAAGGAGAAACTCTGCCAGGAAAGAAAACATCCAAAATCTTGTTCTAAAGCTTGCACGGGGGTCTGCAAAGAGTTTGGCAAGAATGAAAGGTAGTTGTCCAAAACTCGTTCTTTTCCACTATAATAACCATGGAAAAGGCAGGAGAGTGGTAAAGTACTGTTTTCTCTAAGTCTGAAGGCTGCCCACACTGTGCCTGCGTGGTGCAGCTTGCATCTTCGCCTTTGGGAAGCTGCCGCTCGCCGATTCTCCCGGAGGCGAAGAAGCGGCTTCTTCGCACACAGAGCATTGTGGCGAGCGCAGGGAGCTCCTGAGAGCGGTTTGTGCCGAAAGAAGCCCGGGACCGGCACTTAGCTTCGGAGAGCTGCGTATCTGCGTCTTCTGCGTGTCTTGCCGCTCTACACTCAGCAAAAAGCTTTTCCAGCATATCTTGCAAGGAGAAACTCTGCCAGGAAAGAAAACATCCAAAATCTTGTTCTAAAGCTTGCACGGGGGTCTGCAAAGAGTTTGGCAAGAATGAAAGGTAGTTGTCCAAAACTCGTTCTTTTCCAATAGAATAACCATGGAAAAGGCAGGAGAGTGGTAAAGTACTGTTTTCTCTAAGTCTGAAGGCTGCCCACACTGTGCCTGTGTGCTGCAGCTTGCATCTTCGCCTTTGGGAAGCTGCCGCTCGCCGATTCTCCCGGAGGCGAAGAAGCGGCTTCTTCGCACACAGAGCATTGTGGCGAGCGCAGGGAGCTCCTGAGAGCGGTTTGTGCCGAAAGAAGCCCGGGACCGGCACTTAGCTTCGGAGAGCTGCGTATCTGCGTCTTCTGCGTGTCTTGCCGCTCTACACTCAGCAAAAAGCTTTTCCACCATATCTTGCAAGGAGAAACTCTGCCAGGAAAGAAAACATCCAAAATCTTGTTCTAAAGCTTGCACGGGGGTCTGCAAAGAGTTTGGCAAGAATGAAAGGTAGTTGTCCAAAACTCGTTCTTTTCCAATAGAATAACCATGGAAAAGGCAGGAGAGTGGTAAAGTACTGTTTTCTCTAAGTCTGAAGGCTGCCCACACTGTGCCTGTGTGCTGCAGCTTGCATCTTCGCCTTTGGGAAGCTGCCGCTCGCCGATTCTCCCGGAGGCGAAGAAGCGGCTTCTTCGCACACAGAGCATTGTGGCGAGCGCAGGGAGCTCCTGAGAGCGGTTTGTGCCGAAAGAAGCCCGGGACCGGCACTTAGCTTCGGAGAGCTGCGTATCTGCGTCTTCTGCGTGTCTTGCCGCTCTACACTCAGCAAAAAGCTTTTCCACCATATCTTGCAAGGAGAAACTCTGCCAGGAAAGAAAACATCCAAAATCTTGTTCTAAAGCTTGCACGGAGGTCTGCAAAGAGTTTGGCAAGAATGAAAGGTAGTTGTCCAAAACTCGTTCTTTTCCAATATAATAACCATGGAAAAGGCAGGAGAGTGGTAAAGTACTGTTTTCTCTAAGTCTGAAGGCTGCCCACACTGTGCCTGTGTGCTGCAGCTTGCATCTTCGCCTTTGGGAAGCTGCCGCTCGCCGATTCTCCCGGAGGCGAAGAAGCGGCTTCTTCGCACACAGAGCATTGTGGCGAGCGCAGGGAGCTCCTGAGAGCGGTTTGTGCCGAAAGAAGCCCGGGACCGGCACTTAGCTTCGGAGAGCTGCGTATCTGCGTCTTCTGCGTGTCTTGCCGCTCTACACTCAGCAAAAAGCTTTTCCACCATATCTTGCAAAGAGAAACTCTGCCAGGAAAGAAAACATCCAAAATCTTGTTCTAAAGCTTGCACGGAGGTCTGCAAAGAGTTTGGCAAGAATGAAAGGTAGTTGTCCAAAACTCGTTCTTTTCCAATATAATAACCATGGAAAAGGCAGGAGAGTGGTAAAGTACTGTTTTCTCTAAGTCTGAATGCTGCCCACACTGTGCCTGTGTGCTGCAGCTTGCATCTTCGCCTTTGGGAAGCTGCCGCTCGCCGATTCTCCCGGAGGCGAAGAAGCGGCTTCTTCGCACACAGAGCATTGTGGCGAGCGCAGGGAGCTCCTGAGAGCGGTTTGTGCCGAAAGAAGCCCGGGACCGGCACTTAGCTTCGGAGAGCTGCGTATCTGCGTCTTCTGCGTGTCTTGCCGCTCTACACTCAGCAAAAAGCTTTTCCACCATATCTTGCAAGGAGAAACTCTGCCAGGAAAGAAAACATCCAAAATCTTGTTCTAAAGCTTGCACGGGGGTCTGCAAAGAGTTTGGCAAGAATGAAAGGTAGTTGTCCAAAACTCGTTCTTTTCCAATAGAATAACCATGGAAAAGGCAGGAGAGTGGTAAAGTACTGTTTTCTCTAAGTCTGAAGGCTGCCCACACTGTGCCTGTGTGCTGCAGCTTGCATCTTCGCCTTTGGGAAGCTGCCGCTCGCCGATTCTCCCGGAGGCGAAGAAGCGGCTTCTTCGCACACAGAGCATTGTGGCGAGCGCAGGGAGCTCCTGAGAGCGGTTTGTGCCGAAAGAAGCCCGGGACCGGCACTTAGCTTCGGAGAGCTGCGTATCTGCGTCTTCTGCGTGTCTTGCCGCTCTACACTCAGCAAAAAGCTTTTCCACCATATCTTGCAAGGAGAAACTCTGCCAGGAAAGAAAACATCCAAAATCTTGTTCTAAAGCTTGCACGGAGGTCTGCAAAGAGTTTGGCAAGAATGAAAGGTAGTTGTCCACAACTCGTTCTTTTCCAATATAATAACCATGGAAAAGGCAGGAGAGTGGTAAAGTACTGTTTTCTCTAAGTCTGAAGGCTGCCCACACTGTGCCTGTGTGCTGCAGCTTGCATCTTCGCCTTTGGGAAGCTGCCGCTCGCCGATTCTCCCGGAGGCGAAGAAGCGGCTTCTTCGCACACAGAGCATTGTGGCGAGCGCAGGGAGCTCCTGAGAGCGGTTTGTGCCGAAAGAAGCCCGGGACCGGCACTTAGCTTCGGAGAGCTGCGTATCTGCGTCTTCTGCGTGTCTTGCCGCTCTACACTCAGCAAAAAGCTTTTCCACCATATCTTGCAAAGAGAAACTCTGCCAGGAAAGAAAACATCCAAAATCTTGTTCTAAAGCTTGCACGGAGGTCTGCAAAGAGTTTGGCAAGAATGAAAGGTAGTTGTCCAAAACTCGTTCTTTTCCAATAGAATAACCATGGAAAAGGCAGGAGAGTGGTAAAGTACTGTTTTCTCTAAGTCTGAATGCTGCCCACACTGTGCCTGTGTGCTGCAGCTTGCATCTTCGCCTTTGGGAAGCTGCCGCTCGCCGATTCTCCCGGAGGCGAAGAAGCGGCTTCTTCGCACACAGAGCATTGTGGCGAGCGCAGGGAGCTCCTGAGAGCGGTTTGTGCCGAAAGAAGCCCGGGACCGGCACTTAGCTTCGGAGAGCTGCGTATCTGCGTCTTCTGCGTGTCTTGCCGCTCTACACTCAGCAAAAAGCTTTTCCACCATATCTTGCAAGGAGAAACTCGGCCAGGAAAGAAAACATCCAAAATCTTGTTCTAAAGCTTGCACGGAGGTCTGCAAAGAGTTTGGCAAGAATGAAAGGTAGTTGTCCAAAACTCGTTCTTTTCCAATAGAATAACCATGGAAAAGGCAGGAGAGTGGTAAAGTACTGTTTTCTCTAAGTCTGAAGGCTGCCCACACTGTGCCTGTGTGCTGCAGCTTGCATCTTCGCCTTTGGGAAGCTGCCGCTCGCCGATTCTCCCGGAGGCGAAGAAGCGGCTTCTTCGCACACAGAGCATTGTGGCGAGCGCAGGGAGCTCCTGAGAGCGGTTTGTGCCGAAAGAAGCCCGGGACCGGCACTTAGCTTCGGAGAGCTGCGTATCTGCGTCTTCTGCGTGTCTTGCCGCTCTACACTCAGCAAAAAGCTTTTCCACCATATCTTGCAAGGAGAAACTCTGCCAGGAAAGAAAACATCCAAAATCTTGTTCTAAAGCTTGCACGGGGGTCTGCAAAGAGTTTGGCAAGAATGAAAGGTAGTTGTCCAAAACTCGTTCTTTTCCAATATAATAACCATGGAAAAGGCAGGAGAGTGGTAAAGTACTGTTTTCTCTAAGTCTGAATGCTGCCCACACTGTGCCTGTGTGCTGCAGCTTGCATCTTCGCCTTTGGGAAGCTGCCGCTCGCCGATTCTCCCGGAGGCGAAGAAGCGGCTTCTTCGCACACAGAGCATTGTGGCGAGCGCAGGGAGCTCCTGAGAGCGGTTTGTGCCGAAAGAAGCCCGGGACCGGCACTTAGCTTCGGAGAGCTGCGTATCTGCGTCTTCTGCGTGTCTTGCCGCTCTACACTCAGCAAAAAGCTTTTCCACCATATCTTGCAAGGAGAAACTCTGCCAGGAAAGAAAACATCCAAAATCTTGTTCTAAAGCTTGCACGGAGGTCTGTAAAGAGTTTGGCAAGAATGAAAGGTAGTTGTCCAAAACTCGTTCTTTTCCACTATAATAACCATGGAAAAGGCAGGAGAGTGGTAAAGTACTGTTTTCTCTAAGTCTGAAGGCTGCCCACACTGTGCCTGTGTGCTGCAGCTTGCATCTTCGCCTTTGGGTAGCTGCCGCTCGCCGATTCTCCCGGAGGCGAAGAAGCGGCTTCTTCGCAAACAGAGCATTGTGGCGAGCGCAGGGAGCTCCTGAGAGCGGTTTGTGCCGAAAGAAGCCCGGGACCGGCACTTAGCTTCGGAGAGCTGCGTATCTGCGTCTTCTGCGTGTCTTGCCGCTCTACACTCAGCAAAAAGCTTTTCCACCATATCTTGCAAGGAGAAACTCTGCCAGGAAAGAAAACATCCAAAATCTTGTTCTAAAGCTTGCACGGAGGTCTGCAAAGAGTTTGGCAAGAATGAAAGGTAGTTGTCCAAAACTCGTTCTTTTCCAATATAATAACCATGGAAAAGGCAGGAGAGTGGTAAAGTACTGTTTTCTCTAAGTCTGAATGCTGCCCACACTGTGCCTGTGTGCTGCAGCTTGCATCTTCGCCTTTGGGAAGCTGCCACTCGCCGATTCTCCCGGAGGCGAAGAAGCGGCTTCTTCGCACACAGAGCATTGTGGCGAGCGCAGGGAGCTCCTGAGAGCGGTTTGTGCCGAAAGAAGCCCGGGACCGGCACTTAGCTTCGGAGAGCTGCGTATCTGCGTCTTCTGCGTGTCTTGCCGCTCTACACTCAGCAAAAAGCTTTTCCACCATATCTTGCAAGGAGAAACTCTGCCAGGAAAGAAAACATCCAAAATCTTGTTCTAAAGCTTGCACGGAGGTCTGCAAAGAGTTTGGCAAGAATGAAAGGTAGTTGTCCAAAACTCGTTCTTTTCCAATAGAATAACCATGGAAAAGGCAGGAGAGTGGTAAAGTACTGTTTTCTCTAAGTCTGAAGGCTGCCCACACTGTGCCTGTGTGCTGCAGCTTGCATCTTCGCCTTTGGGAAGCTGCCGCTCGCCGATTCTCCCGGAGGCGAAGAAGCGGCTTCTTCGCACACAGAGCATTGTGGCGAGCGCAGGGAGCTCCTGAGAGCGGTTTGTGCCGAAAGAAGCCCGGGACCGGCACTCAGCTTCGGAGAGCTGCGTATCTGCGTCTTCTGCGTGTCTTGCCGCTCTACACTCAGCAAAAAGCTTTTCCACCATATCTTGCAAGGAGAAACTCTGCCAGGAAAGAAAACATCCAAAATCTTGTTCTAAAGCTTGCACGGAGGTCTGCAAAGAGTTTGGCAAGAATGAAAGGTAGTTGTCCAAAACTCGTTCTTTTCCAATATAATAACCATGGAAAAGGCAGGAGAGTGGTAAAGTACTGTTTTCTCTAAGTCTGAAGGCTGCCCACACTGTGCCTGTGTGCTGCAGCTTGCATCTTCGCCTTTGGGAAGCTGCCGCTCGCCGATTCTCCCGTAGGCGAAGAAGCGGCTTCTTCGCACACAGAGCATTGTGGCGAGCGCAGGGAGCTCCTGAGAGCGGTTTGTGCCGAAAGAAGCCCGGGACCGGCACTTAGCTTCGGAGAGCTGCGTATCTGCGTCTTCTGCGTGTCTTGCCGCTCTACACTCAGCAAAAAGCTTTTCCACCATATCTTGCAAGGAGAAACTCTGCCAGGAAAGAAAACATCCAAAATCTTGTTCTAAAGCTTGCACGGAGGTCTGCAAAGAGTTTGGCAAGAATGAAAGGTAGTTGTCCAAAACTCGTTCTTTTCCAATAGAATAACCATGGAAAAGGCAGGAGAGTGGTAAAGTACTGTTTTCTCTAAGTCTGAAGGCTGCCCACACTGTGCCTGTGTGCTGCAGCTTGCATCTTCGCCTTTGGGAAGCTGCCGCTCGCCGATTCTCCCGGAGGCGAAGAAGCGGCTTCTTCGCACACAGAGCATTGTGGCGAGCGCAGGGAGCTCCTGAGAGCGGTTTGTGCCGAAAGAAGCCCGGGACCGGCACTTAGCTTCGGAGAGCTGCGTATCTGCGTCTTCTGCGTGTCTTGCCGCTCTACACTCAGCAAAAAGCTTTTCCAGCATATCTTGCAAGGAGAAACTCTGCCAGGAAAGAAAACATCCAAAATCTTGTTCTAAAGCTTGCACGCGGGTCTGCAAAGAGTTTGGCAAGAATGAAAGGTAGTTGTCCAAAACTCGTTCTTTTCCAATATAATAACCATGGAAAAGGCAGGAGAGTGGTAAAGTACTGTTTTCTCTAAGTCTGAATGCTGCCCACACTGTGCCTGTGTGCTGCAGCTTGCATCTTCGCCTTTGGGAAGCTGCCGCTCGCCGATTCTCCCGGAGGCGAAGAAGCGGCTTCTTCGCACACAGAGCATTGTGGCGAGCGCAGGGAGCTCCTGTGAGAGCGGTTTGTGCCGAAAGAAGCCCGGGACCGGCACTTAGCTTCGGAGAGCTGCGTATCTGCGTCTTCTGCGTGTCTTGCCGCTCTACACTCAGCAAAAAGCTTTTCCAGCATATCTTGCAAGGAGAAACTCTGCCAGGAAAGAAAACATCCAAAATCTTGTTCTAAAGCTTGCACGCGGGTCTGCAAAGAGTTTGGCAAGAATGAAAGGTAGTTGTCCAAAACTCGTTCTTTTCCAATATAATAACCATGGAAAAGGCAGGAGAGTGGTAAAGTACTGTTTTCTCTAAGTCTGAATGCTGCCCACACTGTGCCTGTGTGCTGCAGCTTGCATCTTCGCCTTTGGGAAGCTGCCGCTCGCCGATTCTCCCGGAGGCGAAGAAGCGGCTTCTTCGCACACAGAGCATTGTGGCGAGCGCAGGGAGCTCCTGAGAGCGGTTTGTGCCGAAAGAAGCCCGGGACCGGCACTTAGCTTCGGAGAGCTGCGTATCTGCGTCTTCTGCGTGTCTTGCCGCTCTACACTCAGCAAAAAGCTTTTCCAGCATATCTTGCAAGGAGAAACTCTGCCAGGAAAGAAAACATCCAAAATCTTGTTCTAAAGCTTGCACGCGGGTCTGCAAAGAGTTTGGCAAGAATGAAAGGTAGTTGTCCAAAACTCGTTCTTTTCCAATAGAATAACCATGGAAAAGGCAGGAGAGTGGTAAAGTACTGTTTTCTCTAAGTCTGAATGCTGCCCACACTGTGCCTGTGTGCTGCAGCTTGCATCTTCGCCTTTGGGAAGCCGCCGCTCGCCGATTCTCCCGGAGGCGAAGAAGCGGCTTCTTCGCACACAGAGCATTGTGGCGAGCGCAGGGAGCTCCTGAGAGCGGTTTGTGCCGAAAGAAGCCCGGGACCGGCACTTAGCTTCGGAGAGCTGCGTATCTGCGTCTTCTGCGTGTCTTGCCGCTCTACACTCAGCAAAAAGCTTTTCCACCATATCTTGCAAGGAGAAACTCTGCCAGGAAAGAAAACATCCAAAATCTTGTTCTAAAGCTTGCACGGAGGTCTGCAAAGAGTTTGGCAAGAATAAAAGGTAGTTGTCCAAAACTCGTTCTTTTCCAATAGAATAACCATGGAAAAGGCAGGAGAGTGGTAAAGTACTGTTTTCTCTAAGTCTGAATGCTGCCCACACTGTGCCTGTGTGCTGCAGCTTGCATCTTCGCCTTTGGGAAGCTGCCGCTCGCCGATTCTCCCGGAGGCGAAGAAGCGGCTTCTTCGCACACAGAGCATTGTGGCGAGCGCAGGGAGCTCCTGAGAGCGGTTTGTGCCGAAAGAAGCCCGGGACCGGCACTCAGCTTCGGAGAGCTGCGTATCTGCGTCTTCTGCGTGTCTTGCCGCTCTACACTCAGCAAAAAGCTTTTCCACCATATCTTGCAAGGAGAAACTCTGCCAGGAAAGAAAACATCCAAAATCTTGTTCTAAAGCTTGCACGGGGGTCTGCAAAGAGTTTGGCAAGAATGAAAGGTAGTTGTCCAAAACTCGTTCTTTTCCAATAGAATAACCATGGAAAAGGCAGGAGAGTGGTAAAGTACTGTTTTCTCTAAGTCTGAATGCTGCCCACACTGTGCCTGTGTGCTGCAGCTTGCATCTTCGCCTTTGGGAAGCTGCCGCTCGCCGATTCTCCCGGAGGCGAAGAAGCGGCTTCTTCACACACAGAGCATTGTGGCGAGCGCAGGGAGCTCCTGACAGCGGTTTGTGCCGAAAGAAGCCCGGGACCGGCACTTAGCTTCGGAGAGCTGCGTATCTGCGTCTTCTGCGTGTCTTGCCGCTCTACACTCAGCAAAAAGCTTTTCCAGCATATCTTGCAAGGAGAAACTCTGCCAGGAAAGAAAACATCCAAAATCTTGTTCTAAAGCTTGCACGCGGGTCTGCAAAGAGTTTGGCAAGAATGAAAGGTAGTTGTCCAAAACTCGTTCTTTTCCAATATAATAACCATGGGAAAGGCAGGAGAGTGGTAAAGTACTGTTTTCTCTAAGTCTGAATGCTGCCCACACTGTGCCTGTGTGCTGCAGCTTGCATCTTCGCCTTTGGGAAGCTGCCGCTCGCCGATTCTCCCGGAGGCGAAGAAGCGGCTTCTTCGCACACAGAGCATTGTGGCGAGCGCAGGGAGCTCCTGAGAGCGGTTTGTGCCGAAAGAAGCCCGGGACCGGCACTTAGCTTCGGAGAGCTGCGTATCTGCGTCTTCTGCGTGTCTTGCCGCTCTACACTCAGCAAAAAGCTTTTCCACCATATCTTGCAAGGAGAAACTCGGCCAGGAAAGAAAACATCCAAAATCTTGTTCTAAAGCTTGCACGGGGGTCTGCAAAGAGTTTGGCAAGAATGAAAGGTAGTTGTCCAAAACTCGTTCTTTTCCAATATAATAACCATGGAAAAGGCAGGAGAGTGGTAAAGTACTGTTTTCTCTAAGTCTGAATGCTGCCCACACTGTGCCTGTGTGCTGCAGCTTGCATCTTCACCTTTGGGAAGCTGCCGCTCGCCGATTCTCCCGGAGGCGAAGAAGCGGCTTCTTCGCACACAGAGCATTGTGGCGAGCGCAGGGAGCTCCTGAGAGCGGTTTGTGCCGAAAGAAGCCCGGGACCGGCACTTAGCTTCGGAGAGCTGCGTATCTGCGTCTTCTGCGTGTCTTGCCGCTCTACACTCAGCAAAAAGCTTTTCCACCATATCTTGCAAGGAGAAACTCTGCCAGGAAAGAAAACATCCAAAATCTTGTTCTAAAGCTTGCACGGGGGTCTGCAAAGAGTTTGGCAAGAATGAAAGGTAGTTGTCCAAAACTCGTTCTTTTCCAATAGAATAACCATGGAAAAGGCAGGAGAGTGGTAAAGTACTGTTTTCTCTAAGTCTGAATGCTGCCCACACTGTGCCTGTGTGCTGCAGCTTGCATCTTCGCCTTTGGGAAGCTGCCGCTCGCCAATTCTCCCGGAGGCGAAGAAGCGGCTTCTTCGCACACAGAGCATTGTGGCGAGCGCAGGGAGCTCCTGAGAGCGGTTTGGGCCGAAAGAAGCCCGGGACCGGCACTTAGCTTCGGAGAGCTGCGTATCTGCGTCTTCTGCGTGTCTTGCCGCTCTACACTCAGCAAAAAGCTTTTCCACCATATCTTGCATGGAGAAACTCTGCCAGGAAAGAAAACATCCAAAATCTTGTTCTAAAGCTTGCACGGGGGTCTGCAAAGAGTTTGGCAAGAATGAAAGGTAGTTGTCCAAAACTCGTTCTTTTCCAATAGAATAACCATGGAAAAGGCAGGAGAGTGGTAAAGTACTGTTTTCTCTAAGTCTGAATGCTGCCCACACTGTGCCTGTGTGCTGCAGCTTGCATCTTCGCCTTTGGGAAGCTGCCACTCGCCGATTCTCCCGGAGGCGAAGAAGCGGCTTCTTCGCACACAGAGCATTGTGGCGAGCGCAGGGAGCTCCTGAGAGCGGTTTGTGCCGAAAGAAGCCCGGGACCGGCACTTAGCTTCGGAGAGCTGCGTATCTGCGTCTTCTGCGTGTCTTGCCGCTCTACACTCAGCAAAAAGCTTTTCCACCATATCTTGCAAGGAGAAACTCTGCCAGGAAAGAAAACATCCAAAATCTTGTTCTAAAGCTTGCACGGAGGTCTGCAAAGAGTTTGGCAAGAATGAAAGGTAGTTGTCCAAAACTCGTTCTTTTCCAATAGAATAACCATGGAAAAGGCAGGAGAGTGGTAAAGTACTGTTTTCTCTAAGTCTGAAGGCTGCCCACACTGTGCCTGTGTGCTGCAGCTTGCATCTTCGCCTTTGGGAAGCTGCCGCTCGCCGATTCTCCCGGAGGCGAAGAAGCGGCTTCTTCGCACACAGAGCATTGTGGCGAGCGCAGGGAGCTCCTGAGAGCGGTTTGTGCCGAAAGAAGCCCGGGACCGGCACTCAGCTTCGGAGAGCTGCGTATCTGCGTCTTCTGCGTGTCTTGCCGCTCTACACTCAGCAAAAAGCTTTTCCACCATATCTTGCAAGGAGAAACTCTGCCAGGAAAGAAAACATCCAAAATCTTGTTCTAAAGCTTGCACGGAGGTCTGCAAAGAGTTTGGCAAGAATGAAAGGTAGTTGTCCAAAACTCGTTCTTTTCCAATAGAATAACCATGGAAAAGGCAGGAGAGTGGTAAAGTACTGTTTTCTCTAAGTCTGAAGGCTGCCCACACTGTGCCTGTGTGCTGCAGCTTGCATCTTCGCCTTTGGGAAGCTGCCGCTCGCCGATTCTCCCGGAGGCGAAGAAGCGGCTTCTTCGCACACAGAGCATTGTGGCGAGCGCAGGGAGCTCCTGAGAGCGGTTTGTGCCGAAAGAAGCCCGGGACCGGCACTTAGCTTCGGAGAGCTGCGTATCTGCGTCTTCTGCGTGTCTTGCCGCTCTACACTCAGCAAAAAGCTTTTCCAGCATATCTTGCAAGGAGAAACTCTGCCAGGAAAGAAAACATCCAAAATCTTGTTCTAAAGCTTGCACGCGGGTCTGCAAAGAGTTTGGCAAGAATGAAAGGTAGTTGTCCAAAACTCGTTCTTTTCCAATATAATAACCATGGAAAAGGCAGGAGAGTGGTAAAGTACTGTTTTCTCTAAGTCTGAATGCTGCCCACACTGTGCCTGTGTGCTGCAGCTTGCATCTTCGCCTTTGGGAAGCTGCCGCTCGCCGATTCTCCCGGAGGCGAAGAAGCGGCTTCTTCGCACACAGAGCATTGTGGCGAGCGCAGGGAGCTCCTGTGAGAGCGGTTTGTGCCGAAAGAAGCCCGGGACCGGCACTTAGCTTCGGAGAGCTGCGTATCTGCGTCTTCTGCGTGTCTTGCCGCTCTACACTCAGCAAAAAGCTTTTCCAGCATATCTTGCAAGGAGAAACTCTGCCAGGAAAGAAAACATCCAAAATCTTGTTCTAAAGCTTGCACGCGGGTCTGCAAAGAGTTTGGCAAGAATGAAAGGTAGTTGTCCAAAACTCGTTCTTTTCCAATATAATAACCATGGAAAAGGCAGGAGAGTGGTAAAGTACTGTTTTCTCTAAGTCTGAATGCTGCCCACACTGTGCCTGTGTGCTGCAGCTTGCATCTTCGCCTTTGGGAAGCTGCCGCTCGCCGATTCTCCCGGAGGCGAAGAAGCGGCTTCTTCGCACACAGAGCATTGTGGCGAGCGCAGGGAGCTCCTGAGAGCGGTTTGTGCCGAAAGAAGCCCGGGACCGGCACTTAGCTTCGGAGAGCTGCGTATCTGCGTCTTCTGCGTGTCTTGCCGCTCTACACTCAGCAAAAAGCTTTTCCAGCATATCTTGCAAGGAGAAACTCTGCCAGGAAAGAAAACATCCAAAATCTTGTTCTAAAGCTTGCACGCGGGTCTGCAAAGAGTTTGGCAAGAATGAAAGGTAGTTGTCCAAAACTCGTTCTTTTCCAATAGAATAACCATGGAAAAGGCAGGAGAGTGGTAAAGTACTGTTTTCTCTAAGTCTGAATGCTGCCCACATTGTGCCTGTGTGCTGCAGCTTGCATCTTCGCCTTTGGGAAGCCGCCGCTCGCCGATTCTCCCGGAGGCGAAGAAGCGGCTTCTTCGCACACAGAGCATTGTGGCGAGCGCAGGGAGCTCCTGAGAGCGGTTTGTGCCGAAAGAAGCCCGGGACCGGCACTTAGCTTCGGAGAGCTGCGTATCTGCGTCTTCTGCGTGTCTTGCCGCTCTACACTCAGCAAAAAGCTTTTCCACCATATCTTGCAAGGAGAAACTCTGCCAGGAAAGAAAACATCCAAAATCTTGTTCTAAAGCTTGCACGGAGGTCTGCAAAGAGTTTGGCAAGAATAAAAGGTAGTTGTCCAAAACTCGTTCTTTTCCAATAGAATAACCATGGAAAAGGCAGGAGAGTGGTAAAGTACTGTTTTCTCTAAGTCTGAATGCTGCCCACACTGTGCCTGTGTGCTGCAGCTTGCATCTTCGCCTTTGGGAAGCTGCCGCTCGCCGATTCTCCCGGAGGCGAAGAAGCGGCTTCTTCGCACACAGAGCATTGTGGCGAGCGCAGGGAGCTCCTGAGAGCGGTTTGTGCCGAAAGAAGCCCGGGACCGGCACTCAGCTTCGGAGAGCTGCGTATCTGCGTCTTCTGCGTGTCTTGCCGCTCTACACTCAGCAAAAAGCTTTTCCACCATATCTTGCAAGGAGAAACTCTGCCAGGAAAGAAAACATCCAAAATCTTGTTCTAAAGCTTGCACGGGGGTCTGCAAAGAGTTTGGCAAGAATGAAAGGTAGTTGTCCAAAACTCGTTCTTTTCCAATAGAATAACCATGGAAAAGGCAGGAGAGTGGTAAAGTACTGTTTTCTCTAAGTCTGAATGCTGCCCACACTGTGCCTGTGTGCTGCAGCTTGCATCTTCGCCTTTGGGAAGCTGCCGCTCGCCGATTCTCCCGGAGGCGAAGAAGCGGCTTCTTCACACACAGAGCATTGTGGCGAGCGCAGGGAGCTCCTGACAGCGGTTTGTGCCGAAAGAAGCCCGGGACCGGCACTTAGCTTCGGAGAGCTGCGTATCTGCGTCTTCTGCGTGTCTTGCCGCTCTACACTCAGCAAAAAGCTTTTCCAGCATATCTTGCAAGGAGAAACTCTGCCAGGAAAGAAAACATCCAAAATCTTGTTCTAAAGCTTGCACGCGGGTCTGCAAAGAGTTTGGCAAGAATGAAAGGTAGTTGTCCAAAACTCGTTCTTTTCCAATATAATAACCATGGGAAAGGCAGGAGAGTGGTAAAGTACTGTTTTCTCTAAGTCTGAATGCTGCCCACACTGTGCCTGTGTGCTGCAGCTTGCATCTTCGCCTTTGGGAAGCTGCCGCTCGCCGATTCTCCCGGAGGCGAAGAAGCGGCTTCTTCGCACACAGAGCATTGTGGCGAGCGCAGGGAGCTCCTGAGAGCGGTTTGTGCCGAAAGAAGCCCGGGACCGGCACTCAGCTTCGGAGAGCTGCGTATCTGCGTCTTCTGCGTGTCTTGCCGCTCTACACTCAGCAAAAAGCTTTTCCACCATATCTTGCAAGGAGAAACTCTGCCAGGAAAGAAAACATCCAAAATCTTGTTCTAAAGCTTGCACGGAGGTCTGCAAAGAGTTTGGCAAGAATGAAAGGTAGTTGTCCAAAACTCGTTCTTTTCCAATAGAATAACCATGGAAAAGGCAGGAGAGTGGTAAAGTACTGTTTTCTCTAAGTCTGAAGGCTGCCCACACTGTGCCTGTGTGCTGCAGCTTGCATCTTCGCCTTTGGGAAGCTGCCGCTCGCCGATTCTCCCGGAGGCGAAGAAGCGGCTTCTTCGCACACAGAGCATTGTGGCGAGCGCAGGGAGCTCCTGAGAGCGGTTTGTGCCGAAAGAAGCCCGGGACCGGCACTTAGCTTCGGAGAGCTGCGTATCTGCGTCTTCTGCGTGTCTTGCCGCTCTACACTCAGCAAAAAGCTTTTCCAGCATATCTTGCAAGGAGAAACTCTGCCAGGAAAGAAAACATCCAAAATCTTGTTCTAAAGCTTGCACGCGGGTCTGCAAAGAGTTTGGCAAGAATGAAAGGTAGTTGTCCAAAACTCGTTCTTTTCCAATATAATAACCATGGAAAAGGCAGGAGAGTGGTAAAGTACTGTTTTCTCTAAGTCTGAATGCTGCCCACACTGTGCCTGTGTGCTGCAGCTTGCATCTTCGCCTTTGGGAAGCTGCCGCTCGCCGATTCTCCCGGAGGCGAAGAAGCGGCTTCTTCGCACACAGAGCATTGTGGCGAGCGCAGGGAGCTCCTGTGAGAGCGGTTTGTGCCGAAAGAAGCCCGGGACCGGCACTTAGCTTCGGAGAGCTGCGTATCTGCGTCTTCTGCGTGTCTTGCCGCTCTACACTCAGCAAAAAGCTTTTCCAGCATATCTTGCAAGGAGAAACTCTGCCAGGAAAGAAAACATCCAAAATCTTGTTCTAAAGCTTGCACGCGGGTCTGCAAAGAGTTTGGCAAGAATGAAAGGTAGTTGTCCAAAACTCGTTCTTTTCCAATATAATAACCATGGAAAAGGCAGGAGAGTGGTAAAGTACTGTTTTCTCTAAGTCTGAATGCTGCCCACACTGTGCCTGTGTGCTGCAGCTTGCATCTTCGCCTTTGGGAAGCTGCCGCTCGCCGATTCTCCCGGAGGCGAAGAAGCGGCTTCTTCGCACACAGAGCATTGTGGCGAGCGCAGGGAGCTCCTGAGAGCGGTTTGTGCCGAAAGAAGCCCGGGACCGGCACTTAGCTTCGGAGAGCTGCGTATCTGCGTCTTCTGCGTGTCTTGCCGCTCTACACTCAGCAAAAAGCTTTTCCAGCATATCTTGCAAGGAGAAACTCTGCCAGGAAAGAAAACATCCAAAATCTTGTTCTAAAGCTTGCACGCGGGTCTGCAAAGAGTTTGGCAAGAATGAAAGGTAGTTGTCCAAAACTCGTTCTTTTCCAATAGAATAACCATGGAAAAGGCAGGAGAGTGGTAAAGTACTGTTTTCTCTAAGTCTGAATGCTGCCCACATTGTGCCTGTGTGCTGCAGCTTGCATCTTCGCCTTTGGGAAGCCGCCGCTCGCCGATTCTCCCGGAGGCGAAGAAGCGGCTTCTTCGCACACAGAGCATTGTGGCGAGCGCAGGGAGCTCCTGAGAGCGGTTTGTGCCGAAAGAAGCCCGGGACCGGCACTTAGCTTCGGAGAGCTGCGTATCTGCGTCTTCTGCGTGTCTTGCCGCTCTACACTCAGCAAAAAGCTTTTCCACCATATCTTGCAAGGAGAAACTCTGCCAGGAAAGAAAACATCCAAAATCTTGTTCTAAAGCTTGCACGGAGGTCTGCAAAGAGTTTGGCAAGAATAAAAGGTAGTTGTCCAAAACTCGTTCTTTTCCAATAGAATAACCATGGAAAAGGCAGGAGAGTGGTAAAGTACTGTTTTCTCTAAGTCTGAATGCTGCCCACACTGTGCCTGTGTGCTGCAGCTTGCATCTTCGCCTTTGGGAAGCTGCCGCTCGCCGATTCTCCCGGAGGCGAAGAAGCGGCTTCTTCGCACACAGAGCATTGTGGCGAGCGCAGGGAGCTCCTGAGAGCGGTTTGTGCCGAAAGAAGCCCGGGACCGGCACTCAGCTTCGGAGAGCTGCGTATCTGCGTCTTCTGCGTGTCTTGCCGCTCTACACTCAGCAAAAAGCTTTTCCACCATATCTTGCAAGGAGAAACTCTGCCAGGAAAGAAAACATCCAAAATCTTGTTCTAAAGCTTGCACGGGGGTCTGCAAAGAGTTTGGCAAGAATGAAAGGTAGTTGTCCAAAACTCGTTCTTTTCCAATAGAATAACCATGGAAAAGGCAGGAGAGTGGTAAAGTACTGTTTTCTCTAAGTCTGAATGCTGCCCACACTGTGCCTGTGTGCTGCAGCTTGCATCTTCGCCTTTGGGAAGCTGCCGCTCGCCGATTCTCCCGGAGGCGAAGAAGCGGCTTCTTCACACACAGAGCATTGTGGCGAGCGCAGGGAGCTCCTGACAGCGGTTTGTGCCGAAAGAAGCCCGGGACCGGCACTTAGCTTCGGAGAGCTGCGTATCTGCGTCTTCTGCGTGTCTTGCCGCTCTACACTCAGCAAAAAGCTTTTCCAGCATATCTTGCAAGGAGAAACTCTGCCAGGAAAGAAAACATCCAAAATCTTGTTCTAAAGCTTGCACGCGGGTCTGCAAAGAGTTTGGCAAGAATGAAAGGTAGTTGTCCAAAACTCGTTCTTTTCCAATATAATAACCATGGGAAAGGCAGGAGAGTGGTAAAGTACTGTTTTCTCTAAGTCTGAATGCTGCCCACACTGTGCCTGTGTGCTGCAGCTTGCATCTTCGCCTTTGGGAAGCTGCCGCTCGCCGATTCTCCCGGAGGCGAAGAAGCGGCTTCTTCGCACACAGAGCATTGTGGCGAGCGCAGGGAGCTCCTGAGAGCGGTTTGTGCCGAAAGAAGCCCGGGACCGGCACTTAGCTTCGGAGAGCTGCGTATCTGCGTCTTCTGCGTGTCTTGCCGCTCTACACTCAGCAAAAAGCTTTTCCACCATATCTTGCAAGGAGAAACTCGGCCAGGAAAGAAAACATCCAAAATCTTGTTCTAAAGCTTGCACGGGGGTCTGCAAAGAGTTTGGCAAGAATGAAAGGTAGTTGTCCAAAACTCGTTCTTTTCCAATATAATAACCATGGAAAAGGCAGGAGAGTGGTAAAGTACTGTTTTCTCTAAGTCTGAATGCTGCCCACACTGTGCCTGTGTGCTGCAGCTTGCATCTTCACCTTTGGGAAGCTGCCGCTCGCCGATTCTCCCGGAGGCGAAGAAGCGGCTTCTTCGCACACAGAGCATTGTGGCGAGCGCAGGGAGCTCCTGAGAGCGGTTTGTGCCGAAAGAAGCCCGGGACCGGCACTTAGCTTCGGAGAGCTGCGTATCTGCGTCTTCTGCGTGTCTTGCCGCTCTACACTCAGCAAAAAGCTTTTCCACCATATCTTGCAAGGAGAAACTCTGCCAGGAAAGAAAACATCCAAAATCTTGTTCTAAAGCTTGCACGGGGGTCTGCAAAGAGTTTGGCAAGAATGAAAGGTAGTTGTCCAAAACTCGTTCTTTTCCAATAGAATAACCATGGAAAAGGCAGGAGAGTGGTAAAGTACTGTTTTCTCTAAGTCTGAATGCTGCCCACACTGTGCCTGTGTGCTGCAGCTTGCATCTTCGCCTTTGGGAAGCTGCCGCTCGCCAATTCTCCCGGAGGCGAAGAAGCGGCTTCTTCGCACACAGAGCATTGTGGCGAGCGCAGGGAGCTCCTGAGAGCGGTTTGGGCCGAAAGAAGCCCGGGACCGGCACTTAGCTTCGGAGAGCTGCGTATCTGCGTCTTCTGCGTGTCTTGCCGCTCTACACTCAGCAAAAAGCTTTTCCACCATATCTTGCATGGAGAAACTCTGCCAGGAAAGAAAACATCCAAAATCTTGTTCTAAAGCTTGCACGGGGGTCTGCAAAGAGTTTGGCAAGAATGAAAGGTAGTTGTCCAAAACTCGTTCTTTTCCAATAGAATAACCATGGAAAAGGCAGGAGAGTGGTAAAGTACTGTTTTCTCTAAGTCTGAATGCTGCCCACACTGTGCCTGTGTGCTGCAGCTTGCATCTTCGCCTTTGGGAAGCTGCCACTCGCCGATTCTCCCGGAGGCGAAGAAGCGGCTTCTTCGCACACAGAGCATTGTGGCGAGCGCAGGGAGCTCCTGAGAGCGGTTTGTGCCGAAAGAAGCCCGGGACCGGCACTTAGCTTCGGAGAGCTGCGTATCTGCGTCTTCTGCGTGTCTTGCCGCTCTACACTCAGCAAAAAGCTTTTCCACCATATCTTGCAAGGAGAAACTCTGCCAGGAAAGAAAACATCCAAAATCTTGTTCTAAAGCTTGCACGGAGGTCTGCAAAGAGTTTGGCAAGAATGAAAGGTAGTTGTCCAAAACTCGTTCTTTTCCAATAGAATAACCATGGAAAAGGCAGGAGAGTGGTAAAGTACTGTTTTCTCTAAGTCTGAAGGCTGCCCACACTGTGCCTGTGTGCTGCAGCTTGCATCTTCGCCTTTGGGAAGCTGCCGCTCGCCGATTCTCCCGGAGGCGAAGAAGCGGCTTCTTCGCACACAGAGCATTGTGGCGAGCGCAGGGAGCTCCTGAGAGCGGTTTGTGCCGAAAGAAGCCCGGGACCGGCACTCAGCTTCGGAGAGCTGCGTATCTGCGTCTTCTGCGTGTCTTGCCGCTCTACACTCAGCAAAAAGCTTTTCCACCATATCTTGCAAGGAGAAACTCTGCCAGGAAAGAAAACATCCAAAATCTTGTTCTAAAGCTTGCACGGAGGTCTGCAAAGAGTTTGGCAAGAATGAAAGGTAGTTGTCCAAAACTCGTTCTTTTCCAATATAATAACCATGGAAAAGGCAGGAGAGTGGTAAAGTACTGTTTTCTCTAAGTCTGAAGGCTGCCCACACTGTGCCTGTGTGCTGCAGCTTGCATCTTCGCCTTTGGGAAGCTGCCGCTCGCCGATTCTCCCGTAGGCGAAGAAGCGGCTTCTTCGCACACAGAGCATTGTGGCGAGCGCAGGGAGCTCCTGAGAGCGGTTTGTGCCGAAAGAAGCCCGGGACCGGCACTTAGCTTCGGAGAGCTGCGTATCTGCGTCTTCTGCGTGTCTTGCCGCTCTACACTCAGCAAAAAGCTTTTCCACCATATCTTGCAAGGAGAAACTCTGCCAGGAAAGAAAACATCCAAAATCTTGTTCTAAAGCTTGCACGGAGGTCTGCAAAGAGTTTGGCAAGAATGAAAGGTAGTTGTCCAAAACTCGTTCTTTTCCAATAGAATAACCATGGAAAAGGCAGGAGAGTGGTAAAGTACTGTTTTCTCTAAGTCTGAAGGCTGCCCACACTGTGCCTGTGTGCTGCAGCTTGCATCTTCGCCTTTGGGAAGCTGCCGCTCGCCGATTCTCCCGGAGGCGAAGAAGCGGCTTCTTCGCACACAGAGCATTGTGGCGAGCGCAGGGAGCTCCTGAGAGCGGTTTGTGCCGAAAGAAGCCCGGGACCGGCACTTAGCTTCGGAGAGCTGCGTATCTGCGTCTTCTGCGTGTCTTGCCGCTCTACACTCAGCAAAAAGCTTTTCCAGCATATCTTGCAAGGAGAAACTCTGCCAGGAAAGAAAACATCCAAAATCTTGTTCTAAAGCTTGCACGCGGGTCTGCAAAGAGTTTGGCAAGAATGAAAGGTAGTTGTCCAAAACTCGTTCTTTTCCAATAGAATAACCATGGAAAAGGCAGGAGAGTGGTAAAGTACTGTTTTCTCTAAGTCTGAATGCTGCCCACACTGTGCCTGTGTGCTGCAGCTTGCATCTTCGCCTTTGGGAAGCCGCCGCTCGCCGATTCTCCCGGAGGCGAAGAAGCGGCTTCTTCGCACACAGAGCATTGTGGCGAGCGCAGGGAGCTCCTGAGAGCGGTTTGTGCCGAAAGAAGCCCGGGACCGGCACTTAGCTTCGGAGAGCTGCGTATCTGCGTCTTCTGCGTGTCTTGCCGCTCTACACTCAGCAAAAAGCTTTTCCACCATATCTTGCAAGGAGAAACTCTGCCAGGAAAGAAAACATCCAAAATCTTGTTCTAAAGCTTGCACGGAGGTCTGCAAAGAGTTTGGCAAGAATAAAAGGTAGTTGTCCAAAACTCGTTCTTTTCCAATAGAATAACCATGGAAAAGGCAGGAGAGTGGTAAAGTACTGTTTTCTCTAAGTCTGAATGCTGCCCACACTGTGCCTGTGTGCTGCAGCTTGCATCTTCGCCTTTGGGAAGCTGCCGCTCGCCGATTCTCCCGGAGGCGAAGAAGCGGCTTCTTCGCACACAGAGCATTGTGGCGAGCGCAGGGAGCTCCTGAGAGCGGTTTGTGCCGAAAGAAGCCCGGGACCGGCACTCAGCTTCGGAGAGCTGCGTATCTGCGTCTTCTGCGTGTCTTGCCGCTCTACACTCAGCAAAAAGCTTTTCCACCATATCTTGCAAGGAGAAACTCTGCCAGGAAAGAAAACATCCAAAATCTTGTTCTAAAGCTTGCACGGGGGTCTGCAAAGAGTTTGGCAAGAATGAAAGGTAGTTGTCCAAAACTCGTTCTTTTCCAATAGAATAACCATGGAAAAGGCAGGAGAGTGGTAAAGTACTGTTTTCTCTAAGTCTGAATGCTGCCCACACTGTGCCTGTGTGCTGCAGCTTGCATCTTCGCCTTTGGGAAGCTGCCGCTCGCCGATTCTCCCGGAGGCGAAGAAGCGGCTTCTTCACACACAGAGCATTGTGGCGAGCGCAGGGAGCTCCTGACAGCGGTTTGTGCCGAAAGAAGCCCGGGACCGGCACTTAGCTTCGGAGAGCTGCGTATCTGCGTCTTCTGCGTGTCTTGCCGCTCTACACTCAGCAAAAAGCTTTTCCAGCATATCTTGCAAGGAGAAACTCTGCCAGGAAAGAAAACATCCAAAATCTTGTTCTAAAGCTTGCACGCGGGTCTGCAAAGAGTTTGGCAAGAATGAAAGGTAGTTGTCCAAAACTCGTTCTTTTCCAATATAATAACCATGGGAAAGGCAGGAGAGTGGTAAAGTACTGTTTTCTCTAAGTCTGAATGCTGCCCACACTGTGCCTGTGTGCTGCAGCTTGCATCTTCGCCTTTGGGAAGCTGCCGCTCGCCGATTCTCCCGGAGGCGAAGAAGCGGCTTCTTCGCACACAGAGCATTGTGGCGAGCGCAGGGAGCTCCTGAGAGCGGTTTGTGCCGAAAGAAGCCCGGGACCGGCACTTAGCTTCGGAGAGCTGCGTATCTGCGTCTTCTGCGTGTCTTGCCGCTCTACACTCAGCAAAAAGCTTTTCCACCATATCTTGCAAGGAGAAACTCGGCCAGGAAAGAAAACATCCAAAATCTTGTTCTAAAGCTTGCACGGGGGTCTGCAAAGAGTTTGGCAAGAATGAAAGGTAGTTGTCCAAAACTCGTTCTTTTCCAATATAATAACCATGGAAAAGGCAGGAGAGTGGTAAAGTACTGTTTTCTCTAAGTCTGAATGCTGCCCACACTGTGCCTGTGTGCTGCAGCTTGCATCTTCACCTTTGGGAAGCTGCCGCTCGCCGATTCTCCCGGAGGCGAAGAAGCGGCTTCTTCGCACACAGAGCATTGTGGCGAGCGCAGGGAGCTCCTGAGAGCGGTTTGTGCCGAAAGAAGCCCGGGACCGGCACTTAGCTTCGGAGAGCTGCGTATCTGCGTCTTCTGCGTGTCTTGCCGCTCTACACTCAGCAAAAAGCTTTTCCACCATATCTTGCAAGGAGAAACTCTGCCAGGAAAGAAAACATCCAAAATCTTGTTCTAAAGCTTGCACGGGGGTCTGCAAAGAGTTTGGCAAGAATGAAAGGTAGTTGTCCAAAACTCGTTCTTTTCCAATAGAATAACCATGGAAAAGGCAGGAGAGTGGTAAAGTACTGTTTTCTCTAAGTCTGAATGCTGCCCACACTGTGCCTGTGTGCTGCAGCTTGCATCTTCGCCTTTGGGAAGCTGCCGCTCGCCAATTCTCCCGGAGGCGAAGAAGCGGCTTCTTCGCACACAGAGCATTGTGGCGAGCGCAGGGAGCTCCTGAGAGCGGTTTGGGCCGAAAGAAGCCCGGGACCGGCACTTAGCTTCGGAGAGCTGCGTATCTGCGTCTTCTGCGTGTCTTGCCGCTCTACACTCAGCAAAAAGCTTTTCCACCATATCTTGCATGGAGAAACTCTGCCAGGAAAGAAAACATCCAAAATCTTGTTCTAAAGCTTGCACGGGGGTCTGCAAAGAGTTTGGCAAGAATGAAAGGTAGTTGTCCAAAACTCGTTCTTTTCCAATAGAATAACCATGGAAAAGGCAGGAGAGTGGTAAAGTACTGTTTTCTCTAAGTCTGAATGCTGCCCACACTGTGCCTGTGTGCTGCAGCTTGCATCTTCGCCTTTGGGAAGCTGCCACTCGCCGATTCTCCCGGAGGCGAAGAAGCGGCTTCTTCGCACACAGAGCATTGTGGCGAGCGCAGGGAGCTCCTGAGAGCGGTTTGTGCCGAAAGAAGCCCGGGACCGGCACTTAGCTTCGGAGAGCTGCGTATCTGCGTCTTCTGCGTGTCTTGCCGCTCTACACTCAGCAAAAAGCTTTTCCACCATATCTTGCAAGGAGAAACTCTGCCAGGAAAGAAAACATCCAAAATCTTGTTCTAAAGCTTGCACGGAGGTCTGCAAAGAGTTTGGCAAGAATGAAAGGTAGTTGTCCAAAACTCGTTCTTTTCCAATAGAATAACCATGGAAAAGGCAGGAGAGTGGTAAAGTACTGTTTTCTCTAAGTCTGAAGGCTGCCCACACTGTGCCTGTGTGCTGCAGCTTGCATCTTCGCCTTTGGGAAGCTGCCGCTCGCCGATTCTCCCGGAGGCGAAGAAGCGGCTTCTTCGCACACAGAGCATTGTGGCGAGCGCAGGGAGCTCCTGAGAGCGGTTTGTGCCGAAAGAAGCCCGGGACCGGCACTCAGCTTCGGAGAGCTGCGTATCTGCGTCTTCTGCGTGTCTTGCCGCTCTACACTCAGCAAAAAGCTTTTCCACCATATCTTGCAAGGAGAAACTCTGCCAGGAAAGAAAACATCCAAAATCTTGTTCTAAAGCTTGCACGGAGGTCTGCAAAGAGTTTGGCAAGAATGAAAGGTAGTTGTCCAAAACTCGTTCTTTTCCAATATAATAACCATGGAAAAGGCAGGAGAGTGGTAAAGTACTGTTTTCTCTAAGTCTGAAGGCTGCCCACACTGTGCCTGTGTGCTGCAGCTTGCATCTTCGCCTTTGGGAAGCTGCCGCTCGCCGATTCTCCCGTAGGCGAAGAAGCGGCTTCTTCGCACACAGAGCATTGTGGCGAGCGCAGGGAGCTCCTGAGAGCGGTTTGTGCCGAAAGAAGCCCGGGACCGGCACTTAGCTTCGGAGAGCTGCGTATCTGCGTCTTCTGCGTGTCTTGCCGCTCTACACTCAGCAAAAAGCTTTTCCACCATATCTTGCAAGGAGAAACTCTGCCAGGAAAGAAAACATCCAAAATCTTGTTCTAAAGCTTGCACGGAGGTCTGCAAAGAGTTTGGCAAGAATGAAAGGTAGTTGTCCAAAACTCGTTCTTTTCCAATAGAATAACCATGGAAAAGGCAGGAGAGTGGTAAAGTACTGTTTTCTCTAAGTCTGAAGGCTGCCCACACTGTGCCTGTGTGCTGCAGCTTGCATCTTCGCCTTTGGGAAGCTGCCGCTCGCCGATTCTCCCGGAGGCGAAGAAGCGGCTTCTTCGCACACAGAGCATTGTGGCGAGCGCAGGGAGCTCCTGAGAGCGGTTTGTGCCGAAAGAAGCCCGGGACCGGCACTTAGCTTCGGAGAGCTGCGTATCTGCGTCTTCTGCGTGTCTTGCCGCTCTACACTCAGCAAAAAGCTTTTCCAGCATATCTTGCAAGGAGAAACTCTGCCAGGAAAGAAAACATCCAAAATCTTGTTCTAAAGCTTGCACGCGGGTCTGCAAAGAGTTTGGCAAGAATGAAAGGTAGTTGTCCAAAACTCGTTCTTTTCCAATATAATAACCATGGAAAAGGCAGGAGAGTGGTAAAGTACTGTTTTCTCTAAGTCTGAATGCTGCCCACACTGTGCCTGTGTGCTGCAGCTTGCATCTTCGCCTTTGGGAAGCTGCCGCTCGCCGATTCTCCCGGAGGCGAAGAAGCGGCTTCTTCGCACACAGAGCATTGTGGCGAGCGCAGGGAGCTCCTGTGAGAGCGGTTTGTGCCGAAAGAAGCCCGGGACCGGCACTTAGCTTCGGAGAGCTGCGTATCTGCGTCTTCTGCGTGTCTTGCCGCTCTACACTCAGCAAAAAGCTTTTCCAGCATATCTTGCAAGGAGAAACTCTGCCAGGAAAGAAAACATCCAAAATCTTGTTCTAAAGCTTGCACGCGGGTCTGCAAAGAGTTTGGCAAGAATGAAAGGTAGTTGTCCAAAACTCGTTCTTTTCCAATATAATAACCATGGAAAAGGCAGGAGAGTGGTAAAGTACTGTTTTCTCTAAGTCTGAATGCTGCCCACACTGTGCCTGTGTGCTGCAGCTTGCATCTTCGCCTTTGGGAAGCTGCCGCTCGCCGATTCTCCCGGAGGCGAAGAAGCGGCTTCTTCGCACACAGAGCATTGTGGCGAGCGCAGGGAGCTCCTGAGAGCGGTTTGTGCCGAAAGAAGCCCGGGACCGGCACTTAGCTTCGGAGAGCTGCGTATCTGCGTCTTCTGCGTGTCTTGCCGCTCTACACTCAGCAAAAAGCTTTTCCAGCATATCTTGCAAGGAGAAACTCTGCCAGGAAAGAAAACATCCAAAATCTTGTTCTAAAGCTTGCACGCGGGTCTGCAAAGAGTTTGGCAAGAATGAAAGGTAGTTGTCCAAAACTCGTTCTTTTCCAATAGAATAACCATGGAAAAGGCAGGAGAGTGGTAAAGTACTGTTTTCTCTAAGTCTGAATGCTGCCCACACTGTGCCTGTGTGCTGCAGCTTGCATCTTCGCCTTTGGGAAGCCGCCGCTCGCCGATTCTCCCGGAGGCGAAGAAGCGGCTTCTTCGCACACAGAGCATTGTGGCGAGCGCAGGGAGCTCCTGAGAGCGGTTTGTGCCGAAAGAAGCCCGGGACCGGCACTTAGCTTCGGAGAGCTGCGTATCTGCGTCTTCTGCGTGTCTTGCCGCTCTACACTCAGCAAAAAGCTTTTCCACCATATCTTGCAAGGAGAAACTCTGCCAGGAAAGAAAACATCCAAAATCTTGTTCTAAAGCTTGCACGGAGGTCTGCAAAGAGTTTGGCAAGAATAAAAGGTAGTTGTCCAAAACTCGTTCTTTTCCAATAGAATAACCATGGAAAAGGCAGGAGAGTGGTAAAGTACTGTTTTCTCTAAGTCTGAATGCTGCCCACACTGTGCCTGTGTGCTGCAGCTTGCATCTTCGCCTTTGGGAAGCTGCCGCTCGCCGATTCTCCCGGAGGCGAAGAAGCGGCTTCTTCGCACACAGAGCATTGTGGCGAGCGCAGGGAGCTCCTGAGAGCGGTTTGTGCCGAAAGAAGCCCGGGACCGGCACTCAGCTTCGGAGAGCTGCGTATCTGCGTCTTCTGCGTGTCTTGCCGCTCTACACTCAGCAAAAAGCTTTTCCACCATATCTTGCAAGGAGAAACTCTGCCAGGAAAGAAAACATCCAAAATCTTGTTCTAAAGCTTGCACGGGGGTCTGCAAAGAGTTTGGCAAGAATGAAAGGTAGTTGTCCAAAACTCGTTCTTTTCCAATAGAATAACCATGGAAAAGGCAGGAGAGTGGTAAAGTACTGTTTTCTCTAAGTCTGAATGCTGCCCACACTGTGCCTGTGTGCTGCAGCTTGCATCTTCGCCTTTGGGAAGCTGCCGCTCGCCGATTCTCCCGGAGGCGAAGAAGCGGCTTCTTCACACACAGAGCATTGTGGCGAGCGCAGGGAGCTCCTGACAGCGGTTTGTGCCGAAAGAAGCCCGGGACCGGCACTTAGCTTCGGAGAGCTGCGTATCTGCGTCTTCTGCGTGTCTTGCCGCTCTACACTCAGCAAAAAGCTTTTCCAGCATATCTTGCAAGGAGAAACTCTGCCAGGAAAGAAAACATCCAAAATCTTGTTCTAAAGCTTGCACGCGGGTCTGCAAAGAGTTTGGCAAGAATGAAAGGTAGTTGTCCAAAACTCGTTCTTTTCCAATATAATAACCATGGGAAAGGCAGGAGAGTGGTAAAGTACTGTTTTCTCTAAGTCTGAATGCTGCCCACACTGTGCCTGTGTGCTGCAGCTTGCATCTTCGCCTTTGGGAAGCTGCCGCTCGCCGATTCTCCCGGAGGCGAAGAAGCGGCTTCTTCGCACACAGAGCATTGTGGCGAGCGCAGGGAGCTCCTGAGAGCGGTTTGTGCCGAAAGAAGCCCGGGACCGGCACTTAGCTTCGGAGAGCTGCGTATCTGCGTCTTCTGCGTGTCTTGCCGCTCTACACTCAGCAAAAAGCTTTTCCACCATATCTTGCAAGGAGAAACTCGGCCAGGAAAGAAAACATCCAAAATCTTGTTCTAAAGCTTGCACGGGGGTCTGCAAAGAGTTTGGCAAGAATGAAAGGTAGTTGTCCAAAACTCGTTCTTTTCCAATATAATAACCATGGAAAAGGCAGGAGAGTGGTAAAGTACTGTTTTCTCTAAGTCTGAATGCTGCCCACACTGTGCCTGTGTGCTGCAGCTTGCATCTTCACCTTTGGGAAGCTGCCGCTCGCCGATTCTCCCGGAGGCGAAGAAGCGGCTTCTTCGCACACAGAGCATTGTGGCGAGCGCAGGGAGCTCCTGAGAGCGGTTTGTGCCGAAAGAAGCCCGGGACCGGCACTTAGCTTCGGAGAGCTGCGTATCTGCGTCTTCTGCGTGTCTTGCCGCTCTACACTCAGCAAAAAGCTTTTCCACCATATCTTGCAAGGAGAAACTCTGCCAGGAAAGAAAACATCCAAAATCTTGTTCTAAAGCTTGCACGGGGGTCTGCAAAGAGTTTGGCAAGAATGAAAGGTAGTTGTCCAAAACTCGTTCTTTTCCAATAGAATAACCATGGAAAAGGCAGGAGAGTGGTAAAGTACTGTTTTCTCTAAGTCTGAATGCTGCCCACACTGTGCCTGTGTGCTGCAGCTTGCATCTTCGCCTTTGGGAAGCTGCCGCTCGCCAATTCTCCCGGAGGCGAAGAAGCGGCTTCTTCGCACACAGAGCATTGTGGCGAGCGCAGGGAGCTCCTGAGAGCGGTTTGGGCCGAAAGAAGCCCGGGACCGGCACTTAGCTTCGGAGAGCTGCGTATCTGCGTCTTCTGCGTGTCTTGCCGCTCTACACTCAGCAAAAAGCTTTTCCACCATATCTTGCATGGAGAAACTCTGCCAGGAAAGAAAACATCCAAAATCTTGTTCTAAAGCTTGCACGGGGGTCTGCAAAGAGTTTGGCAAGAATGAAAGGTAGTTGTCCAAAACTCGTTCTTTTCCAATAGAATAACCATGGAAAAGGCAGGAGAGTGGTAAAGTACTGTTTTCTCTAAGTCTGAATGCTGCCCACACTGTGCCTGTGTGCTGCAGCTTGCATCTTCGCCTTTGGGAAGCTGCCGCTCGCCGATTCTCCCGGAGGCGAAGAAGCGGCTTCTTCGCACACAGAGCATTGTGGCGAGCGCAGGGAGCTCCTGAGAGCGGTTTGTGCCGAAAGAAGCCCGGGACCGGCACTTAGCTTCGGAGAGCTGCGTATCTGCGTCTTCTGCGTGTCTTGCCGCTCTACACTCAGCAAAAAGCTTTTCCACCATATCTTGCAAGGAGAAACTCGGCCAGGAAAGAAAACATCCAAAATCTTGTTCTAAAGCTTGCACGGGGGTCTGCAAAGAGTTTGGCAAGAATGAAAGGTAGTTGTCCAAAACTCGTTCTTTTCCAATAGAATAACCATGGAAAAGGCAGGAGAGTGGTAAAGTACTGTTTTCTCTAAGTCTGAAGGCTGCCCACACTGTGCCTGTGTGCTGCAGCTTGCATCTTCGCCTTTGGGAAGCTGCCGCTCGCCGATTCTCCCGGAGGCGAAGAAGCGGCTTCTTCGCACGCAGAGCATTGTGGCGAGCGCAGGGAGCTCCTGAGAGCGGTTTGTGCCGAAAGAAGCCCGGGACCGGCACTTAGCTTCGGAGAGCTGCGTATCTGCGTCTTCTGCGTGTCTTGCCGCTCTACACTCAGCAAAAAGCTTTTCCACCATATCTTGCAAGGAGAAACTCTGCCAGGAAAGAAAACATCCAAAATCTTGTTCTAAAGCTTGCACGGGGGTCTGCAAAGAGTTTGGCAAGAATGAAAGGTAGTTGTCCAAAACTCGTTCTTTTCCAATAGAATAACCATGGAAAAGGCAGGAGAGTGGTAAAGTACTGTTTTCTCTAAGTCTGAAGGCTGCCCACACTGTGCCTGTGTGCTGCAGCTTGCATCTTCGCCTTTGGGAAGCTGCCGCTCGCCGATTCTCCCGGAGGCGAAGAAGCGGCTTCTTCGCACACAGAGCACTGTGGCGAGCGCAGGGAGCTCCTGAGAGCGGTTTGTGCCGAAAGAAGCCCGGGACCGGCACTTAGCTTCGGAGAGCTGCGTATCTGCGTCTTCTGCGTGTCTTGCCGCTCTACACTCAGCAAAAAGCTTTTCCACCATATCTTGCAAGGAGAAACTCTGCCAGGAAAGAAAACATCCAAAATCTTGTTCTAAAGCTTGCACGGGGGTCTGCAAAGAGTTTGGCAAGAATGAAAGGTAGTTGTCCAAAACTCGTTCTTTTCCAATAGAATAACCATGGAAAAGGCAGGAGAGTGGTAAAGTACTGTTTTCTCTAAGTCTGAATGCTGCCCACACTGTGCCTGTGTGCTGCAGCTTGCATCTTCGCCTTTGGGAAGCTGCCGCTCGCCGATTCTCCCGGAGGCGAAGAAGCGGCTTCTTCGCACACAGAGCATTGTGGCGAGCGCAGGGAGCTCCTGAGAGCGGTTTGTGCCGAAAGAAGCCCGGGACCGGCACTTAGCTTCGGAGAGCTGCGTATCTGCGTCTTCTGCGTGTCTTGCCGCTCTACACTCAGCAAAAAGCTTTTCCAGCATATCTTGCAAGGAGAAACTCTGCCAGGAAAGAAAACATCCAAAATCTTGTTCTAAAGCTTGCACGGGGGTCTGCAAAGAGTTTGGCAAGAATGAAAGGTAGTTGTCCAAAACTCGTTCTTTTCCAATAGAATAACCATGGAAAAGGCAGGAGAGTGGTAAAGTACTGTTTTCTCTAAGTCTGAATGCTGCCCACACTGTGCCTGTGTGCTGCAGCTTGCATCTTCGCCTTTGGGAAGCTGCCGCTCGCCGATTCTCCCGGAGGCGAAGAAGCGGCTTCTTCGCACACAGAGCATTGTGGCGAGCGCAGGGAGCTCCTGAGAGCGGTTTGTGCCGAAAGAAGCCCGGGACCGGCACTTAGCTTCGGAGAGCTGCGTATCTGCGTCTTCTGCGTGTCTTGCCGCTCTACACTCAGCAAAAAGCTTTTCCAGCATATCTTGCAAGGAGAAACTCTGCCAGGAAAGAAAACATCCAAAATCTTGTTCTAAAGCTTGCACGCGGGTCTGCAAAGAGTTTGGCAAGAATGAAAGGTAGTTGTCCAAAACTCGTTCTTTTCCAATAGAATAACCATGGAAAAGGCAGGAGAGTGGTAAAGTACTGTTTTCTCTAAGTCTGAAGGCTGCCCACACTGTGCCTGTGTGCTGCAGCTTGCATCTTCGCCTTTGGGAAGCCGCCGCTCGCCGATTCTCCCGGAGGCGAAGAAGCGGCTTCTTCGCACACAGAGCATTGTGGCGAGCGCAGGGAGCTCCTGAGAGCGGTTTGTGCCGAAAGAAGCCCGGGACCGGCACTTAGCTTCGGAGAGCTGCGTATCTGCGTCTTCTGCGTGTCTTGCCGCTCTACACTCAGCAAAAAGCTTTTCCACCATATCTTGCAAGGAGAAACTCTGCCAGGAAAGAAAACATCCAAAATCTTGTTCTAAAGCTTGCACGGAGGTCTGCAAAGAGTTTGGCAAGAATGAAAGGTAGTTGTCCAAAACTCGTTCTTTTCCAATAGAATAACCATGGAAAAGGCAGGAGAGTGGTAAAGTACTGTTTTCTCTAAGTCTGAATGCTGCCCACACTGTGCCTGTGTGCTGCAGCTTGCATCTTCGCCTTTGGGAAGCTGCCGCTCGCCGATTCTCCCGGAGGCGAAGAAGCGGCTTCTTCGCACACAGAGCATTGTGGCGAGCGCAGGGAGCTCCTGAGAGCGGTTTGTGCCGAAAGAAGCCCGGGACCGGCACTTAGCTTCGGAGAGCTGCGTATCTGCGTCTTCTGCGTGTCTTGCCGCTCTACACTCAGCAAAAAGCTTTTCCACCATATCTTGCAAGGAGAAACTCTGCCAGGAAAGAAAACATCCAAAATCTTGTTCTAAAGCTTGCACGCGGGTCTGCAAAGAGTTTGGCAAGAATGAAAGGTAGTTGTCCAAAACTCGTTCTTTTCCAATATAATAACCATGGAAAAGGCAGGAGAGTGGTAAAGTACTGTTTTCTCTAAGTCTGAATGCTGCCCACACTGTGCCTGTGTGCTGCAGCTTGCATCTTCGCCTTTGGGAAGCTGCCGCTCGCCGATTCTCCCGGAGGCGAAGAAGCGGCTTCTTCGCACACAGAGCATTGTGGCGAGCGCAGGGAGCTCCTGAGAGCGGTTTGTGCCGAAAGAAGCCCGGGACCGGCACTTAGCTTCGGAGAGCTGCGTATCTGCGTCTTCTGCGTGTCTTGCCGCTCTACACTCAGCAAAAAGCTTTTCCACCATATCTTGCAAGGAGAAACTCGGCCAGGAAAGAAAACATCCAAAATCTTGTTCTAAAGCTTGCACGGGGGTCTGCAAAGAGTTTGGCAAGAATGAAAGGTAGTTGTCCAAAACTCGTTCTTTTCCAATATAATAACCATGGAAAAGGCAGGAGAGTGGTAAAGTACTGTTTTCTCTAAGTCTGAATGCTGCCCACACTGTGCCTGTGTGCTGCAGCTTGCATCTTCGCCTTTGGGAAGCTGCCGCTCGCCGATTCTCCCGGAGGCGAAGAAGCGGCTTCTTCGCACACAGAGCATTGTGGCGAGCGCAGGGAGCTCCTGAGAGCGGTTTGTGCCGAAAGAAGCCCGGGACCGGCACTTAGCTTCGGAGAGCTGCGTATCTGCGTCTTCTGCGTGTCTTGCCGCTCTACACTCAGCAAAAAGCTTTTCCACCATATCTTGCAAGGAGAAACTCTGCCAGGAAAGAAAACATCCAAAATCTTGTTCTAAAGCTTGCACGGGGGTCTGCAAAGAGTTTGGCAAGAATGAAAGGTAGTTGTCCAAAACTCGTTCTTTTCCAATAGAATAACCATGGAAAAGGCAGGAGAGTGGTAAAGTACTGTTTTCTCTAAGTCTGAATGCTGCCCACACTGTGCCTGTGTGTTGCAGCTTGCATCTTCGCCTTTGGGAAGCTGCCGCTCGCCAATTCTCCCGGAGGCGAAGAAGCGGCTTCTTCGCACACAGAGCATTGTGGCGAGCGCAGGGAGCTCCTGAGAGCGGTTTGTGCCGAAAGAAGCCCGGGACCGGCACTTAGCTTCGGAGAGCTGCGTATCTGCGTCTTCTGCGTGTCTTGCCGCTCTACACTCAGCAAAAAGCTTTTCCACCATATCTTGCAAGGAGAAACTCTGCCAGGAAAGAAAACATCCAAAATCTTGTTCTAAAGCTTGCACGGGGGTCTGCAAAGAGTTTGGCAAGAATGAAAGGTAGTTGTCCAAAACTCGTTCTTTTCCAATAGAATAACCATGGAAAAGGCAGGAGAGTGGTAAAGTACTGTTTTCTCTAAGTCTGAATGCTGCCCACACTGTGCCTGTGTGCTGCAGCTTGCATCTTCGCCTTTGGGAAGCTGCCGCTCGCCGATTCTCCCGGAGGCGAAGAAGCGGCTTCTTCGCACACAGAGCATTGTGGCGAGCGCAGGGAGCTCCTGAGAGCGGTTTGTGCCGAAAGAAGCCCGGGACCGGCACTTAGCTTCGGAGAGCTGCGTATCTGCGTCTTCTGCGTGTCTTGCCGCTCTACACTCAGCAAAAAGCTTTTCCACCATATCTTGCAAGGAGAAACTCGGCCAGGAAAGAAAACATCCAAAATCTTGTTCTAAAGCTTGCACGGGGGTCTGCAAAGAGTTTGGCAAGAATGAAAGGTAGTTGTCCAAAACTCGTTCTTTTCCAATAGAATAACCATGGAAAAGGCAGGAGAGTGGTAAAGTACTGTTTTCTCTAAGTCTGAATGCTGCCCACACTGTGCCTGTGTGCTGCAGCTTGCATCTTCGCCTTTGGGAAGCTGCCGCTCGCCGATTCTCCCGGAGGCGAAGAAGCGGCTTCTTCGCACGCAGAGCATTGTGGCGAGCGCAGGGAGCTCCTGAGAGCGGTTTGTGCCGAAAGAAGCCCGGGACCGGCACTTAGCTTCGGAGAGCTGCGTATCTGCGTCTTCTGCGTGTCTTGCCGCTCTACACTCAGCAAAAAGCTTTTCCACCATATCTTGCAAGGAGAAACTCTGCCAGGAAAGAAAACATCCAAAATCTTGTTCTAAAGCTTGCACGGGGGTCTGCAAAGAGTTTGGCAAGAATGAAAGGTAGTTGTCCAAAACTCGTTCTTTTCCAATAGAATAACCATGGAAAAGGCAGGAGAGTGGTAAAGTACTGTTTTCTCTAAGTCTGAAGGCTGCCCACACTGTGCCTGTGTGCTGCAGCTTGCATCTTCGCCTTTGGGAAGCTGCCGCTCGCCGATTCTCCCGGAGGCGAAGAAGCGGCTTCTTCGCACACAGAGCACTGTGGCGAGCGCAGGGAGCTCCTGAGAGCGGTTTGTGCCGAAAGAAGCCCGGGACCGGCACATAGCTTCGGAGAGCTGCGTATCTGCGTCTTCTGCGTTTCTTGCCGCTCTACACTCAGCAAAAACCTTTTCCACCATATCTTGCAAGGAGAAACTCTGCCAGGAAAGAAAACATCCAAAATCTTGTTCTAAAGCTTGCACGGAGGTCTGCAAAGAGTTTGGCAAGCATGAAAGCTAGTTGTCCAAAACTCGTTCTTTTCCAATAGAATAACCATGGAAAAGGCAGGAGAGTGGTAAAGTACTGTTTTCTCTAAGTCTGAAGGCTGCCCACACTGTGCCTGTGTGCTGCAGCTTGCATCTTCGCCTTTGGGAAGCTGCCGCTCGCCGATTCTCCCGGAGGCGAAGAAGCGGCTTCTTCGCACACAGAGCATTGTGGCGAGCGCAGGGAGCTCCTGAGAGCGGTTTGTGCCGAAAGAAGCCCGGGACCGGCACTTAGCTTCGGAGAGCTGCGTATCTGCGTCTTCTGCGTGTCTTGCCGCTCTACACTCAGCAAAAAGCTTTTCCACCATATCTTGCAAGGAGAAACTCTGCCAGGAAAGAAAACATCCAAAATCTTGTTCTAAAGCTTGCACGGAGGTCTGCAAAGAGTTTGGCAAGAATGAAAGGTAGTTGTCCAAAACTCGTTCTTTTCCAATAGAATAACCAAGGAGAAACTCTGCCAGGAAAGAAAACATCCAAAATCTTGTTCTAAAGCTTGCACGGAGGTCTGCAAAGAGTTTGGCAAGAATGAAAGGTAGTTGTCCAAAACTCGTTCTTTTCCAATAGAATAACCATGGAAAAGGCAGGAGAGTGGTAAAGTACTGTTTTCTCTAAGTCGATTCTCCCGGCACACAGAGCATGCGAGCGAGGGCTCAGAGCGGTTTGTGCCGAAAGAAGCCCGGGACCGGCACTTATTCCTCTGTCTTGCCGCTCTACACTCAGCAAAAAGCTTTTCCACCATATCTTGCAAGGAGAAACTCGGCCAGGAAAGAAAACATCCAAAATCTTGTTCTAAAGCTTGCACGCGGGTCTGCAAAGAGTTTGGCAAGAATGAAAGGTAGTTGTCCAAAACTCGTTCTTTTCCAATATAATAACCATGGAAAAGGCAGGAGAGTGGTAAAGTACTGTTTTCTCTAAGTCTGAATGCTGCCCACACTGTGCCTGTGTGCTGCAGCTTGCATCTTCGCCTTTGGGAAGCTGCCGCTCGCCGATTCTCCCGGAGGCGAAGAAGCGGCTTCTTCGCACACAGAGCATTGTGGCGAGCGCAGGGAGCTCCTGAGAGCGGTTTGTGCCGAAAGAAGCCCGGGACCGGCACTTAGCTTCGGAGAGCTGCGTATCTGCGTCTTCTGCGTGTCTTGCCGCTCTACACTCAGCAAAAAGCTTTTCCAGCATATCTTGCAAAGAGAAACTCTGCCAGGAAAGAAAACATCCAAAATCTTGTTCTAAAGCTTGCACGCGGGTCTGCAAAGAGTTTGGCAAGAATGAAAGGTAGTTGTCCAAAACTCGTTCTTTTCCAATAGAATAACCATGGAAAAGGCAGGAGAGTGGTAAAGTACTGTTTTCTCTAAGTCTGAATGCTGCCCACACTGTGCCTGTGTGCTGCAGCTTGCATCTTCGCCTTTGGGAAGCTGCCGCTCGCCGATTCTCCCGGAGGCGAAGAAGCGGCTTCTTCGCACACAGAGCATTGTGGCGAGCGCAGGGAGCTCCTGAGAGCGGTTTGTGCCGAAAGAAGCCCGGGACCGGCACTTAGCTTCGGAGAGCTGCGTATCTGCGTCTTCTGCGTGTCTTGCCGCTCTACACTCAGCAAAAAGCTTTTCCACCATATCTTGCAAGGAGAAACTCTGCCAGGAAAGAAAACATCCAAAATCTTGTTCTAAAGCTTGCACGGGGGTCTGCAAAGAGTTTGGCAAGAATGAAAGGTAGTTGTCCAAAACTCGTTCTTTTCCAATAGAATAACCATGGAAAAGGCAGGAGAATGGTAAAGTACTGTTTTCTCTAAGTCTGAAGGCTGCCCACACTGTGCCTGTGTGCTGCAGCTTGCATCTTCGCCTTTGGGAAGCTGCCGCTCGCCGATTCTCCCGGAGGCGAAGAAGCGGCTTCTTCGCACACAGAGCATTGTGGCGAGCGCAGGGAGCTCCTGAGAGCGGTTTGTGCCGAAAGAAGCCCGGGACCGGCACTTAGCTTCGGAGAGCTGCGTATCTGCGTCTTCTGCGTGTCTTGCCGCTCTACACTCAGCAAAAAGCTTTTCCACCATATCTTGCAAGGAGAAACTCTGCCAGGAAAGAAAACATCCAAAATCTTGTTCTAAAGCTTGCACGGAGGTCTGCAAAGAGTTTGGCAAGAATGAAAGGTAGTTGTCCAAAACTCGTTCTTTTCCAATAGAATAACCATGGAAAAGGCAGGAGAGTGGTAAAGTACTGTTTTCTCTAAGTCTGAAGGCTGCCCACACTGTGCCTGTGTGCTGCAGCTTGCATCTTCGCCTTTGGGAAGCTGCCGCTCGCCGATTCTCCCGGAGGCGAAGAAGCGGCTTCTTCGCACACAGAGCATTGTGGCGAGCGCAGGGAGCTCCTGAGAGCGGTTTGTGCCGAAAGAAGCCCGGGACCGGCACTTAGCTTCGGAGAGCTGCGTATCTGCGTCTTCTGCGTGTCTTGCCGCTCTACACTCAGCAAAAAGCTTTTCCACCATATCTTGCAAGGAGAAACTCTGCCAGGAAAGAAAACATCCAAAATCTTGTTCTAAAGCTTGCACGGAGGTCTGCAAAGAGTTTGGCAAGAATGAAAGGTAGTTGTCCAAAACTCGTTCTTTTCCAATAGAATAACCATGGAAAAGGCAGGAGAGTGGTAAAGTACTGTTTTCTCTAAGTCTGAATGCTGCCCACACTGTGCCTGTGTGCTGCAGCTTGCATCTTCGCCTTTGGGAAGCTGCCGCTCGCCGATTCTCCCGGAGGCAAAGAAGCGGCTTCTTCGCACACAGAGCATTGTGGCGAGCGCAGGGAGCTCCTGAGAGCGGTTTGTGCCGAAAGAAGCCCGGGACCGGCACTTAGCTTCGGAGAGCTGCGTATCTGCGTCTTCTGCGTGTCTTGCCGCTCTACACTCAGCAAAAAGCTTTTCCAGCATATCTTGCAAGGAGAAACTCTGCCAGGAAAGAAAACATGCAAAATCTTGTTCTAAAGCTTGCACGGGGGTCTGCAAAGAGTTTGGCAAGAATGAAAGGTAGTTGTCCAAAACTCGTTCTTTTCCAATAGAATAACCATGGAAAAGGCAGGACAGTGGTAAAGTACTGTTTTCTCTAAGTCTGAATGCTGCCCACACTGTGCCTGTGTGCTGCAGCTTGCATCTTCGCCTTTGGGAAGCTGCCGCTCGCCGATTCTCCCGGAGGCGAAGAAGCGGCTTCTTCGCACACAGAGCATTGTGGCGAGCGCAGGGAGCTCCTGAGAGCGGTTTGTGCCGAAAGAAGCCCGGGACCGGCACTTAGCTTCGGAGAGCTGCGTATCTGCGTCTTCTGCGTGTCTTGCCGCTCTACACTCAGCAAAAAGCTTTTCCAGCATATCTTGCAAGGAGAAACTCTGCCAGGAAAGAAAACATCCAAAATCTTGTTCTAAAGCTTGCACGGGGGTCTGCAAAGAGTTTGGCAAGAATGAAAGGTAGTTGTCCAAAACTCGTTCTTTTCCAATAGAATAACCATGGAAAAGGCAGGAGAGTGGTAAAGTACTGTTTTCTCTAAGTCTGAATGCTGCCCACACTGTGCCTGTGTGCTGCAGCTTGCATCTTCGCCTTTGGGAAGCTGCCGCTCGCCGATTCTCCCGGAGGCGAAGAAGCGGCTTCTTCGCACACAGAGCATTGTGGCGAGCGCAGGGAGCTCCTGAGAGCGGTTTGTACCGAAAGAAGCCCGGGACCGGCACTTAGCTTCGGAGAGCTGCGTATCTGTGTCTTCTGCGTGTCTTGCCGCTCTACACTCAGCAAAAAGCTTTTCCGCCATATCTTGCAAGGAGAAACTCTGCCAGGAAAGAAAACATCCAAAATCTTGTTCTAAAGCTTGCACGGGGGTCTGCAAAGAGTTTGGCAAGAATGAAAGGTAGTTGTCCAAAACTCGTTCTTTTCCAATATAATAACCATGGAAAAGGCAGGAGAGTGGTAAAGTACTGTTTTCTCTAAGTCTGAATGCTGCACACACTGTGCCTGTGTGCTGCAGCTTGCATCTTCGCCTTTGGGAAGCTGCCGCTCGCCGATTCTCCCGGAGGCGAAGAAGCGGCTTCTTCGCACACAGAGCATTGTGGCGAGCGCAGGGAGCTCCTGAGAGCGGTTTGTGCCGAAAGAAGCCCGGGACCGGCACTTAGCTTCGGAGAGCTGCGTATCTGCGTCTTCTGCGTGTCTTGCCGCTCTACACTCAGCAAAAAGCTTTTCCACCATATCTTGCAAGGAGAAACTCTGCCAGGAAAGAAAACATCCAAAATCTTGTTCTAAAGCTTGCACGGGGGTCTGCAAAGAGTTTGGCAAGAATGAAAGGTAGTTGTCCAAAACTCGTTCTTTTCCAATAGAATAACCATGGAAAAGGCAGGAGAGTGGTAAAGTACTGTTTTCTCTAAGTCTGAATGCTGCCCACACTGTGCCTGTGTGCTGCAGCTTGCATCTTCGCCTTTGGGAAGCTGCCGCTCGCCGATTCTCCCGGAGGCGAAGAAGCGGCTTCTTCGCACACAGAGCATTGTGGCGAGCGCAGGGAGCTCCTGAGAGCGGTTTGTGCCGAAAGAAGCCCGGGACCGGCACTTAGCTTCGGAGAGCTGCGTATCTGCGTCTTCTGCGTGTCTTGCCGCTCTACACTCAGCAAAAAGCTTTTCCAGCATATCTTGCAAGGAGAAACTCTGCCAGGAAAGAAAACATCCAAAATCTTGTTCTAAAGCTTGCACGGGGGTCTGCAAAGAGTTTGGCAAGAATGAAAGGTAGTTGTCCAAAACTCGTTCTTTTCCAATATAATAACCATGGAAAAGGCAGGAGAGTGGTAAAGTACTGTTTTCTCTAAGTCTGAATGCTGCCCACACTGTGCCTGTGTGCTGCAGCTTGCATCTTCGCCTTTGGGAAGCTGCCGCTCGCCGATTCTCCCGGAGGCGAAGAAGCGGCTTCTTCGCACACAGAGCATTGTGGCGAGCGCAGGGAGCTCCTGAGAGCGGTTTGTACCGAAAGAAGCCCGGGACCGGCACTTAGCTTCGGAGAGCTGCGTATCTGCGTCTTCTGCGTGTCTTGCCGCTCTACACTCAGCAAAAAGCTTTTCCAGCATATCTTGCAAGGAGAAACTCTGCCAGGAAAGAAAACATCCAAAATCTTGTTCTAAAGCTTGCACGGGGGTCTGCAAAGAGTTTGGCAAGAATGAAAGGTAGTTGTCCAAAACTCGTTCTTTTCCAATATAATAACCATGGAAAAGGCAGGAGAGTGGTAAAGTACTGTTTTCTCTAAGTCTGAATGCTGCACACACTGTGCCTGTGTGCTGCAGCTTGCATCTTCGCCTTTGGGAAGCTGCCGCTCGCCGATTCTCCCGGAGGCGAAGAAGCGGCTTCTTCGCACACAGAGCATTGTGGCGAGCGCAGGGAGCTCCTGAGAGCGGTTTGTGCCGAAAGAAGCCCGGGACCGGCACTTAGCTTCGGAGAGCTGCGTATCTGCGTCTTCTGCGTGTCTTGCCGCTCTACACTCAGCAAAAAGCTTTTCCACCATATCTTGCAAGGAGAAACTCTGCCAGGAAAGAAAACATCCAAAATCTTGTTCTAAAGCTTGCACGGGGGTCTGCAAAGAGTTTGGCAAGAATGAAAGGTAGTTGTCCAAAACTCGTTCTTTTCCAATAGAATAACCATGGAAAAGGCAGGAGAATGGTAAAGTACTGTTTTCTCTAAGTCTGAAGGCTGCCCACACTGTGCCTGTGTGCTGCAGCTTGCATCTTCGCCTTTGGGAAGCTGCCGCTCGCCGATTCTCCCGGAGGCGAAGAAGCGGCTTCTTCGCACACAGAGCATTGTGGCGAGCGCAGGGAGCTCCTGAGAGCGGTTTGTGCCGAAAGAAGCCCGGGACCGGCACTTAGCTTCGGAGAGCTGCGTATCTGCGTCTTCTGCGTGTCTTGCCGCTCTACACTCAGCAAAAAGCTTTTCCACCATATCTTGCAAGGAGAAACTCTGCCAGGAAAGAAAACATCCAAAATCTTGTTCTAAAGCTTGCACGGGGGTCTGCAAAGAGTTTGGCAAGAATGAAAGGTAGTTGTCCAAAACTCGTTCTTTTCCACTATAATAACCATGGAAAAGGCAGGAGAGTGGTAAAGTACTGTTTTCTCTAAGTCTGAAGGCTGCCCACACTGTGCCTGTGTGCTGCAGCTTGCATCTTCGCCTTTGGGAAGCTGCCGCTCGCCGATTCTCCCGGAGGCGAAGAAGCGGCTTCTTCGCACACAGAGCATTGTGGCGAGCGCAGGGAGCTCCTGAGAGCGGTTTGTGCCGAAAGAAGCCCGGGACCGGCACTTAGCTTCGGAGAGCTGCGTATCTGCGTCTTCTGCGTGTCTTGCCGCTCTACACTCAGCAAAAAGCTTTTCCACCATATCTTGCAAGGAGAAACTCTGCCAGGAAAGAAAACATCCAAAATCTTGTTCTAAAGCTTGCACGGGGGTCTGCAAAGAGTTTGGCAAGAATGAAAGGTAGTTGTCCAAAACTCGTTCTTTTCCAATAGAATAACCATGGAAAAGGCAGGAGAGTGGTAAAGTACTGTTTTCTCTAAGTCTGAATGCTGCCCACACTGTGCCTGTGTGCTGCAGCTTGCATCTTCGCCTTTGGGAAGCTGCCGCTCGCCGATTCTCCCGGAGGCGAAGAAGCGGCTTCTTCGCACACAGAGCATTGTGGCGAGCGCAGGGAGCTCCTGAGAGCGGTTTGTGCCGAAAGAAGCCCGGGACCGGCACTTAGCTTCGGAGAGCTGCGTATCTGCGTCTTCTGCGTGTCTTGCCGCTCTACACTCAGCAAAAAGCTTTTCCACCATATCTTGCAAGGAGAAACTCTGCCAGGAAAGAAAACATCCAAAATCTTGTTCTAAAGCTTGCACGGGGGTCTGCAAAGAGTTTGGCAAGAATGAAAGGTAGTTGTCCAAAACTCGTTCTTTTCCAATATAATAACCATGGAAAAGGCAGGAGAGTGGTAAAGTACTGTTTTCTCTAAGTCTGAAGGCTGCCCACACTGTGCCTGTGTGCTGCAGCTTGCATCTTCGCCTTTGGGAAGCTGCCGCTCGCCGATTGTCCCGGAGGCGAAGAAGCGGCTTCTTCGCACACAGAGCATTGTGGCGAGCGCAGGGAGCTCCTGAGAGCGGTTTGTGCCGAAAGAAGCCCGGGACCGGCACTTAGCTTCGGAGAGCTGCGTATCTGCGTCTTCTGCGTGTCTTGCCGCTCTACACTCAGCAAAAAGCTTTTCCACCATATCTTGCAAGGAGAAACTCTGCCAGGAAAGAAAACATCCAAAATCTTGTTCTAAAGCTTGCACGGGGGTCTGCAAAGAGTTTGGCAAGAATGAAAGGTAGTTGTCCAAAACTCATTCTTTTCCAATAGAATAACCATGGAAAAGGCAGGAGAGTGGTAAAGTACTGTTTTCTCTAAGTCTGAATGCTGCCCACACTGTGCCTGTGTGCTGCAGCTTGCATCTTCGCCTTTGGGAAGCTGCCGCTCGCCGATTCTCCCGGAGGCGAAGAAGCGGCTTCTTCGCACACAGAGCATTGTGGCGAGCGCAGGGAGCTCCTGAGAGCGGTTTGTGCCGAAAGAAGCCCGGGACCGGCACTTAGCTTCGGAGAGCTGCGTATCTGCATCTTCTGCGTGTCTTGCCGCTCTACACTCAGCAAAAAGCTTTTCCAGCATATCTTGCAAGGAGAAACTCTGCCAGGAAAGAAAACATCCAAAATCTTGTTCTAAAGCTTGCACGGGGGTCTGCAAAGAGTTTGGCAAGAATGAAAGGTAGTTGTCCAAAACTCGTTCTTTTCCAATATAATAACCATGGAAAAGGCAGGAGAGTGGTAAAGTACTGTTTTCTCTAAGTCTGAATGCTGCCCACACTGTGCCTGTGTGCTGCAGCTTGCATCTTCGCCTTTGGGAAGCTGCCGCTCGCCGATTCTCCCGGAGGCGAAGAAGCGGCTTCTTCGCACACAGAGCATTGTGGCGAGCGCAGGGAGCTCCTGAGAGCGGTTTGTGCCGAAAGAAGCCCGGGACCGGCACTTAGCTTCGGAGAGCTGCGTATCTGCGTCTTCTGCGTGTCTTGCTGCTCTACACTCAGCAAAAAGCTTTTCCAGCATATCTTGCAAGGAGAAACTCTGCCAGGAAAGAAAACATCCAAAATCTTGTTCTAAAGCTTGCACGGGGGTCTGCAAAGAGTTTGGCAAGAATGAAAGGTAGTTGTCCAAAACTCGTTCTTTTCCAATAGAATAACCATGGAAAAGGCAGGAGAGTGGTAAAGTACTGTTTTCTCTAAGTCTGAATGCTGCCCACACTGTGCCTGTGTGCTGCAGCTTGCATCTTCGCCTTTGGGAAGCTGCCGCTCGCCGATTCTCCCGGAGGCGAAGAAGCGGCTTCTTCGCACACAGAGCATTGTGGCGAGCGCAGGGAGCTCCTGAGAGTGGTTTGTACCGAAAGAAGCCCGGGACCGGCACTTAGCTTCGGAGAGCTGCGTATCTGCGTCTTCTGCGTGTCTTGCCGCTCTACACTCAGCAAAAAGCTTTTCCACCATATCTTGCAAGGAGAAACTCTGCCAGGAAAGAAAACATCCAAAATCTTGTTCTAAAGCTTGCACGGGGGTCTGCAAAGAGTTTGGCAAGAATGAAAGGTAGTTGTCCAAAACTCGTTCTTTTCCAATAGAATAACCATGGAAAAGGCAGGAGAGTGGTAAAGTACTGTTTTCTCTAAGTCTGAATGCTGCCCACACTGTGCCTGTGTGCTGCAGCTTGCATCTTCGCCTTTGGGAAGCTGCCGCTCGCCGATTCTCCCGGAGGCGAAGAAGCGGCTTCTTCGCACACAGAGCATTGTGGCGAGCGCAGGGAGCTCCTGAGAGCGGTTTGTGCCGAAAGAAGCCCGGGACCGGCACTTAGCTTCGGAGAGCTGCGTATCTGCGTCTTCTGCGTGTCTTGCCGCTCTACACTCAGCAAAAAGCTTTTCCACCATATCTTGCAAGGAGAAACTCTGCCAGGAAAGAAAACATCCAAAATCTTGTTCTAAAGCTTGCACGGGGGTCTGCAAAGAGTTTGGCAAGAATGAAAGGTAGTTGTCCAAAACTCGTTCTTTTCCAATATAATAACCATGGAAAAGGCAGGAGAGTGGTAAAGTACTGTTTTCTCTAAGTCTGAAGGCTGCCCACACTGTGCCTGTGTGCTGCAGCTTGCATCTTCGCCTTTGGGAAGCTGCCGCTCGCCGATTCTCCCGGAGGCGAAGAAGCGGCTTCTTCGCACACAGAGCATTGTGGCGAGCGCAGGGAGCTCCTGAGAGCGGTTTGTGCCGAAAGAAGCCCGGGACCGGCACTTAGCTTCGGAGAGCTGCGTATCTGCGTCTTCTGCGTGTCTTGCCGCTCTACACTCAGCAAAAAGCTTTTCCACCATATCTTGCAAGGAGAAACTCTGCCAGGAAAGAAAACATCCAAAATCTTGTTCTAAAGCTTGCACGGGGGTCTGCAAAGAGTTTGGCAAGAATGAAAGGTAGTTGTCCAAAACTCGTTCTTTTCCAATATAATAACCATGGAAAAGGCAGGAGAGTGGTAAAGTACTGTTTTCTCTAAGTCTGAAGGCTGCCCACACTGTGTCTGTGTGCTGCAGCTTGCATCTTCGCCTTTGGGAAGCTGCCGCTCGCCGATTCTCCCGGAGGCGAAGAAGCGGCTTCTTCGCACACAGAGCATTGTGGCGAGCGCAGGGAGCTCCTGAGAGCGGTTTGTGCCGAAAGAAGCCCGGGACCGGCACTTAGCTTCGGAGAGCTGCGTATCTGCGTCTTCTGCGTGTCTTGCCGCTCTACACTCAGCAAAAAGCTTTTCCACCATATCTTGCAAGGAGAAACTCTGCCAGGAAAGAAAACATCCAAAATCTTGTTCTAAAGCTTGCACGGGGGTCTGCAAAGAGTTTGGCAAGAATGAAAGGTAGTTGTCCAAAACTCGTTCTTTTCCAATAGAATAACCATGGAAAAGGCAGGAGAGTGGTAAAGTACTGTTTTCTCTAAGTCTGAAGGCTGCCCACACTGTGCCTGTGTGTTGCAGCTTGCATCTTCGCCTTTGGGAAGCTGCCGCTCGCCGATTCTCCCGGAGGCGAAGAAGCGGCTTCTTCGCACACAGAGCATTGTGGCGAGCGCAGGGAGCTCCTGAGAGCGGTTTGTGCCGAAAGAAGCCCGGGACCGGCACTTAGCTTCGGAGAGCTGCGTATCTGCGTCTTCTGCGTGTCTTGCCGCTCTACACTCAGCAAAAAGCTTTTCCACCATATCTTGCAAGGAGAAACTCTGCCAGGAAAGAAAACATCCAAAATCTTGTTCTAAAGCTTGCACGGGGGTCTGCAAAGAGTTTGGCAAGAATGAAAGGTAGTTGTCCAAAACTCGTTCTTTTCCACTATAATAACCATGGAAAAGGCAGGAGAGTGGTAAAGTACTGTTTTCTCTAAGTCTGAAGGCTGCCCACACTGTGCCTGTGTGCTGCAGCTTGCATCTTCGCCTTTGGGAAGCTGCCGCTCGCCGATTCTCCCGGAGGCGAAGAAGCGGCTTCTTCGCACACAGAGCATTGTGGCGAGCGCAGGGAGCTCCTGAGAGCGGTTTGTGCCGAAAGAAGCCCGGGACCGGCACTTAGCTTCGGAGAGCTGCGTATCTGCGTCTTCTGCGTGTCTTGCCGCTCTACACTCAGCAAAAAGCTTTTCCAGCATATCTTGCAAGGAGAAACTCTGCCAGGAAAGAAAACATGCAAAATCTTGTTCTAAAGCTTGCACGGGGGTCTGCAAAGAGTTTGGCAAGAATGAAAGGTAGTTGTCCAAAACTCGTTCTTTTCCAATAGAATAACCATGGAAAAGGCAGGACAGTGGTAAAGTACTGTTTTCTCTAAGTCTGAATGCTGCCCACACTGTGCCTGTGTGCTGCAGCTTGCATCTTCGCCTTTGGGAAGCTGCCGCTCGCCGATTCTCCCGGAGGCGAAGAAGCGGCTTCTTCGCACACAGAGCATTGTGGCGAGCGCAGGGAGCTCCTGAGAGCGGTTTGTACCGAAAGAAGCCCGGGACCGGCACTTAGCTTCGGAGAGCTGCGTATCTGCGTCTTCTGCGTGTCTTGCCGCTCTACACTCAGCAAAAAGCTTTTCCAGCATATCTTGCAAGGAGAAACTCTGCCAGGAAAGAAAACATCCAAAATCTTGTTCTAAAGCTTGCACGGGGGTCTGCAAAGAGTTTGGCAAGAATGAAAGGTAGTTGTCCAAAACTCGTTCTTTTCCAATATAATAACCATGGAAAAGGCAGGAGAGTGGTAAAGTACTGTTTTCTCTAAGTCTGAATGCTGCACACACTGTGCCTGTGTGCTGCAGCTTGCATCTTCGCCTTTGGGAAGCTGCCGCTCGCCGATTCTCCCGGAGGCGAAGAAGCGGCTTCTTCGCACACAGAGCATTGTGGCGAGCGCAGGGAGCTCCTGAGAGCGGTTTGTGCCGAAAGAAGCCCGGGACCGGCACTTAGCTTCGGAGAGCTGCGTATCTGCGTCTTCTGCGTGTCTTGCCGCTCTACACTCAGCAAAAAGCTTTTCCACCATATCTTGCAAGGAGAAACTCTGCCAGGAAAGAAAACATCCAAAATCTTGTTCTAAAGCTTGCACGGGGGTCTGCAAAGAGTTTGGCAAGAATGAAAGGTAGTTGTCCAAAACTCGTTCTTTTCCAATAGAATAACCATGGAAAAGGCAGGAGAATGGTAAAGTACTGTTTTCTCTAAGTCTGAAGGCTGCCCACACTGTGCCTGTGTGCTGCAGCTTGCATCTTCGCCTTTGGGAAGCTGCCGCTCGCCGATTCTCCCGGAGGCGAAGAAGCGGCTTCTTCGCACACAGAGCATTGTGGCGAGCGCAGGGAGCTCCTGAGAGCGGTTTGTGCCGAAAGAAGCCCGGGACCGGCACTTAGCTTCGGAGAGCTGCGTATCTGCGTCTTCTGCGTGTCTTGCCGCTCTACACTCAGCAAAAAGCTTTTCCACCATATCTTGCAAGGAGAAACTCTGCCAGGAAAGAAAACATCCAAAATCTTGTTCTAAAGCTTGCACGGGGGTCTGCAAAGAGTTTGGCAAGAATGAAAGGTAGTTGTCCAAAACTCGTTCTTTTCCACTATAATAACCATGGAAAAGGCAGGAGAGTGGTAAAGTACTGTTTTCTCTAAGTCTGAAGGCTGCCCACACTGTGCCTGTGTGCTGCAGCTTGCATCTTCGCCTTTGGGAAGCTGCCGCTCGCCGATTCTCCCGGAGGCGAAGAAGCGGCTTCTTCGCACACAGAGCATTGTGGCGAGCGCAGGGAGCTCCTGAGAGCGGTTTGTGCCGAAAGAAGCCCGGGACCGGCACTTAGCTTCGGAGAGCTGCGTATCTGCGTCTTCTGCGTGTCTTGCCGCTCTACACTCAGCAAAAAGCTTTTCCACCATATCTTGCAAGGAGAAACTCTGCCAGGAAAGAAAACATCCAAAATCTTGTTCTAAAGCTTGCACGGGGGTCTGCAAAGAGTTTGGCAAGAATGAAAGGTAGTTGTCCAAAACTCGTTCTTTTCCAATAGAATAACCATGGAAAAGGCAGGAGAGTGGTAAAGTACTGTTTTCTCTAAGTCTGAATGCTGCCCACACTGTGCCTGTGTGCTGCAGCTTGCATCTTCGCCTTTGGGAAGCTGCCGCTCGCCGATTCTCCCGGAGGCGAAGAAGCGGCTTCTTCGCACACAGAGCATTGTGGCGAGCGCAGGGAGCTCCTGAGAGCGGTTTGTGCCGAAAGAAGCCCGGGACCGGCACTTAGCTTCGGAGAGCTGCGTATCTGCGTCTTCTGCGTGTCTTGCCGCTCTACACTCAGCAAAAAGCTTTTCCACCATATCTTGCAAGGAGAAACTCTGCCAGGAAAGAAAACATCCAAAATCTTGTTCTAAAGCTTGCACGGGGGTCTGCAAAGAGTTTGGCAAGAATGAAAGGTAGTTGTCCAAAACTCGTTCTTTTCCAATAGAATAACCATGGAAAAGGCAGGAGAGTGGTAAAGTACTGTTTTCTCTAAGTCTGAAGGCTGCCCACACTGTGCCTGTGTGCTGCAGCTTGCATCTTCGCCTTTGGGAAGCTGCCGCTCGCCGATTCTCCCGGAGGCGAAGAAGCGGCTTCTTCGCACACAGAGCATTGTGGCGAGCGCAGGGAGCTCCTGAGAGCGGTTTGTGCCGAAAGAAGCCCGGGACCGGCACTTAGCTTCGGAGAGCTGCGTATCTGCGTCTTCTGCGTGTCTTGCCGCTCTACACTCAGCAAAAAGCTTTTCCAGCATATCTTGCAAGGAGAAACTCTGCCAGGAAAGAAAACATCCAAAATCTTGTTCTAAAGCTTGCACGGGGGTCTGCAAAGAGTTTGGCAAGAATGAAAGGTAGTTGTCCAAAACTCGTTCTTTTCCAATAGAATAACCATGGAAAAGGCAGGAGAGTGGTAAAGTACTGTTTTCTCTAAGTCTGAAGGCTGCCCACACTGTGCCTGTGTGTTGCAGCTTGCATCTTCGCCTTTGGGAAGCTGCCGCTCGCCGATTCTCCCGGAGGCGAAGAAGCGGCTTCTTCGCACACAGAGCATTGTGGCGAGCGCAGGGAGCTCCTGAGAGCGGTTTGTGCCGAAAGAAGCCCGGGACCGGCACTTAGCTTCGGAGAGCTGCGTATCTGCGTCTTCTGCGTGTCTTGCCGCTCTACACTCAGCAAAAAGCTTTTCCACCATATCTTGCAAGGAGAAACTCTGCCAGGAAAGAAAACATCCAAAATCTTGTTCTAAAGCTTGCACGGGGGTCTGCAAAGAGTTTGGCAAGAATGAAAGGTAGTTGTCCAAAACTCGTTCTTTTCCACTATAATAACCATGGAAAAGGCAGGAGAGTGGTAAAGTACTGTTTTCTCTAAGTCTGAAGGCTGCCCACACTGTGCCTGTGTGCTGCAGCTTGCATCTTCGCCTTTGGGAAGCTGCCGCTCGCCGATTCTCCCGGAGGCGAAGAAGCGGCTTCTTCGCACACAGAGCATTGTGGCGAGCGCAGGGAGCTCCTGAGAGCGGTTTGTGCCGAAAGAAGCCCGGGACCGGCACTTAGCTTCGGAGAGCTGCGTATCTGCGTCTTCTGCGTGTCTTGCCGCTCTACACTCAGCAAAAAGCTTTTCCACCATATCTTGCAAGGAGAAACTCTGCCAGGAAAGAAAACATCCAAAATCTTGTTCTAAAGCTTGCACGGAGGTCTGCAAAGAGTTTGGCAAGAATGAAAGGTAGTTGTCCAAAACTCGTTCTTTTCCAATAGAATAACCATGGAAAAGGCAGGAGAGTGGTAAAGTACTGTTTTCTCTAAGTCTGAAGGCTGCCCACACTGTGCCTGTGTGCTGCAGCTTGCATCTTCGCCTTTGGGAAGCTGCCGCTCGCCGATTCTCCCGGAGGCGAAGAAGCGGCTTCTTCGCACACAGAGCATTGTGGCGAGCGCAGGGAGCTCCTGAGAGCGGTTTGTGCCGAAAGAAGCCCGGGACCGGCACTTAGCTTCGGAGAGCTGCGTATCTGCGTCTTCTGCGTGTCTTGCCGCTCTACACTCAGCAAAAAGCTTTTCCAGCATATCTTGCAAGGAGAAACTCTGCCAGGAAAGAAAACATGCAAAATCTTGTTCTAAAGCTTGCACGGGGGTCTGCAAAGAGTTTGGCAAGAATGAAAGGTAGTTGTCCAAAACTCGTTCTTTTCCAATAGAATAACCATGGAAAAGGCAGGACAGTGGTAAAGTACTGTTTTCTCTAAGTCTGAATGCTGCCCACACTGTGCCTGTGTGCTGCAGCTTGCATCTTCGCCTTTGGGAAGCTGCCGCTCGCCGATTGTCCCGGAGGCGAAGAAGCGGCTTCTTCGCACACAGAGCATTGTGGCGAGCGCAGGGAGCTCCTGAGAGCGGTTTGTGCCGAAAGAAGCCCGGGACCGGCACTTAGCTTCGGAGAGCTGCGTATCTGCGTCTTCTGCGTGTCTTGCCGCTCTACACTCAGCAAAAAGCTTTTCCAGCATATCTTGCAAGGAGAAACTCTGCCAGGAAAGAAAACATCCAAAATCTTGTTCTAAAGCTTGCACGGGGGTCTGCAAAGAGTTTGGCAAGAATGAAAGGTAGTTGTCCAAAACTCGTTCTTTTCCAATATAATAACCATGGAAAAGGCAGGAGAGTGGTAAAGTACTGTTTTCTCTAAGTCTGAATGCTGCCCACACTGTGCCTGTGTGCTGCAGCTTGCATCTTCGCCTTTGGGAAGCTGCCGCTCGCCGATTCTCCCGGAGGCGAAGAAGCGGCTTCTTCGCACACAGAGCATTGTGGCGAGCGCAGGGAGCTCCTGAGAGCGGTTTGTACCGAAAGAAGCCCGGGACCGGCACTTAGCTTCGGAGAGCTGCGTATCTGCGTCTTCTGCGTGTCTTGCCGCTCTACACTCAGCAAAAAGCTTTTCCAGCATATCTTGCAAGGAGAAACTCTGCCAGGAAAGAAAACATCCAAAATCTTGTTCTAAAGCTTGCACGGGGGTCTGCAAAGAGTTTGGCAAGAATGAAAGGTAGTTGTCCAAAACTCGTTCTTTTCCAATATAATAACCATGGAAAAGGCAGGAGAGTGGTAAAGTACTGTTTTCTCTAAGTCTGAATGCTGCACACACTGTGCCTGTGTGCTGCAGCTTGCATCTTCGCCTTTGGGAAGCTGCCGCTCGCCGATTCTCCCGGAGGCGAAGAAGCGGCTTCTTCGCACACAGAGCATTGTGGCGAGCGCAGGGAGCTCCTGAGAGCGGTTTGTGCCGAAAGAAGCCCGGGACCGGCACTTAGCTTCGGAGAGCTGCGTATCTGCGTCTTCTGCGTGTCTTGCCGCTCTACACTCAGCAAAAAGCTTTTCCACCATATCTTGCAAGGAGAAACTCTGCCAGGAAAGAAAACATCCAAAATCTTGTTCTAAAGCTTGCACGGGGGTCTGCAAAGAGTTTGGCAAGAATGAAAGGTAGTTGTCCAAAACTCGTTCTTTTCCAATAGAATAACCATGGAAAAGGCAGGAGAATGGTAAAGTACTGTTTTCTCTAAGTCTGAAGGCTGCCCACACTGTGCCTTTGTGCTGCAGCTTGCATCTTCGCCTTTGGGAAGCTCCCGCTCGCCGATTCTCCCGGAGGCGAAGAAGCGGCTTCTTCGCACACAGAGCATTGTGGCGAGCGCAGGGAGCTCCTGAGAGCGGTTTGTGCCGAAAGAAGCCCGGGACCGGCACTTAGCTTCGGAGAGCTGCGTATCTGCGTCTTCTGCGTGTCTTGCCGCTCTACACTCAGCAAAAAGCTTTTCCACCATATCTTGCAAGGAGAAACTCTGCCAGGAAAGAAAACATCCAAAATCTTGTTCTAAAGCTTGCACGGGGGTCTGCAAAGAGTTTGGCAAGAATGAAAGGTAGTTGTCCAAAACTCGTTCTTTTCCAATAGAATAACCATGGAAAAGGCAGGAGAGTGGTAAAGTACTGTTTTCTCTAAGTCTGAAGGCTGCCCACACTGTGCCTGTGTGCTGCAGCTTGCATCTTCGCCTTTGGGAAGCTGCCGCTCGCCGATTCTCCCGGAGGCGAAGAAGCGGCTTCTTCGCACACAGAGCATTGTGGCGAGCGCAGGGAGCTCCTGAGAGCGGTTTGTGCCGAAAGAAGCCCGGGACCGGCACTTAGCTTCGGAGAGCTGCGTATCTGCGTCTTCTGCGTGTCTTGCCGCTCTACACTCAGCAAAAAGCTTTTCCACCATATCTTGCAAGGAGAAACTCTGCCAGGAAAGAAAACATCCAAAATCTTGTTCTAAAGCTTGCACGGGGGTCTGCAAAGAGTTTGGCAAGAATGAAAGGTAGTTGTCCAAAACTCGTTCTTTTCCACTATAATAACCATGGAAAAGGCAGGAGAGTGGTAAAGTACTGTTTTCTCTAAGTCTGAAGGCTGCCCACACTGTGCCTGTGTGCTGCAGCTTGCATCTTCGCCTTTGGGAAGCTGCCGCTCGCCGATTCTCCCGGAGGCGAAGAAGCGGCTTCTTCGCACACAGAGCATTGTGGCGAGCGCAGGGAGCTCCTGAGAGCGGTTTGTGCCGAAAGAAGCCCGGGACCGGCACTTAGCTTCGGAGAGCTGCGTATCTGCGTCTTCTGCGTGTCTTGCCGCTCTACACTCAGCAAAAAGCTTTTCCACCATATCTTGCAAGGAGAAACTCTGCCAGGAAAGAAAACATCCAAAATCTTGTTCTAAAGCTTGCACGGGGGTCTGCAAAGAGTTTGGCAAGAATGAAAGGTAGTTGTCCAAAACTCGTTCTTTTCCAATAGAATAACCATGGAAAAGGCAGGAGAGTGGTAAAGTACTGTTTTCTCTAAGTCTGAATGCTGCCCACACTGTGCCTGTGTGCTGCAGCTTGCATCTTCGCCTTTGGGAAGCTGCCGCTCGCCGATTCTCCCGGAGGCGAAGAAGCGGCTTCTTCGCACACAGAGCATTGTGGCGAGCGCAGGGAGCTCCTGAGAGCGGTTTGTGCCGAAAGAAGCCCGGGACCGGCACTTAGCTTCGGAGAGCTGCGTATCTGCGTCTTCTGCGTGTCTTGCCGCTCTACACTCAGCAAAAAGCTTTTCCACCATATCTTGCAAGGAGAAACTCTGCCAGGAAAGAAAACATCCAAAATCTTGTTCTAAAGCTTGCACGGGGGTCTGCAAAGAGTTTGGCAAGAATGAAAGGTAGTTGTCCAAAACTCGTTCTTTTCCAATAGAATAACCATGGAAAAGGCAGGAGAGTGGTAAAGTACTGTTTTCTCTAAGTCTGAAGGCTGCCCACACTGTGCCTGTGTGTTGCAGCTTGCATCTTCGCCTTTGGGAAGCTGCCGCTCGCCGATTCTCCCGGAGGCGAAGAAGCGGCTTCTTCGCACACAGAGCATTGTGGCGAGCGCAGGGAGCTCCTGAGAGCGGTTTGTGCCGAAAGAAGCCCGGGACCGGCACTTAGCTTCGGAGAGCTGCGTATCTGCGTCTTCTGCGTGTCTTGCCGCTCTACACTCAGCAAAAAGCTTTTCCAGCATATCTTGCAAGGAGAAACTCTGCCAGGAAAGAAAACATCCAAAATCTTGTTCTAAAGCTTGCACGGGGGTCTGCAAAGAGTTTGGCAAGAATGAAAGGTAGTTGTCCAAAACTCGTTCTTTTCCAATAGAATAACCATGGAAAAGGCAGGAGAGTGGTAAAGTACTGTTTTCTCTAAGTCTGAAGGCTGCCCACACTGTGCCTGTGTGTTGCAGCTTGCATCTTCGCCTTTGGGAAGCTGCCGCTCGCCGATTCTCCCGGAGGCGAAGAAGCGGCTTCTTCGCACACAGAGCATTGTGGCGAGCGCAGGGAGCTCCTGAGAGCGGTTTGTACCGAAAGAAGCCCGGGACCGGCACTTAGCTTCGGAGAGCTGCGTATCTGCGTCTTCTGCGTGTCTTGCCGCTCTACACTCAGCAAAAAGCTTTTCCAGCATATCTTGCAAGGAGAAACTCTGCCAGGAAAGAAAACATCCAAAATCTTGTTCTAAAGCTTGCACGGGGGTCTGCAAAGAGTTTGGCAAGAATGAAAGGTAGTTGTCCAAAACTCGTTCTTTTCCAATATAATAACCATGGGAAAGGCAGGAGAGTGGTAAAGTACTGTTTTCTCTAAGTCTTAATGCTGCACACACTGTGCCTGTGTGCTGCAGCTTGCATCTTCGCCTTTGGGAAGCTGCCGCTCGCCGATTCTCCCGGAGGCGAAGAAGCGGCTTCTTCGCACACAGAGCATTGTGGCGAGCGCAGGGAGCTCCTGAGAGCGGTTTGTGCCGAAAGAAGCCCGGGACCGGCACTTAGCTTCGGAGAGCTGCGTATCTGCGTCTTCTGCGTGTCTTGCCGCTCTACACTCAGCAAAAAGCTTTTCCACCATATCTTGCAAGGAGAAACTCTGCCAGGAAAGAAAACATCCAAAATCTTGTTCTAAAGCTTGCACGGGGGTCTGCAAAGAGTTTGGCAAGAATGAAAGGTAGTTGTCCAAAACTCGTTCTTTTCCAATAGAATAACCATGGAAAAGGCAGGAGAATGGTAAAGTACTGTTTTCTCTAAGTCTGAAGGCTGCCCACACTGTGCCTGTGTGCTGCAGCTTGCATCTTCGCCTTTGGGAAGCTCCCGCTCGCCGATTCTCCCGGAGGCGAAGAAGCGGCTTCTTCGCACACAGAGCATTGTGGCGAGCGCAGGGAGCTCCTGAGAGCGGTTTGTGCCGAAAGAAGCCCGGGACCGGCACTTAGCTTCGGAGAGCTGCGTATCTGCGTCTTCTGCGTGTCTTGCCGCTCTACACTCAGCAAAAAGCTTTTCCACCATATCTTGCAAGGAGAAACTCTGCCAGGAAAGAAAACATCCAAAATCTTGTTCTAAAGCTTGCACGGGGGTCTGCAAAGAGTTTGGCAAGAATGAAAGGTAGTTGTCCAAAACTCGTTCTTTTCCAATAGAATAACCATGGAAAAGGCAGGAGAGTGGTAAAGTACTGTTTTCTCTAAGTCTGAAGGCTGCCCACACTGTGCCTGTGTGCTGCAGCTTGCATCTTCGCCTTTGGGAAGCTGCCGCTCGCCGATTCTCCCGGAGGCGAAGAAGCGGCTTCTTCGCACACAGAGCATTGTGGCGAGCGCAGGGAGCTCCTGAGAGCGGTTTGTGCCGAAAGAAGCCCGGGACCGGCACTTAGCTTCGGAGAGCTGCGTATCTGCGTCTTCTGCGTGTCTTGCCGCTCTACACTCAGCAAAAAGCTTTTCCACCATATCTTGCAAGGAGAAACTCTGCCAGGAAAGAAAACATCCAAAATCTTGTTCTAAAGCTTGCACGGGGGTCTGCAAAGAGTTTGGCAAGAATGAAAGGTAGTTGTCCAAAACTCGTTCTTTTCCAATAGAATAACCATGGAAAAGGCAGGAGAGTGGTAAAGTACTGTTTTCTCTAAGTCTGAATGCTGCCCACACTGTGCCTGTGTGCTGCAGCTTGCATCTTCGCCTTTGGGAAGCTGCCGCTCGCCGATTCTCCCGGAGGCGAAGAAGCGGCTTCTTCGCACACAGAGCATTGTGGCGAGCGCAGGGAGCTCCTGAGAGCGGTTTGTGCCGAAAGAAGCCCGGGACCGGCACTTAGCTTCGGAGAGCTGCGTATCTGCGTCTTCTGCGTGTCTTGCCGCTCTACACTCAGCAAAAAGCTTTTCCACCATATCTTGCAAGGAGAAACTCTGCCAGGAAAGAAAACATCCAAAATCTTGTTCTAAAGCTTGCACGGGGGTCTGCAAAGAGTTTGGCAAGAATGAAAGGTAGTTGTCCAAAACTCGTTCTTTTCCAATAGAATAACCATGGAAAAGGCAGGAGAGTGGTAAAGTACTGTTTTCTCTAAGTCTGAAGGCTGCCCACACTGTGCCTGTGTGTTGCAGCTTGCATCTTCGCCTTTGGGAAGCTGCCGCTCGCCGATTCTCCCGGAGGCGAAGAAGCGGCTTCTTCGCACACAGAGCATTGTGGCGAGCGCAGGGAGCTCCTGAGAGCGGTTTGTGCCGAAAGAAGCCCGGGACCGGCACTTAGCTTCGGAGAGCTGCGTATCTGCGTCTTCTGCGTGTCTTGCCGCTCTACACTCAGCAAAAAGCTTTTCCAGCATATCTTGCAAGGAGAAACTCTGCCAGGAAAGAAAACATCCAAAATCTTGTTCTAAAGCTTGCACGGGGGTCTGCAAAGAGTTTGGCAAGAATGAAAGGTAGTTGTCCAAAACTCGTTCTTTTCCAATAGAATAACCATGGAAAAGGCAGGAGAGTGGTAAAGTACTGTTTTCTCTAAGTCTGAAGGCTGCCCACACTGTGCCTGTGTGTTGCAGCTTGCATCTTCGCCTTTGGGAAGCTGCCGCTCGCCGATTCTCCCGGAGGCGAAGAAGCGGCTTCTTCGCACACAGAGCATTGTGGCGAGCGCAGGGAGCTCCTGAGAGCGGTTTGTGCCGAAAGAAGCCCGGGACCGGCACTTAGCTTCGGAGAGCTGCGTATCTGCGTCTTCTGCGTGTCTTGCCGCTCTACACTCAGCAAAAAGCTTTTCCACCATATCTTGCAAGGAGAAACTCTGCCAGGAAAGAAAACATCCAAAATCTTGTTCTAAAGCTTGCACGGGGGTCTGCAAAGAGTTTGGCAAGAATGAAAGGTAGTTGTCCAAAACTCGTTCTTTTCCAATATAATAACCATGGAAAAGGCAGGAGAGTGGTAAAGTACTGTTTTCTCTAAGTCTGAAGGCTGCCCACACTGTGCCTGTGTGCTGCAGCTTGCATCTTCGCCTTTGGGAAGCTGCCGCTCGCCGATTGTCCCGGAGGCGAAGAAGCGGCTTCTTCGCACACAGAGCATTGTGGCGAGCGCAGGGAGCTCCTGAGAGCGGTTTGTGCCGAAAGAAGCCCGGGACCGGCACTTAGCTTCGGAGAGCTGCGTATCTGCATCTTCTGCGTGTCTTGCCGCTCTACACTCAGCAAAAAGCTTTTCCAGCATATCTTGCAAGGAGAAACTCTGCCAGGAAAGAAAACATCCAAAATCTTGTTCTAAAGCTTGTACGGGGGTCTGCAAAGAGTTTGGCAAGAATGAAAGGTAGTTGTCCAAAACTCGTTCTTTTCCAATATAATAACCATGGAAAAGGCAGGAGAGTGGTAAAGTACTGTTTTCTCTAAGTCTGAATGCTGCCCACACTGTGCCTGTGTGCTGCAGCTTGCATCTTCGCCTTTGGGAAGCTGCCGCTCGCCGATTCTCCCGGAGGCGAAGAAGCGGCTTCTTCGCACACAGAGCATTGTGGCGAGCGCAGGGAGCTCCTGAGAGCGGTTTGTGCCGAAAGAAGCCCGGGACCGGCACTTAGCTTCGGAGAGCTGCGTATCTGCGTCTTCTGCGTGTCTTGCTGCTCTACACTCAGCAAAAAGCTTTTCCAGCATATCTTGCAAGGAGAAACTCTGCCAGGAAAGAAAACATCCAAAATCTTGTTCTAAAGCTTGCACGGGGGTCTGCAAAGAGTTTGGCAAGAATGAAAGGTAGTTGTCCAAAACTCGTTCTTTTCCAATAGAATAACCATGGAAAAGGCAGGAGAGTGGTAAAGTACTGTTTTCTCTAAGTCTGAATGCTGCCCACACTGTGCCTGTGTGCTGCAGCTTGCATCTTCGCCTTTGGGAAGCTGCCGCTCGCCGATTCTCCCGGAGGCGAAGAAGCGGCTTCTTCGCACACAGAGCATTGTGGCGAGCGCAGGGAGCTCCTGAGAGTGGTTTGTACCGAAAGAAGCCCGGGACCGGCACTTAGCTTCGGAGAGCTGCGTATCTGCGTCTTCTGCGTGTCTTGCCGCTCTACACTCAGCAAAAAGCTTTTCCAGCATATCTTGCAAGGAGAAACTCTGCCAGGAAAGAAAACATCCAAAATCTTGTTCTAAAGCTTGCACGGGGGTCTGCAAAGAGTTTGGCAAGAATGAAAGGTAGTTGTCCAAAACTCGTTCTTTTCCAATAGAATAACCATGGAAAAGGCAGGAGAGTGGTAAAGTACTGTTTTCTCTAAGTCTGAATGCTGCACACACTGTGCCTGTGTGCTGCAGCTTGCATCTTCGCCTTTGGGAAGCTGCCGCTCGCCGATTCTCCCGGAGGCGAAGAAGCGGCTTCTTCGCACACAGAGCATTGTGGCGAGCGCAGGGAGCTCCTGAGAGCGGTTTGTGCCGAAAGAAGCCCGGGACCGGCACTTAGCTTCGGAGAGCTGCGTATCTGCGTCTTCTGCGTGTCTTGCCGCTCTACACTCAGCAAAAAGCTTTTCCAGCATATCTTGCAAGGAGAAACTCTGCCAGGAAAGAAAACATCCAAAATCTTGTTCTAAAGCTTGCACGGGGGTCTGCAAAGAGTTTGGCAAGAATGAAAGGTAGTTGTCCAAAACTCGTTCTTTTCCAATATAATAACCATGGAAAAGGCAGGAGAGTGGTAAAGTACTGTTTTCTCTAAGTCTGAAGGCTGCCCACACTGTGTCTGTGTGCTGCAGCTTGCATCTTCGCCTTTGGGAAGCTGCCGCTCGCCGATTCTCCCGGAGGCGAAGAAGCGGCTTCTTCGCACACAGAGCATTGTGGCGAGCGCAGGGAGCTCCTGAGAGCGGTTTGTGCCGAAAGAAGCCCGGGACCGGCACTTAGCTTCGGAGAGCTGCGTATCTGCGTCTTCTGCGTGTCTTGCCGCTCTACACTCAGCAAAAAGCTTTTCCACCATATCTTGCAAGGAGAAACTCTGCCAGGAAAGAAAACATCCAAAATCTTGTTCTAAAGCTTGCACGGGGGTCTGCAAAGAGTTTGGCAAGAATGAAAGGTAGTTGTCCAAAACTCGTTCTTTTCCAATAGAATAACCATGGAAAAGGCAGGAGAGTGGTAAAGTACTGTTTTCTCTAAGTCTGAATGCTGCCCACACTGTGCCTGTGTGCTGCAGCTTGCATCTTCGCCTTTGGGAAGCTGCCGCTCGCCGATTCTCCCGGAGGCGAAGAAGCGGCTTCTTCGCACACAGAGCATTGTGGCGAGCGCAGGGAGCTCCTGAGAGCGGTTTGTGCCGAAAGAAGCCCGGGACCGGCACTTAGCTTCGGAGAGCTGCGTATCTGCGTCTTCTGCGTGTCTTGCCGCTCTACACTCAGCAAAAAGCTTTTCCACCATATCTTGCAAGGAGAAACTCTGCCAGGAAAGAAAACATCCAAAATCTTGTTCTAAAGCTTGCACGGGGGTCTGCAAAGAGTTTGGCAAGAATGAAAGGTAGTTGTCCAAAACTCGTTCTTTTCCACTATAATAACCATGGAAAAGGCAGGAGAGTGGTAAAGTACTGTTTTCTCTAAGTCTGAAGGCTGCCCACACTGTGCCTGTGTGCTGCAGCTTGCATCTTCGCCTTTGGGAAGCTGCCGCTCGCCGATTCTCCCGGAGGCGAAGAAGCGGCTTCTTCGCACACAGAGCATTGTGGCGAGCGCAGGGAGCTCCTGAGAGCGGTTTGTGCCGAAAGAAGCCCGGGACCGGCACTTAGCTTCGGAGAGCTGCGTATCTGCGTCTTCTGCGTGTCTTGCCGCTCTACACTCAGCAAAAAGCTTTTCCAGCATATCTTGCAAGGAGAAACTCTGCCAGGAAAGAAAACATCCAAAATCTTGTTCTAAAGCTTGCACGGGGGTCTGCAAAGAGTTTGGCAAGAATGAAAGGTAGTTGTCCAAAACTCGTTCTTTGCCAATAGAATAACCATGGAAAAGGCAGGAGAATGGTAAAGTACTGTTTTCTCTAAGTCTGAAGGCTGCCCACACTGTGCCTGTGTGCTGCAGCTTGCATCTTCGCCTTTGGGAAGCTGCCGCTCGCCGATTCTCCCGGAGGCGAAGAAGCGGCTTCTTCGCACACAGAGCATTGTGGCGAGCGCAGGGAGCTCCTGAGAGCGGTTTGTGCCGAAAGAAGCCCGGGACCGGCACTTAGCTTCGGAGAGCTGCGTATCTGCGTCTTCTGCGTGTCTTGCCGCTCTACACTCAGCAAAAAGCTTTTCCACCATATCTTGCAAGGAGAAACTCTGCCAGGAAAGAAAACATCCAAAATCTTGTTCTAAAGCTTGCACGGGGGTCTGCAAAGAGTTTGGCAAGAATGAAAGGTAGTTGTCCAAAACTCGTTCTTTTCCAATAAAATAACCATGGAAAAGGCAGGAGAGTGGTAAAGTACTGTTTTCTCTAAGTCTGAAGGCTGCCCACACTGTGCCTGTGTGCTGCAGCTTGCATCTTCGCCTTTGGGAAGCTGCCGCTCGCCGATTCTCCCGGAGGCGAAGAAGCGGCTTCTTCGCACACAGAGCATTGTGGCGAGCGCAGGGAGCTCCTGAGAGCGGTTTGTGCCGAAAGAAGCCCGGGACCGGCACTTAGCTTCGGAGAGCTGCGTATCTGCGTCTTCTGCGTGTCTTGCCGCTCTACACTCAGCAAAAAGCTTTTCCACCATATCTTGCAAGGAGAAACTCTGCCAGGAAAGAAAACATCCAAAATCTTGTTCTAAAGCTTGCACGGGGGTCTGCAAAGAGTTTGGCAAGAATGAAAGGTAGTTGTCCAAAACTCGTTCTTTTCCAATAGAATAACCATGGAAAAGGCAGGAGAATGGTAAAGTACTGTTTTCTCTAAGTCTGAAGGCTGCCCACACTGTGCCTGTGTGCTGCAGCTTGCATCTTCGCCTTTGGGAAGCTGCCGCTCGCCGATTCTCCCGGAGGCGAAGAAGCGGCTTCTTCGCACACAGAGCATTGTGGCGAGCGCAGGGAGCTCCTGAGAGCGGTTTGTGCCGAAAGAAGCCCGGGACCGGCACTTAGCTTCGGAGAGCTGCGTATCTGCGTCTTCTGCGTGTCTTGCCGCTCTACACTCAGCAAAAAGCTTTTCCACCATATCTTGCAAGGAGAAACTCTGCCAGGAAAGAAAACATCCAAAATCTTGTTCTAAAGCTTGCACGGGGGTCTGCAAAGAGTTTGGCAAGAATGAAAGGTAGTTGTCCAAAACTCGTTCTTTTCCAATAGAATAACCATGGAAAAGGCAGGAGAGTGGTAAAGTACTGTTTTCTCTAAGTCTGAAGGCTGCCCACACTGTGCCTGTGTGCTGCAGCTTGCATCTTCGCCTTTGGGAAGCTGCCGCTCGCCGATTCTCCCGGAGGCGAAGAAGCGGCTTCTTCGCACACAGAGCATTGTGGCGAGCGCAGGGAGCTCCTGAGAGCGGTTTGTGCCGAAAGAAGCCCGGGACCGGCACTTAGCTTCGGAGAGCTGCGTATCTGCGTCTTCTGCGTGTCTTGCCGCTCTACACTCAGCAAAAAGCTTTTCCACCATATCTTGCAAGGAGAAACTCTGCCAGGAAAGAAAACATCCAAAATCTTGTTCTAAAGCTTGCACGGGGGTCTGCAAAGAGTTTGGCAAGAATGAAAGGTAGTTGTCCAAAACTCGTTCTTTTCCAATAGAATAACCATGGAAAAGGCAGGAGAGTGGTAAAGTACTGTTTTCTCTAAGTCTGAAGGCTGCCCACACTGTGCCTGTGTGTTGCAGCTTGCATCTTCGCCTTTGGGAAGCTGCCGCTCGCCGATTCTCCCGGAGGCGAAGAAGCGGCTTCTTCGCACACAGAGCATTGTGGCGAGCGCAGGGAGCTCCTGAGAGCGGTTTGTGCCGAAAGAAGCCCGGGACCGGCACTTAGCTTCGGAGAGCTGCGTATCTGCGTCTTCTGCGTGTCTTGCCGCTCTACACTCAGCAAAAAGCTTTTCCACCATATCTTGCAAGGAGAAACTCTGCCAGGAAAGAAAACATCCAAAATCTTGTTCTAAAGCTTGCACGGGGGTCTGCAAAGAGTTTGGCAAGAATGAAAGGTAGTTGTCCAAAACTCGTTCTTTTCCACTATAATAACCATGGAAAAGGCAGGAGAGTGGTAAAGTACTGTTTTCTCTAAGTCTGAATGCTGCCCACACTGTGCCTGTGTGCTGCAGCTTGCATCTTCGCCTTTGGGAAGCTGCCGCTCGCCGATTCTCCCGGAGGCGAAGAAGCGGCTTCTTCGCACACAGAGCATTGTGGCGAGCGCAGGGAGCTCCTGAGAGCGGTTTGTGCCGAAAGAAGCCCGGGACCGGCACTTAGCTTCGGAGAGCTGCGTATCTGCGTCTTCTGCGTGTCTTGCCGCTCTACACTCAGCAAAAAGCTTTTCCAGCATATCTTGCAAGGAGAAACTCTGCCAGGAAAGAAAACATCCAAAATCTTGTTCTAAAGCTTGCACGGGGGTCTGCAAAGAGTTTGGCAAGAATGAAAGGTAGTTGTCCAAAACTCGTTCTTTTCCAATAGAATAACCATGGAAAAGGCAGGAGAATGGTAAAGTACTGTTTTCTCTAAGTCTGAAGGCTGCCCACACTGTGCCTGTGTGCTGCAGCTTGCATCTTCGCCTTTGGGAAGCTGCCGCTCGCCGATTCTCCCGGAGGCGAAGAAGCGGCTTCTTCGCACACAGAGCATTGTGGCGAGCGCAGGGAGCTCCTGAGAGCGGTTTGTGCCGAAAGAAGCCCGGGACCGGCACTTAGCTTCGGAGAGCTGCGTATCTGCGTCTTCTGCGTGTCTTGCCGCTCTACACTCAGCAAAAAGCTTTTCCACCATATCTTGCAAGGAGAAACTCTGCCAGGAAAGAAAACATCCAAAATCTTGTTCTAAAGCTTGCACGGGGGTCTGCAAAGAGTTTGGCAAGAATGAAAGGTAGTTGTCCAAAACTCGTTCTTTTCCAATAAAATAACCATGGAAAAGGCAGGAGAGTGGTAAAGTACTGTTTTCTCTAAGTCTGAAGGCTGCCCACACTGTGCCTGTGTGCTGCAGCTTGCATCTTCGCCTTTGGGAAGCTGCCGCTCGCCGATTCTCCCGGAGGCGAAGAAGCGGCTTCTTCGCACACAGAGCATTGTGGCGAGCGCAGGGAGCTCCTGAGAGCGGTTTGTGCCGAAAGAAGCCCGGGACCGGCACTTAGCTTCGGAGAGCTGCGTATCTGCGTCTTCTGCGTGTCTTGCCGCTCTACACTCAGCAAAAAGCTTTTCCACCATATCTTGCAAGGAGAAACTCTGCCAGGAAAGAAAACATCCAAAATCTTGTTCTAAAGCTTGCACGGGGGTCTGCAAAGAGTTTGGCAAGAATGAAAGGTAGTTGTCCAAAACTCGTTCTTTTCCAATAGAATAACCATGGAAAAGGCAGGAGAGTGGTAAAGTACTGTTTTCTCTAAGTCTGAATGCTGCCCACACTGTGCCTGTGTGCTGCAGCTTGCATCTTCGCCTTTGGGAAGCTGCCGCTCGCCGATTCTCCCGGAGGCGAAGAAGCGGCTTCTTCGCACACAGAGCATTGTGGCGAGCGCAGGGAGCTCCTGAGAGCGGTTTGTGCCGAAAGAAGCCCGGGACCGGCACTTAGCTTCGGAGAGCTGCGTATCTGCGTCTTCTGCGTGTCTTGCCGCTCTACACTCAGCAAAAAGCTTTTCCACCATATCTTGCAAGGAGAAACTCTGCCAGGAAAGAAAAACATCCAAAATCTTGTTCTAAAGCTTGCACGGGGGTCTGCAAAGAGTTTGGCAAGAATGAAAGGTAGTTGTCCAAAACTCGTTCTTTTCCAATAGAATAACCATGGAAAAGGCAGGAGAATGGTAAAGTACTGTTTTCTCTAAGTCTGAAGGCTGCCCACACTGTGCCTGTGTGCTGCAGCTTGCATCTTCGCCTTTGGGAAGCTGCCGCTCGCCGATTCTCCCGGAGGCGAAGAAGCGGCTTCTTCGCACACAGAGCATTGTGGCGAGCGCAGGGAGCTCCTGAGAGCGGTTTGTGCCGAAAGAAGCCCGGGACCGGCACTTAGCTTCGGAGAGCTGCGTATCTGCGTCTTCTGCGTGTCTTGCCGCTCTACACTCAGCAAAAAGCTTTTCCACCATATCTTGCAAGGAGAAACTCTGCCAGGAAAGAAAACATCCAAAATCTTGTTCTAAAGCTTGCACGGGGGTCTGCAAAGAGTTTGGCAAGAATGAAAGGTAGTTGTCCAAAACTCGTTCTTTTCCAATAGAATAACCATGGAAAAGGCAGGAGAGTGGTAAAGTACTGTTTTCTCTAAGTCTGAAGGCTGCCCACACTGTGCCTGTGTGCTGCAGCTTGCATCTTCGCCTTTGGGAAGCTGCCGCTCGCCGATTCTCCCGGAGGCGAAGAAGCGGCTTCTTCGCACACAGAGCATTGTGGCGAGCGCAGGGAGCTCCTGAGAGCGGTTTGTACCGAAAGAAGCCCGGGACCGGCACTTAGCTTCGGAGAGCTGCGTATCTGCGTCTTCTGCGTGTCTTGCCGCTCTACACTCAGCAAAAAGCTTTTCCACCATATCTTGCAAGGAGAAACTCTGCCAGGAAAGAAAACATCCAAAATCTTGTTCTAAAGCTTGCACGGGGGTCTGCAAAGAGTTTGGCAAGAATGAAAGGTAGTTGTCCAAAACTCGTTCTTTTCCAATAGAATAACCATGGAAAAGGCAGGAGAGTGGTAAAGTACTGTTTTCTCTAAGTCTGAAGGCTGCCCACACTGTGCCTGTGTGCTGCAGCTTGCATCTTCGCCTTTGGGAAGCTGCCGCTCGCCGATTCTCCCGGAGGCGAAGAAGCGGCTTCTTCGCACACAGAGCATTGTGGCGAGCGCAGGGAGCTCCTGAGAGCGGTTTGTGCCGAAAGAAGCCCGGGACCGGCACTTAGCTTCGGAGAGCTGCGTATCTGTGTCTTCTGCGTGTCTTGCCGCTCTACACTCAGCAAAAAGCTTTTCCACCATATCTTGCAAGGAGAAACTCTGCCAGGAAAGAAAAACATCCAAAATCTTGTTCTAAAGCTTGCACGGGGGTCTGCAAAGAGTTTGGCAAGAATGAAAGGTAGTTGTCCAAAACTCGTTCTTTTCCAATAGAATAACCATGGAAAAGGCAGGAGAATGGTAAAGTACTGTTTTCTCTAAGTCTGAAGGCTGCCCACACTGTGCCTGTGTGCTGCAGCTTGCATCTTCGCCTTTGGGAAGCTGCCGCTCGCCGATTCTCCCGGAGGCGAAGAAGCGGCTTCTTCGCACACAGAGCATTGTGGCGAGCGCAGGGAGCTCCTGAGAGCGGTTTGTGCCGAAAGAAGCCCGGGACCGGCACTTAGCTTCGGAGAGCTGCGTATCTGCGTCTTCTGCGTGTCTTGCCGCTCTACACTCAGCAAAAAGCTTTTCCACCATATCTTGCAAGGAGAAACTCTGCCAGGAAAGAAAACATCCAAAATCTTGTTCTAAAGCTTGCACGGGGGTCTGCAAAGAGTTTGGCAAGAATGAAAGGTAGTTGTCCAAAACTCGTTCTTTTCCAATAGAATAACCATGGAAAAGGCAGGAGAATGGTAAAGTACTGTTTTCTCTAAGTCTGAAGGCTGCCCACACTGTGCCTGTGTGCTGCAGCTTGCATCTTCGCCTTTGGGAAGCTGCCGCTCGCCGATTCTCCCGGAGGCGAAGAAGCGGCTTCTTCGCACACAGAGCATTGTGGCGAGCGCAGGGAGCTCCTGAGAGCGGTTTGTGCCGAAAGAAGCCCGGGACCGGCACTTAGCTTCGGAGAGCTGCGTATCTGCGTCTTCTGCGTGTCTTGCCGCTCTACACTCAGCAAAAAGCTTTTCCACCATATCTTGCAAGGAGAAACTCTGCCAGGAAAGAAAACATCCAAAATCTTGTTCTAAAGCTTGCACGGGGGTCTGCAAAGAGTTTGGCAAGAATGAAAGGTAGTTGTCCAAAACTCGTTCTTTTCCAATAGAATAACCATGGAAAAGGCAGGAGAGTGGTAAAGTACTGTTTTCTCTAAGTCTGAAGGCTGCCCACACTGTGCCTGTGTGCTGCAGCTTGCATCTTCGCCTTTGGGAAGCTGCCGCTCGCCGATTCTCCCGGAGGCGAAGAAGCGGCTTCTTCGCACACAGAGCATTGTGGCGAGCGCAGGGAGCTCCTGAGAGCGGTTTGTGCCGAAAGAAGCCCGGGACCGGCACTTAGCTTCGGAGAGCTGCGTATCTGCGTCTTCTGCGTGTCTTGCCGCTCTACACTCAGCAAAAAGCTTTTCCACCATATCTTGCAAGGAGAAACTCTGCCAGGAAAGAAAAACATCCAAAATCTTGTTCTAAAGCTTGCACGGGGGTCTGCAAAGAGTTTGGCAAGAATGAAAGGTAGTTGTCCAAAACTCGTTCTTTTCCAATAGAATAACCATGGAAAAGGCAGGAGAATGGTAAAGTACTGTTTTCTCTAAGTCTGAAGGCTGCCCACACTGTGCCTGTGTGCTGCAGCTTGCATCTTCGCCTTTGGGAAGCTGCCGCTCGCCGATTCTCCCGGAGGCGAAGAAGCGGCTTCTTCGCACACAGAGCATTGTGGCGAGCGCAGGGAGCTCCTGAGAGCGGTTTGTGCCGAAAGAAGCCCGGGACCGGCACTTAGCTTCAGAGAGCTGCGTATCTGCGTCTTCTGCGTGTCTTGCCGCTCTACACTCAGCCAAAAGCTTTTCCACCATATCTTGCAAGGAGAAACTCTGCCAGGAAAGAAAACATCCAAAATCTTGTTCTAAAGCTTGCACGGGGGTCTGCAAAGAGTTTGGCAAGAATGAAAGGTAGTTGTCCAAAACTCGTTCTTTTCCAATAGAATAACCATGGAAAAGGCAGGAGAGTGGTAAAGTACTGTTTTCTCTAAGTCTGAAGGCTGCCCACACTGTGCCTGTGTGCTGCAGCTTGCATCTTCGCCTTTGGGAAGCTGCCGCTCGCCGATTCTCCCGGAGGCGAAGAAGCGGCTTCTTCGCACACAGAGCATTGTGGCGAGCGCAGGGAGCTCCTGAGAGCGGTTTGTACCGAAAGAAGCCCGGGACCGGCACTTAGCTTCGGAGAGCTGCGTATCTGCGTCTTCTGCGTGTCTTGCCGCTCTACACTCAGCAAAAAGCTTTTCCACCATATCTTGCAAGGAGAAACTCTGCCAGGAAAGAAAACATCCAAAATCTTGTTCTAAAGCTTGCACGGGGGTCTGCAAAGAGTTTGGCAAGAATGAAAGGTAGTTGTCCAAAACTCGTTCTTTTCCAATAGAATAACCATGGAAAAGGCAGGAGAGTGGTAAAGTACTGTTTTCTCTAAGTCTGAAGGCTGCCCACACTGTGCCTGTGTGCTGCAGCTTGCATCTTCGCCTTTGGGAAGCTGCCGCTCGCCGATTCTCCCGGAGGCGAAGAAGCGGCTTCTTCGCACACAGAGCATTGTGGCGAGCGCAGGGAGCTCCTGAGAGCGGTTTGTGCCGAAAGAAGCCCGGGACCGGCACTTAGCTTCGGAGAGCTGCGTATCTGCGTCTTCTGCGTGTCTTGCCGCTCTACACTCAGCAAAAAGCTTTTCCACCATATCTTGCAAGGAGAAACTCTGCCAGGAAAGAAAAACATCCAAAATCTTGTTCTAAAGCTTGCACGGGGGTCTGCAAAGAGTTTGGCAAGAATGAAAGGTAGTTGTCCAAAACTCGTTCTTTTCCAATAGAATAACCATGGAAAAGGCAGGAGAATGGTAAAGTACTGTTTTCTCTAAGTCTGAAGGCTGCCCACACTGTGCCTGTGTGCTGCAGCTTGCATCTTCGCCTTTGGGAAGCTGCCGCTCGCCGATTCTCCCGGAGGCGAAGAAGCGGCTTCTTCGCACACAGAGCATTGTGGCGAGCGCAGGGAGCTCCTGAGAGCGGTTTGTGCCGAAAGAAGCCCGGGACCGGCACTTAGCTTCGGAGAGCTGCGTATCTGCGTCTTCTGCGTGTCTTGCCGCTCTACACTCAGCAAAAAGCTTTTCCACCATATCTTGCAAGGAGAAACTCTGCCAGGAAAGAAAACATCCAAAATCTTGTTCTAAAGCTTGCACGGGGGTCTGCAAAGAGTTTGGCAAGAATGAAAGGTAGTTGTCCAAAACTCGTTCTTTTCCAATAGAATAACCATGGAAAAGGCAGGACAGTGGTAAAGTACTGTTTTCTCTAAGTCTGAATGCTGCCCACACTGTGCCTGTGTGCTGCAGCTTGCATCTTCGCCTTTGGGAAGCTGCCGCTCGCCGATTCTCCCGGAGGCGAAGAAGCGGCTTCTTCGCACACAGAGCATTGTGGCGAGCGCAGGGAGCTCCTGAGAGCGGTTTGTGCCGAAAGAAGCCCGGGACCGGCACTTAGCTTCGGAGAGCTGCGTATCTGCGTCTTCTGCGTGTCTTGCCGCTCTACACTCAGCAAAAAGCTTTTCCACCATATCTTGCAAGGAGAAACTCTGCCAGGAAAGAAAACATCCAAAATCTTGTTCTAAAGCTTGCACGGGGGTCTGCAAAGAGTTTGGCAAGAATGAAAGGTAGTTGTCCAAAACTCGTTCTTTTCCACTATAATAACCATGGAAAAGGCAGGAGAGTGGTAAAGTACTGTTTTCTCTAAGTCTGAAGGCTGCCCACACTGTGCCTGTGTGCTGCAGCTTGCATCTTCGCCTTTGGGAAGCTGCCGCTCGCCGATTCTCCCGGAGGCGAAGAAGCGGCTTCTTCGCACACAGAGCATTGTGGCGAGCGCAGGGAGCTCCTGAGAGCGGTTTGTGCCGAAAGAAGCCCGGGACCGGCACTTAGCTTCGGAGAGCTGCGTATCTGCGTCTTCTGCGTGTCTTGCCGCTCTACACTCAGCAAAAAGCTTTTCCACCATATCTTGCAATGAGAAACTCTGCCAGGAAAGAAAACATCCAAAATCTTGTTCTAAAGGTGCACGGAGGTCTGCAAAGAGTTTGGCAAGAATGAAAGGTAGTTGTCCAAAACTCGTTCTTTTCCAATAGAATAACCATGGAAAAGGCAGGAGAGTGGTAAAGTACTGTTTTCTCTAAGTCTGAATGCTGCCCACACTGTGCCTGTGTGCTGCAGCTTGCATCTTCGCCTTTGGGAAGCTGCCGCTCGCCGATTCTCCCGGAGGCGAAGAAGCGGCTTCTTCGCACACAGAGCATTGTGGCGAGCGCAGGGAGCTCCTGAGAGCGGTTTGTGCCGAAAGAAGCCCGGGACCGGCACTTAGCTTCGGAGAGCTGCGTATCTGCGTCTTCTGCGTGTCTTGCCGCTCCACACTCAGCAAAAAGCTTTTCCAGCATATCTTGCAAGGAGAAACTCTGCCAGGAAAGAAAACATCCAAAATCTTGTTCTAAAGCTTGCACGGGGGTCTGCAAAGAGTTTGGCAAGAATGAAAGGTAGTTGTCCAAAACTCGTTCTTTTCCAATATAATAACCATGGAAAAGGCAGGAGAGTGGTAAAGTACTGTTTTCTCTAAGTCTGAAGGCTGCCCACACTGTGCCTGTGTGCTGCAGCTTGCATCTTCGCCTTTGGGAAGCTGCCGCTCGCCGATTCTCCCGGAGGCGAAGAAGCGGCTTCTTCGCACACAGAGCATTGTGGCGAGCGCAGGGAGCTCCTGAGAGCGGTTTGTGTCGAAAGAAGCCCGGGACCGGCACTTAGCTTCGGAGAGCTGCGTATCTGCGTCTTCTGCGTGTCTTGCCGCTCTACACTCAGCAAAAAGCTTTTCCAGCATATCTTGCAAGGAGAAACTCTGCCAGGAAAGAAAACATCCAAAATCTTGTTCTAAAGCTTGCACGGGGGTCTGCAAAGAGTTTGGCAAGAATGAAAGGTAGTTGTCCAAAACTCGTTCCTTTCCAACATAATAACCATGGAAAAGGCAGGAGAGTGGTAAAGTACTGTTTTCTCTAAGTCTGAAGGCTGCCCACACTGTGCCTGTGTGCTGCAGCTTGCATCTTCGCCTTTGGGAAGCTGCCGCTCGCCGATTCTCCCGGAGGCGAAGAAGCGGCTTCTTCGCACACAGAGCATTGTGGCGAGCGCAGGGAGCTCCTGAGAGCGGTTTGTGCCGAAAGAAGCCCGGGACCGGCACTTAGCTTCGGAGAGCTGCGTATCTGCGTCTTCTGCGTGTCTTGCCGCTCTACACTCAGCAAAAAGCTTTTCCACCATATCTTGCAAGGAGAAACTCTGCCAGGAAAGAAAACATCCAAAATCTTGTTCTAAAGCTTGCACGGGGGTCTGCAAAGAGTTTGGCAAGAATGAAAGGTAGTTGTCCAAAACTCGTTCTTTTCCACTATAATAACCATGGAAAAGGCAGGAGAGTGGTAAAGTACTGTTTTCTCTAAGTCTGAAGGCTGCCCACACTGTGCCTGTGTGCTGCAGCTTGCATCTTCGCCTTTGGGAAGCTGCCGCTCGCCGATTCCCCCGGAGGCGAAGAAGCGGCTTCTTCGCACACAGAGCATTGTGGCGAGCGCAGGGAGCTCCTGAGAGCGGTTTGTGCCGAAAGAAGCCCGGGACCGGCACTTAGCTTCGGAGAGCTGCGTATCTGCGTCTTCTGCGTGTCTTGCCGCTCTACACTCAGCAAAAAGCTTTTCCACCATATCTTGCAAGGAGAAACTCTGCCAGGAAAGAAAACATCCAAAATCTTGTTCTAAAGCTTGCACGGAGGTCTGCAAAGAGTTTGGCAAGAATGAAAGGTAGTTGTCCAAAACTCGTTCTTTTCCAATAGAATAACCATGGAAAAGGCAGGAGAGTGGTAAAGTACTGTTTTCTCTAAGTCTGAAGGCTGCCCACACTGTGCCTGTGTGCTGCAGCTTGCATCTTCGCCTTTGGGAAGCTGCCGCTCGCCGATTCTCCCGGAGGCGAAGAAGCGGCTTCTTCGCACACAGAGCATTGTGGCGAGCACAGGGAGCTCCTGAGAGCGGTTTGTGCCGAAAGAAGCCCGGGACCGGCACTTAGCTTCGGAGAGCTGCGTATCTGCGTCTTCTGCGTGTCTTGCCGCTCTACACTCAGCAAAAAGCTTTTCCACCATATCTTGCAAGGAGAAACTCTGCCAGGAAAGAAAACATCCAAAATCTTGTTCTAAAGCTTGCACGGAGGTCTGCAAAGAGTTTGGCAAGAATGAAAGGTAGTTGTCCAAAACTCGTTCTTTTCCAATAGAATAACCATGGAAAAGGCAGGAGAGTGGTAAAGTACTGTTTTCTCTAAGTCTGAATGCTGCCCACACTGTGCCTGTGTGCTGCAGCTTGCATCTTCGCCTTTGGGAAGCTGCCGCTCGCCGATTCTCCCGGAGGCGAAGAAGCGGCTTCTTCGCACACAGAGCATTGTGGCGAGCGCAGGGAGCTCCTGAGAGCGGTTTGTGCCGAAAGAAGCCCGGGACCGACACTTAGCTTCGGAGAGCTGCGTATCTGCGTCTTCTGCGTGTCTTGCCGCTCTACACTCAGCAAAAAGCTTTTCCAGCATATCTTGCAAGGAGAAACTCTGCCAGGAAAGAAAACATCCAAAATCTTGTTCTAAAGCTTGCACGGGGGTCTGCAAAGAGTTTGGCAAGAATGAAAGGTAGTTGTCCAAAACTCGTTCTTTTCCAATAGAATAACCATGGAAAAGGCAGGAGAGTGGTAAAGTACTGTTTTCTCTAAGTCTGAATGCTGCCCACACTGTGCCTGTGTGCTGCAGCTTGCATCTTCGCCTTTGGGAAGCTGCCGCTCGCCGATTCTCCCGGAGGCGAAGAAGCGGCTTCTTCGCACACAGAGCATTGTGGCGAGCGCAGGGAGCTCCTGAGAGCGGTTTGTGCCGAAAGAAGCCCGGGACCGGCACTTAGCTTCGGAGAGCTGCGTATCTGCGTCTTCTGCGTGTCTTGCCGCTCTACACTCAGCAAAAAGCCTTTCCACCATATCTTGCAAGGAGAAACTCTGCCAGGAAAGAAAACATCCAAAATCTTGTTCTAAAGCTTGCACGGGGGTCTGCAAAGAGTTTGGCAAGAATGAAAGTAGTTGTCCAAAACTCGTTCTTTTCCAATAAAATAACCATGGAAAAGGCAGGATAGTGGTAAAGTACTGTTTTCTCTAAGTCTGAATGCTGCCCACACTGTGCCTGTGTGCTGCAGCTTGCATCTTCGCCTTTGGGAAGCTGCCGCTCGCCGATTCTCCCGGAGGCGAAGAAGCGGCTTCTTCGCACACAGAGCATTGTGGCGAGCGCAGGGAGCTCCTGAGAGCGGTTTGTGTCGAAAGAAGCCCGGGACCGGCACTTCGCTTCGGAGAGCTGCGTATCTGCGTCTTCTGCGTGTCTTGCCGCTCTACACTCAGCAAAAAGCTTTGCCACCATATCTTGCAAGGAGAAACTCTGCCAGGAAAGAAAACATCCAAAATCTTGTTCTAAAGCTTGCACGGAGGTCTGCAAAGAGTTTGGCCAGAATGAAAGGTAGTTGTCCAAAACTCGTTCTTTTCCAATAGAATAACCATGGAAAAGGCAGGAGAGTGGTAAAGTACTGTTTTCTCTAAGTCTGAATGCTGCCCACACTGTGCCTGTGTGCTGCAGCTTGCATCTTCGCCTTTGGGAAGCTGCCGCTCGCCGATTCTCCCGGAGGCGAAGAAGCGGCTTCTTCGCACACAGAGCATTGTGGCGAGCGCAGGGAGCTCCTGAGAGCGGTTTGTGCCGAAAGAAGCCCGGGACCGGCACTTAGCTTCGGAGAGCTGCGTATCTGCGTCTTCTGCGTGTCTTGCCGCTCTACACTCAGCAAAAAGCTTTTCCAGCATATCTTGCAAGGAGAAACTCTGCCAGGAAAGAAAACATCCAAAATCTTGTTCTAAAGCTTGCACGGGGGTCTGCAAAGAGTTTGGCAAGAACGAAAGGTAGTTGTCCAAAACTCGTTCTTTTCCAATAGAATAACCATGGAAAAGGCAGGAGAGTGGTAAAGTACTGTTTTCTCTAAGTCTGAATGCTGCCCACACTGTGCCTGTGTGCTGCAGCTGGCATCTTCGCCTTTGGGAAGCTGCTGCTCGCCGATTCTCCCGGAGGCGAAGAAGCGGCTTCTTCACACACAGAGCATTGTGGCGAGCGCAGGGAGCTCCTGAGAGCGGTTTGTGCCGAAAGAAGCCCGGGACCGGCTCTTAGCTTCGGAGAGCTGCGTATCTGCGTCTTCTGCGTGTCTTGCCGCTCTACACTCAGCAAAAAGCTTTTCCACCATATCTTGCAAGGAGAAACTCAGCCAGGAAAGAAAATATCCAAAATCTTGTTCTAAAGCTTGCACGGGGGTCTGCAAAGAGTTTGGCAAGAATGAAAGGTAGTTGTCCAAAACTCGTTCTTTTCCACTATAATAACCATGGAAAAGGCAGGAGAGTGGTAAAGTACTGTTTTCTCTACGTCTGAAGGCTGCCCACACTGTGCCTGTGTGCTGCAGCTTGCATCTTCGCCTTTGGGAAGCTGCCGCTCGCCGATTCTCCCGGAGGCGAAGAAGCGGCTTCTTCGCACACAGAGCATTGTGGCGAGCGCAGGGAGCTCCTGAGAGCGGTTTGTGCCGAAAGAAGCCCGGGACCGGCACTTAGCTTCGGAGAGCTGCGTATCTGCGTCTTCTGCGTGTCTTGCCGCTCTACACTCAGCAAAAAGCTTTTCCACCATATCTTGCAAGGAGAAACTCTGCCAGGAAAGAAAACATCCAAAATCTTGTTCTAAAGCTTGCACGGGGGTCTGCAAAGAGTTTGGCAAGAATGAAAGGTAGTTGTCCAAAACTCGTTCTTTTCCAATAGAATAACCATGGAAAAGGCAGGAGAGTGGTAAAGTACTGTTTTCTCTAAGTCTGAAGGCTGCCCACACTGTGCCTGTGTGCTGCAGCTTGCATCTTCGCCTTTGGGAAGCTGCCGCTCGCCGATTCTCCCGGAGGCGAAGAAGCGGCTTCTTCGCACACAGAGCATTGTGGCGAGCACAGGGAGCTCCTGAGAGCGGTTTGTGTCGAAAGAAGCCCGGGACCGGCACTTAGCTTCGGAGAGCTGCGTATCTGCGTCTTCTGCGTGTCTTGCCGCTCTACACTCAGCAAAAAGCTTTTCCAGCATATCTTGCAAGGAGAAACTCTGCCAGGAAAGAAAACATCCAAAATCTTGTTCTAAAGCTTGCACGGGGGTCTGCAAAGAGTTTGGCAAGAATGAAAGGTAGTTGTCCAAAACTCGTTCCTTTCCAACATAATAACCATGGAAAAGGCAGGAGAGTGGTAAAGTACTGTTTTCTCTAAGTCTGAAGGCTGCCCACACTGTGCCTGTGTGCTGCAGCTTGCATCTTCGCCTTTGGGAAGCTGCCGCTCGCCGATTCTCCCGGAGGCGAAGAAGCGGCTTCTTCGCACACAGAGCATTGTGGCGAGCGCAGGGAGCTCCTGAGAGCGGTTTGTGCCGAAAGAAGCCCGGGACCGGCACTTAGCTTCGGAGAGCTGCGTATCTGCGTCTTCTGCGTGTCTTGCCGCTCTACACTCAGCAAAAAGCTTTTCCACCATATCTTGCAAGGAGAAACTCTGCCAGGAAAGAAAACATCCAAAATCTTGTTCTAAAGCTTGCACGGGGGTCTGCAAAGAGTTTGGCAAGAATGAAAGGTAGTTGTCCAAAACTCGTTCTTTTCCACTATAATAACCATGGAAAAGGCAGGAGAGTGATAAAGTACTGTTTTCTCTAAGTCTGAAGGCTGCCCACACTGTGCCTGTGTGCTGCAGCTTGCATCTTCGCCTTTGGGAAGCTGCCGCTCGCCGATTCTCCCGGAGGCGAAGAAGCGGCTTCTTCGCACACAGAGCATTGTGGCGAGCGCAGGGAGCTCCTGAGAGCGGTTTGTGCCGAAAGAAGCCCGGGACCGGCACTTAGCTTCGGAGAGCTGCGTATCTGCGTCTTCTGCGTGTCTTGCCGCTCTACACTCAGCAAAAAGCTTTTCCACCATATCTTGCAAGGAGAAACTCTGCCAGGAAAGAAAACATCCAAAATCTTGTTATAAAGCTTGCACGGAGGTCTGCAAAGAGTTTGGCAAGAATGAAAGGTAGTTGTCCAAAACGCGTTCTTTTCCAATAGAATAACCATGGAAAAGGCAGGAGAGTGGTAAAGTACTGTTTTCTCTAAGTCTGAAGGCTGCCCACACTGTGCCTGTGTGGTGCAGCTTGCATCTTCGCCTTTGGGAAGCTGCCGCTCGCCGATTCTCCCGGAGGCGAAGAAGCGGCTTCTTCGCACACAGAGCATTGTGGCGAGCACAGGGAGCTCCTGAGAGCGGTTTGTGCCGAAAGAAGCCCGGGACCGGCACTTAGCTTCGGAGAGCTGCGTATCTGCGTCTTCTGCGTGTCTTGCCGCTCTACACTCAGCAAAAAGCTTTTCCACCATATCTTGCAAGGAGAAACTCTGCCAGGAAAGAAAACATCCAAAATCTTGTTCTAAAGCTTGCACGGAGGTCTGCAAAGAGTTTGGCAAGAATGAAAGGTAGTTGTCCAAAACTCGTTCTTTTCCAATAGAATAACCATGGAAAAGGCAGGAGAGTGGTAAAGTACTGTTTTCTCTAAGTCTGAATGCTGCCCACACTGTGCCTGTGTGCTGCAGCTTGCATCTTCGCCTTTGGGAAGCTGCCGCTCGCCGATTCTCCCGGAGGCGAAGAAGCGGCTTCTTCGCACACAGAGCATTGTGGCGAGTGCAGGGAGCTCCTGAGAACGGTTTGTGCCGAAAGAAGCCCGGGACCGGCACTTAGCTTCGGAGAGCTGCGTATCTGCGTCTTCTGCGTGTCTTGCCGCTCTACACTCAGCAAAAAGCTTTTCCAGCATATCTTGCAAGGAGAAACTCTGCCAGGAAAGAAAACATCCAAAATCTTGTTCTAAAGCTTGCACGGGGGTCTGCAAAGAGTTTGGCAAGAATGAAAGGTAGTTGTCCAAAACTCGTTCTTTTCCAATAGAATAACCATGGAAAAGGCAGGAGAGTGGTAAAGTACTGTTTTCTCTAAGTCTGAATGCTGCCCACACTGTGCCTGTGTGCTGCAGCTGGCATCTTCGCCTTTGGGAAGCTGCCGCTCGCCGATTCTCCCGGAGGCGAAGAAGCGGCTTCTTCGCACACAGAGCATTGTTGCGAGCGCAGGGAGCTCCTGAGAGCGGTTTGTGCCGAAAGAAGCCCGGGACCGGCACTTAGCTTCGGAGAGCTGCGTATCTGCGTCTTCTGCGTGTCTTGCCGCTCTACACTCAGCAAAAAGCCTTTCCAGCATATCTTGCAAGGAGAAACTCTGCCAGGAAAGAAAACATCCAAAATCTTGTTCTAAAGCTTGCACGGGGGTCTGCAAAGAGTTTGGCAAGAATGAAAGGTAGTTGTCCAAAACTCGTTCTTTTCCAATAGAATAACCATGGAAAAGGCAGGAGAGTGGTAAAGTACTGTTTTCTCTAAGTCTGAATGCTGCCCACACTGTGCCTGTGTGCTGCAGCTTGCATCTTCGCCTTTGGGAAGCTGCCGCTCGCCGATTCTCCCGGAGGCGAAGAAGCGGCTTCTTCGCACGCAGAGCATTGTGGCGAGCGCAGGGAGCTCCTGAGAGCGGTTTGTGTCGAAAGAAGCCCGGGACCGGCACTTAGCTTCGGAGAGCTGCGTATCTGCGTCTTCAGCGTGTCTTGCCGCTCTACACTCAGCAAAAAGCTTTTCCAGCATATCTTGCAAGGAGAAACTCTGCCAGGAAAGAAAACATCCAAAATCTTGTTCTAAAGCTTGCACGGGGGTCTGCAAAGAGTTTGGCAAGAATGAAAGGTAGTTGTCCAAAACTCGTTCTTTTCCAATATAATAACCATGGAAAAGGCAGGAGAGTGGTAAAGTACTGTTTTCTCTAAGTCTGAAGGCTGCCCACACTGTGCCTGTGTGCTGCAGCTTGCATCTTCGCCTTTGGGAAGCTGCCGCTCGCCGATTCTCCCGGAGGCGAAGAAGCGGCTTCTTCGCACACAGAGCATTGTGGCGAGCGCAGGGAGCTCCTGAGAGCGGTTTGTGCCGAAAGAAGCCCGGGACCGGCACTTAGCTTCGGAGAGCTGCGTATCTGCGTCTTCTGCGTGTCTTGCCGCTCTACACTCAGCAAAAGGCTTTTCCACCATATCTTGCAAGGAGAAACTCTGCCAGGAAAGAAAACATCCAAAATCTTGTTCTAAAGCTTGCACGGGGGTCTGCAAAGAGTTTGGCAAGAATGAAAGGTAGTTGTCCAAAACTCGTTCTTTTCCAATATAATAACCATGGAAAAGGCAGCAGAGTGGTAAAGTACTGTTTTCTCTAAGTCTGAAGGCTGCCCACACTGTGCCTGTGTGCTGCAGCTTGCATCTTCGCCTTTGGGAAGCTGCCGCTCGCCGATTCTCCCGGAGGCGAAGAAGCGGCTTCTTCGCACACAGAGCATTGTGGCGAGCGCAGGGAGCTCCTGAGAGCGGTTTGTGCCGAAAGAAGCCCGGGACCGGCACTTAGCTTCGGAGAGCTGCGTATCTGCGTCTTCTGCGTGTCTTGCCGCTCTACACTCAGCAAAAAGCTTTTCCAGCATATCTTGCAAGGAGAAACTCTGCCAGGAAAGAAAACATCCAAAATCTTGTTCTAAAGCTTGCACGCGGGTCTGCAAAGAGTTTGGCAAGAATGAAAGGTAGTTGTCCAAAACTCGTTCTTTTCCAATAGAATAACCATGGAAAAGGCAGGAGAGTGGTAAAGTACTGTTTTCTCTAAGTCTGAATGCTGCCCACACTGTGCCTGTGTGCTGCAGCTTGCATCTTCGCCTTTGGGAAGCTGCCGCTCGCCGATTCTCCCGGAGGCGAAGAAGCGGCTTCTTCGCACACAGAGCATTGTGGCGAGCGCAGGGAGCTCCTGAGAGCGGTTTGTGCCGAAAGAAGCCCGGGACCGGCACTTAGCTTCGGAGAGCTGCGTATCTGCGTCTTCTGCGTGTCTTGCCGCTCTACACTCAGCAAAAAGCCTTTCCACCATATCTTGCAAGGAGAAACTCTGCCAGGAAAGAAAACATCCAAAATCTTGTTCTAAAGCTTGCACGGGGGTCTGCAAAGAGTTTGGCAAGAATGAAAGGTAGTTGTCCAAAACTCGTTCTTTTCCAATAAAATAACCATGGAAAAGGCAGGAGAGTGGTAAAGTACTGTTTTCTCTAAGTCTGAATGCTGCCCACACTGTGCCTGTGTGCTGCAGCTTGCATCTTCGCCTTTGGGAAGCTGCCGCTCGCCGATTCTCCCGGAGGCGAAGAAGCGGCTTCTTCGCACACAGAGCATTGTGGCGAGCGCAGGGAGCTCCTGAGAGCGGTTTGTGTCGAAAGAAGCCCGGGACCGGCACTTAGCTTCGGAGAGCTGCGTATCTGCGTCTTCTGCGTGTCTTGCCGCTCTACACTCAGCAAAAAGCTTTTCCAGCATATCTTGCAAGGAGAAACTCTGCCAGGAAAGAAAACATCCAAAATCTTGTTCTAAAGCTTGCACGGGGGTCTGCAAAGAGTTTGGCAAGAATGAAAGGTAGTTGTCCAAAACTCGTTCTTTTCCAATATAATAACCATGGAAAAGGCAGGAGAGTGGTAAAGTACTGTTTTCTCTAAGTCTGAAGGCTGCCCACACTGTGCCTGTGTGCTGCAGCTTGCATCTTCGCCTTTGGGAAGCTGCCGCTCGCCGATTCTCCCGGAGGCGAAGAAGCGGCTTCTTCGCACACAGAGCATTGTGGCGAGCGCAGGGAGCTCCTGAGAGCGGTTTGTGCCGAAAGAAGCCCGGGACCGGCACTTAGCTTCGGAGAGCTGCGTATCTGCGTCTTCTGCGTGTCTTGCCGCTCTACACTCAGCAAAAGGCTTTTCCACCATATCTTGCAAGGAGAAACTCTGCCAGGAAAGAAAACATCCAAAATCTTGTTCTAAAGCTTGCACGGGGGTCTGCAAAGAGTTTGGCAAGAATGAAAGGTAGTTGTCCAAAACTCGTTCTTTTCCAATATAATAACCATGGAAAAGGCAGCAGAGTGGTAAAGTACTGTTTTCTCTAAGTCTGAAGGCTGCCCACACTGTGCCTGTGTGCTGCAGCTTGCATCTTCGCCTTTGGGAAGCTGCCGCTCGCCGATTCTCCCGGAGGCGAAGAAGCGGCTTCTTCGCACACAGAGCATTGTGGCGAGCGCAGGGAGCTCCTGAGAGCGGTTTGTGCCGAAAGAAGCCCGGGACCGGCACTTAGCTTCGGAGAGCTGCGTATCTGCGTCTTCTGCGTGTCTTGCCGCTCTACACTCAGCAAAAAGCTTTTCCAGCATATCTTGCAAGGAGAAACTCTGCCAGGAAAGAAAACATCCAAAATCTTGTTCTAAAGCTTGCACGGGGGTCTGCAAAGAGTTTGGCAAGAATGAAAGGTAGTTGTCCAAAACTCGTTCTTTTCCACTATAATAACCATGGAAAAGGCAGGAGAGTGGTAAAGTACTGTTTTCTCTAAGTCTGAAGGCTGCCCACACTGTGCCTGTGTGCTGCAGCTTGCATCTTCGCCTTTGGGAAGCTGCCGCTCGCCGATTCTCCCGGAGGCGAAGAAGCGGCTTCTTCGCACACAGAGCATTGTGGCGAGCGCAGGGAGCTCCTGAGAGCGGTTTGTGCCGAAAGAAGCCCGGGACCGGCACTTAGCTTCGGAGAGCTGCGTATCTGCGTCTTCTGCGTGTCTTGCCGCTCTACACTCAGCAAAAAGCTTTTCCACCATATCTTGCAAGGAGAAACTCTGCCAGGAAAGAAAACATCCAAAATCTTGTTCTAAAGCTTGCACGGGGGTCTGCAAAGAGTTTGGCAAGAATGAAAGGTAGTTGTCCAAAACTCGTTCTTTTCCAATATAATAACCATGGAAAAGGCAGCAGAGTGGTAAAGTACTGTTTTCTCTAAGTCTGAAGGCTGCCCACACTGTGCCTGTGTGCTGCAGCTTGCATCTTCGCCTTTGGGAAGCTGCCGCTCGCCGATTCTCCCGGAGGCGAAGAAGCGGCTTCTTCGCACACAGAGCATTGTGGCGAGCGCAGGGAGCTCCTGAGAGCGGTTTGTGCCGAAAGAAGCCCGGGACCGGCACTTAGCTTCGGAGAGCTGCGTATCTGCGTCTTCTGCGTGTCTTGCCGCTCTACACTCAGCAAAAAGCTTTTCCAGCATATCTTGCAAGGAGAAACTCTGCCAGGAAAGAAAACATCCAAAATCTTGTTCTAAAGCTTGCACGGGGGTCTGCAAAGAGTTTGGCAAGAATGAAAGGTAGTTGTCCAAAACTCGTTCTTTTCCAATAGAATAACCATGGAAAAGGCAGGAGAGTGGTAAAGTACTGTTTTCTCTAAGTCTGAATGCTGCCCACACTGTGCCTGTGTGCTGCAGCTTGCATCTTCGCCTTTGGGAAGCTGCCGCTCGCCGATTCTCCCGGAGGCGAAGAAGCGGCTTCTTCGCACACAGAGCATTGTGGCGAGCGCAGGGAGCTCCTGAGAGCGGTTTGTGCCGAAAGAAGCCCGGGACCGGCACTTAGCTTCGGAGAGCTGCGTATCTGCGTCTTCTGCGTGTCTTGCCGCTCTACACTCAGCAAAAAGCTTTTCCAGCATATCTTGCAAGGAGAAACTTTGCCAGGAACGAAAACATCCAAAATCTTGTTCTAAAGCTTGCACGCAGGTCTGCAAAGAGTTTGGCAAGAATGAAAGGTAGTTGTCCAAAACTCGTTCTTTTCCAATAGAATAACCATGGAAAAGGCAGGAGAGTGGTAAAGTACTGTTTTCTCTAAGTCTGAATGCTGCCCACACTGTGCCTGTGTGCTGCAGCTGGCATCTTCGCCTTTGGGAAGCTGCCGCTCGCCGATTCTCCCGGAGGCGAAGAAGCGGCTTCTTCGCACACAGAGCATTGTGGCGAGCGCAGGGAGCTCCTGAGAGCGGTTTGTGCCGAAAGAAGCCCGGGACCGGCACTTAGCTTCGGAGAGCTGCGTATCTGCGTCTTCTGCGTGTCTTGCCGCTCTACACTCAGCAAAAAGCCTTTCCACCATATCTTGCAAGGAGAAACTCTGCCAGGAAAGAAAACATCCAAAATCTTGTTCTAAAGCTTGCACGGGGGTCTGCAAAGAGTTTGGCAAGAATGAAAGGTAGTTGTCCAAAACTCGTTCTTTTCCAATAAAATAACCATGGAAAAGGCAGGAGAGTGGTAAATTACTGTTTTCTCTAAGTCTGAATGCTGCCCACACTGTGCCTGTGTGCTGCAGCTTGCATCTTCGCCTTTGGGAAGCTGCCGCTCGCCGATTCTCCCGGAGGCGAAGAAGCGGCTTCTTCGCACACAGAGCATTGTGGCGAGCGCAGGGAGCTCCTGAGAGCGGTTTGTGTCGAAAGAAGCCCGGGACCGGCACTTAGCTTCGGAGAGCTGCGTATCTGCGTCTTCTGCGTGTCTTGCCGCTCTACACTCAGCAAAAAGCTTTTCCAGCATATCTTGCAAGGAGAAACTCTGCCAGGAAAGAAAACATCCAAAATCTTGTTCTAAAGCTTGCACGGGGGTCTGCAAAGAGTTTGGCAAGAATGAAAGGTAGTTGTCCAAAACTCGTTCTTTTCCAATATAATAACCATGGAAAAGGCAGGAGAGTGGTAAAGTACTGTTTTCTCTAAGTCTGAATGCTGCCCACACTGTGCCTGTGTGCTGCAGCTTGCATCTTCGCCTTTGGGAAGCTGCCGCTCGCCGATTCTCCCGGAGGCGAAGAAGCGGCTTCTTCGCACACAGAGCATTGTGGCGAGCGCAGGGAGCTCCTGAGAGCGGTTTGTGCCGAAAGAAGCCCGGGACCGGCACTTAGCTTCGGAGAGCTGCGTATCTGCGTCTTCTGCGTGTCTTGCCGCTCTACACTCAGCAAAAGGCTTTTCCACCATATCTTGCAAGGAGAAACTCTGCCAGGAAAGAAAACATCCAAAATCTTGTTCTAAAGCTTGCACGGGGGTCTGCAAAGAGTTTGGCAAGAATGAAAGGTACTTGTCCAAAACTCGTTCTTTTCCAATATAATAACCATGGAAAAGGCAGCAGAGTGGTAAAGTACTGTTTTCTCTAAGTCTGAAGGCTGCCCACACTGTGCCTGTGTGCTGCAGCTTGCATCTTCGCCTTTGGGAAGCTGCCGCTCGCCGATTCTCCCGGAGGCGAAGAAGCGGCTTCTTCGCACACAGAGCATTGTGGCGAGCGCAGGGAGCTCCTGAGAGCGGTTTGTGCCGAAAGAAGCCCGGGACCGGCACTTAGCTTCGGAGAGCTGCGTATCTGCGTCTTCTGCGTGTCTTGCCGCTCTACACTCAGCAAAAAGCTTTTCCAGCATATCTTGCAAGGAGAAACTCTGCCAGGAAAGAAAACATCCAAAATCTTGTTCTAAAGCTTGCACGGGGGTCTGCAAAGAGTTTGGCAAGAATGAAAGGTAGTTGTCCAAAACTCGTTCTTTTCCACTATAATAACCATGGAAAAGGCAGGAGAGTGGTAAAGTACTGTTTTCTCTAAGTCTGAATGCTGCCCACACTGTGCCTGTGTGCTGCAGCTTGCATCTTCGCCTTTGGGAAGCTGCCGCTCGCCGATTCTCCCGGAGGCGAAGAAGCGGCTTCTTCGCACACAGAGCATTGTGGCGAGCGCAGGGAGCTCCTGAGAGCGGTTTGTGCCGAAAGAAGCCCGGGACCGGCACTTAGCTTCGGAGAGCTGCGTATCTGCGTCTTCTGCGTGTCTTGCCGCTCTACACTCAGCAAAAAGCTTTTCCAGCATATCTTGCAAGGAGAAACTCTGCCAGGAAAGAAAACATCCAAAATCTTGTTCTAAAGCTTGCACGGGGGTCTGCAAAGAGTTTGGCAAGAATGAAAGGTAGTTGTCCAAAACTCGTTCTTTTCCAATAGAATAACCATGGAAAAGGCAGCAGAGTGGTAAAGTACTGTTTTCTCTAAGTCTGAAGGCTGCCCACACTGTGCCTGTGTGCTGCAGCTTGCATCTTCGCCTTTGGGAAGCTGCCGCTCGCCGATTCTCCCGGAGGCGAAGAAGCGGCTTCTTCGCACACAGAGCATTGTGGCGAGCGCAGGGAGCTCCTGAGAGCGGTTTGTGCCGAAAGAAGCCCGGGACCGGCACTTAGCTTCGGAGAGCTGCGTATCTGCGTCTTCTGCGCGTCTTGCCGCTCTACACTCAGCAAAAAGCTTTTCCAGCATATCTTGCAAGGAGAAACTCTGCCAGGAAAGAAAACATCCAAAATCTTGTTCTAAAGCTTGCACGCGGGTCTGCAAAGAGTTTGGCAAGAATGAAAGGTAGTTGTCCAAAACTCGTTCTTTTCCAATAGAATAACCATGGAAAAGGCAGGAGAGTGGTAAAGTACTGTTTTCTCTAAGTCTGAATGCTGCCCACACTGTGCCTGTGTGCTGCAGCTGGCATCTTCGCCTTTGGGAAGCTGCCGCTCGCCGATTCTCCCGGAGGCGAAGAAGCGGCTTCTTCGCACACAGAGCATTGTGGCGAGCGCAGGGAGCTCCTGAGAGCGGTTTGTGCCGAAAGAAGCCCGGGACCGGCACTTAGCTTCGGAGAGCTGCGTATCTGCGTCTTCTGCGTGTCTTGCCGCTCTACACTCAGCAAAAAGCTTTTCCACCATATCTTGCAAGGAGAAACTCTGCCAGGAAAGAAAACATCCAAAATCTTGTTCTAAAGCTTGCACGGGGGTCTGCAAAGAGTTTGGCAAGAATGAAAGGTAGTTGTCCAAAACTCGTTCTTTTCCAATAAAATAACCATGGAAAAGGCAGGAGAGTGGTAAAGTACTGTTTTCTCTAAGTCTGAATGCTGCCCACACTGTGCCTGTGTGCTGCAGCTTGCATCTTCGCCTTTGGGAAGCTGCCGCTCGCCGATTCTCCCGGAGGCGAAGAAGCGGCTTCTTCGCACACAGAGCATTGTGGCGAGCGCAGGGAGCTCCTGAGAGCGGTTTGTGTCGAAAGAAGCCCGGGACCGGCACTTAGCTTCGGAGAGCTGCGTATTTGCGTCTTCTGCGTGTCTTGCCGCTCTACACTCAGCAAAAAGCTTTTCCAGCATATCTTGCAAGGAGAAACTCTGCCAGGAAGGAAAACATCCAAAATCTTGTTCTAAAGCTTGCACGGGGGTCTGCAAAGAGTTTGGCAAGAATGAAAGGTAGTTGTCCAAAACTCGTTCTTTTCCAACATAATAACCATGGAAAAGGCAGGAGAGTGGTAAAGTACTGTTTTCTCTAAGTCTGAATGCTGCCCACACTGTGCCTGTGTGCTGCAGCTTGCATCTTCGCCTTTGGGAAGCTGCCGCTCGCCGATTCTCCCGGAGGCGAAGAAGCGGCTTCTTCGCACACAGAGCATTGTGGCGAGCGCAGGGAGCTCCTGAGAGCGGTTTGTGCCGAAAGAAGCCCGGGACCGGCACTTAGCTTCGGAGAGCTGCGTATCTGCGTCTTCTGCGTGTCTTGCCGCTCTACACTCAGCAAAAAGCTTTTCCACCATATCTTGCAAGGAGAAACTCTGCCAGGAAAGAAAACATCCAAAATCTTGTTCTAAAGCTTGCACGGGGGTCTGCAAAGAGTTTGGCAAGAATGAAAGGTAGTTGTCCAAAACTCGTTCTTTTCCAATAGAATAACCATGGAAAAGGCAGCAGAGTGGTAAAGTACTGTTTTCTCAAAGTCTGAAGGCTGCCCACACTGTGCCTGTGTGCTGCAGCTTGCATCTTCGCCTTTGGGAAGCTGCCGCTCGCCGATTCTCCCGGAGGCGAAGAAGCGGCTTCTTCGCACACAGAGCATTGTGGCGAGCGCAGGGAGCTCCTGAGAGCGGTTTGTGCCGAAAGAAGCCCGGGACCGGCACTTAGCTTCGGAGAGCTGCGTATCTGCGTCTTCTGCGTGTCTTGCCGCTCTACACTCAGCAAAAAGCTTTTCCAGCATATCTTGCAAGGAGAAACTCTGCCAGGAAAGAAAACATCCAAAATCTTGTTCTAAAGCTTGCACGGGGGTCTGCAAAGAGTTTGGCAAGAATGAAAGGTAGTTGTCCAAAACTCGTTCTTTTCCAATAGAATAACCATGGAAAAGGCAGGAGAGTGGTAAAGTACTGTTTTCTCTAAGTCTGAAGGCTGCCCACACTGTGCCTGTGTGCTGCAGCTTGCATCTTCGCCTTTGGGAAGCTGCCGCTCGCCGATTCTCCCGGAGGCGAAGAAGCGGCTTCTTCGCACACAGAGCATTGTGGCGAGCGCAGGGAGCTCCTGAGAGCGGTTTGTGCCGAAAGAAGCCCGGGACCGGCACTTAGCTTCGGAGAGCTGCGTATCTGCGTCTTCTGCGTGTCTTGCTGCTCTACACTCAGCAAAAAGCTTTTCCAGCATATCTTGCAAGGAGAAACTCTGCCAGGAAAGAAAACATCCAAAATCTTGTTCTAAAGCTTGCACGGGGGTCTGCAAAGAGTTTGGCAAGAATGAAAGGTAGTTGTCCAAAACTCGTTCTTTTCCAATAGAATAACCATGGAAAAGGCAGGAGAGTGGTAAAGTACTGTTTTCTCTAAGTCTGAAGGCTGCCCACACTGTGCCTGTGTGCTGCAGCTTGCATCTTCGCCTTTGGGAAGCTGCCGCTCGCCGATTCTCCCGCAGGCGAAGAAGCGGCTTCTTCGCACACAGAGCATTGTGGCGAGCGCAGGGAGCTCCTGAGAGCGGTTTGTGCCGAAAGAAGCCCGGGACCGGCACTTAGCTTCGGAGAGCTGCGTATCTGCGTCTTCTGCGTGTCTTGCCGCTCTACACTCAGCAAAAAGCTTTTCCACCATATCTTGCAAGGAGAAACTCTGCCAGGAAAGAAAACATCCAAAATCTTGTTCTAAAGCTTGCACGGGGGTCTGCAAAGAGTTTGGCAAGAATGAAAGGTAGTTGTCCAAAACTCGTTCTTTTCCAATAGAATAACCATGGAAAAGGCAGGAGAATGGTAAAGTACTGTTTTCTCTAAGTCTGAATGCTGCCCACACTGTGCCTGTGTGCTGCAGCTTGCATCTTCGCCTTTGGGAAGCTGCCGCTCGCCGATTCTCCCGGAGGCGAAGAAGCGGCTTCTTCGCACACAGAGCATTGTGGCGAGCGCAGGGAGCTCCTGAGAGCGGTTTGTGCCGAAAGAAGCCCGGGACCGGCACTTAGCTTCGGAGAGCTGCGTATCTGCGTCTTCTGCGTGTCTTGCCGCTCTACACTCAGCAAAAAGCTTTTCCACCATATCTTGCAAGGAGAAACTCTGCCAGGAAAGAAAACATCCAAAATCTTGTTCTAAAGCTTGCACGGGGGTCTGCAAAGAGTTTGGCAAGAATGAAAGGTAGTTGTCCAAAACTCGTTCTTTTCCAATATAATAACCATGGAAAAGGCAGGAGAGTGGTAAAGTACTGTTTTCTCTAAGTCTGAAGGCTGCCCACACTGTGCCTGTGTGCTGCAGCTTGCATCTTCGCCTTTGGGAAGCTGCCGCTCGCCGATTCTCCCGGAGGCGAAGAAGCGGCTTCTTCGCACACAGAGCATTGTGGCGAGCGCAGGGAGCTCCTGAGAGCGGTTTGTGCCGAAAGAAGCCCGGGACCGGCACTTAGCTTCGGAGAGCTGCGTATCTGCGTCTTCTGCGTGTCTTGCCGCTCTACACTCAGCAAAAAGCTTTTCCAGCATATCTTGCAAGGAGAAACTCTGCCAGGAAAGAAAACATCCAAAATCTTGTTCTAAAGCTTGCACGGGGGTCTGCAAAGAGTTTGGCAAGAATGAAAGGTAGTTGTCCAAAACTCGTTCTTTTCCAATAGAATAACCATGGAAAAGGCAGGAGAGTGGTAAAGTACTGTTTTCTCTAAGTCTGAATGCTGCACACACTGTGCCTGTGTGCTGCAGCTTGCATCTTCGCCTTTGGGAAGCTGCCGCTCGCCGATTCTCCCGGAGGCGAAGAAGCGGCTTCTTCGCACACAGAGCATTGTGGCGAGCGCAGGGAGCTCCTGAGAGCGGTTTGTGCCGAAAGAAGCCCGGGACCGGCACTTAGCTTCGGAGAGCTGCGTATCTGCGTCTTCTGCGTGTCTTGCCGCTCTACACTCAGCAAAAAGCTTTTCCACCATATCTTGCAAGGAGAAACTCTGCCAGGAAAGAAAACATCCAAAATCTTGTTCTAAAGCTTGCACGGGGGTCTGCAAAGAGTTTGGCAAGAATGAAAGGTAGTTGTCCAAAACTCGTTCTTTTCCAATATAATAACCATGGAAAAGGCAGGAGAGTGGTAAAGTACTGTTTTCTCTAAGTCTGAATGCTGCCCACACTGTGCCTGTGTGCTGCAGCTTGCATCTTCGCCTTTGGGAAGCTGCCGCTCGCCGATTCTCCCGGAGGCGAAGAAGCGGCTTCTTCGCACACAGAGCATTGTGGCGAGCGCAGGGAGCTCCTGAGAGCGGTTTGTGCCGAAAGAAGCCCGGGACCGGCACTTAGCTTCGGAGAGCTGCGTATCTGCGTCTTCTGCGTGTCTTGCCGCTCTACACTCAGCAAAAAGCTTTTCCACCATATCTTGCAAGGAGAAACTCTGCCAGGAAAGAAAACATCCAAAATCTTGTTCTAAAGCTTGCACGGGGGTCTGCAAAGAGTTTGGCAAGAATGAAAGGTAGTTGTCCAAAACTCGTTCTTTTCCAATAGAATAACCATGGAAAAGGCAGGAGAGTGGTAAAGTACTGTTTTCTCTAAGTCTGAAGGCTGCCCACACTGTGCCTGTGTGCTGCAGCTTGCATCTTCGCCTTTGGGAAGCTGCCGCTCGCCGATTCTCCCGGAGGCAAAGAAGCGGCTTCTTCGCACACAGAGCATTGTGGCGAGCGCAGGGAGCTCCTGAGAGCGGTTTGTGCCGAAAGAAGCCCGGGACCGGCACTCAGCTTCGGAGAGCTGCGTATCTGCGTCTTCTGCGTGTCTTGCCGCTCTACACTCAGCAAAAAGCTTTTCCACCATATCTTGCAAGGAGAAACTCTGCCAGGAAAGAAAACATCCAAAATCTTGTTCTAAAGCTTGCACGGAGGTCTGCAAAGAGTTTGGCAAGAATGAAAGGTAGTTGTCCAAAACTCGTTCTTTTCCAATATAATAACCATGGAAAAGGCAGGAGAGTGGTAAAGTACTGTTTTCTCTAAGTCTGAATGCTGCCCACACTGTGCCTGTGTGCTGCAGCTTGCATCTTCGCCTTTGGGAAGCTGCCGCTCGCCGATTCTCCCGGAGGCGAAGAAGCGGCTTCTTCGCACACAGAGCATTGTGGCGAGCGCAGGGAGCTCCTGAGAGCGGTTTGTGCCGAAAGAAGCCCGGGACCGGCACTTAGCTTCAGAGAGCTGCGTATCTGCGTCTTCTGCGTGTCTTGCCGCTCTACACTCAGCAAAAAGATTTTCCACCATATCTTGCAAGGAGAAACTCTGCCAGGAAAGAAAACATCCAAAATCTTGTTCTAAAGCTTGCACGGGGGTCTGCAAAGAGTTTGGCAAGAATGAAAGGTAGTTGTCCAAAACTCGTTCTTTTCCACTATAATAACCATGGAAAAGGCAGGAGAGTGGTAAAGTACTGTTTTCTCTAAGTCTGAAGGCTGCCCACACTGTGCCTGTGTGCTGCAGCTTGCATCTTCGCCTTTGGGAAGCTGCCGATCGTCGATTCCCCCGGAGGCGAAGAAGCGGCTTCTTCGCACACAGAGCATTGTGGCGAGCGCAGGGAGCTCCTGAGAGCGGTTTGTGCCGAAAGAAGCCCGGGACCGGCACTTAGCTTCGGAGAGCTGCGTATCTGCGTCTTCTGCGTGTCTTGCCGCTCTACACTCAGCAAAAAGCTTTTCCAGCATATCTTGCAAGGAGAAACTCTGCCAGGAAAGAAAACATCCAAAATCTTGTTCTAAAGCTTGCACGGGGGTCTGCAAAGAGTTTGGCAAGAATGAAAGGTAGTTGTCCAAAACTCGTTCTTTTCCAATAGAATAACCATGGAAAAGGCAGGAGAGTGGTAAAGTACTGTTTTCTCTAAGTCTGAAGGCTGCCCACACTGTGCCTGTGTGCTGCAGCTTGCATCTTCGCCTTTGGGAAGCTGCCGCTCGCCGATTCTCCCGGAGGCGAAGAAGCGGCTTCTTCGCACACAGAGCATTGTGGCGAGCACAGGGAGCTCCTGAGAGCGGTTTGTGCCGAAAGAAGCCCGGGACCGGCACTTAGCTTCGGAGAGCTGCGTATCTGCGTCTTCTGCGTGTCTTGCCGCTCTACACTCAGCAAAAAGCTTTTCCAGCATATCTTGCAAGGAGAAACTCTGCCAGGAAAGAAAACATCCAAAATCTTGTTCTAAAGCTTGCACGGGGGTCTGCAAAGAGTTTGGCAAGAATGAAAGGTAGTTGTCCAAAACTCGTTCTTTTCCAATAGAATAACCATGGAAAAGGCAGGAGAGTGGTAAAGTACTGTTTTCTCTAAGTCTGAATGCTGCCCACACTGTGCCTGTGTGCTGCAGCTTGCATCTTCGCCTTTGGGAAGCTGCCGCTCGCCGATTCTCCCACAGGCGAAGAAGCGGCTTCTTCGCACACAGAGCATTGTGGCGAGCGCAGGGAGCTCCTGAGAGCGGTTTGTGCCGAAAGAAGCCCGGGACCGGCACTTAGCTTCGGAGAGCTGCGTATCTGCGTCTTCTGCGTGTCTTGCCGCTCTACACTCAGCAAAAAGCTTTTCCAGCATATCTTGCAAGGAGAAACTCTGCCAGGAAAGAAAACATCCAAAATCTTGTTCTAAAGCTTGCACGCGGGTCTGCAAAGAGTTTGGCAAGAATGAAAGGTAGTTGTCCAAAACTCGTTCTTTTCCAATATAATAACCATGGAAAAGGCAGGAGAGTGGTAAAGTACTGTTTTCTCTAAGTCTGAATGCTGCCCACACTGTGCCTGGGTGCTGCAGCTGGCCTCTTCGCCTTTGGGAAGCTGCCGCTCGCCGATTCTCCCGGAGGCGAAGAAGCGGCTTCTTCGCACACAGAGCATTGTGGCGAGCGCAGGGAGCTCCTGAGAGCGGTTTGTGCCGAAAGAAGCCCGGGACCGGCACTTAGCTTCGGAGAGCTGCGTATCTGCGTCTTCTGCGTGTCTTGCCGCTCTACACTCAGCAATAAGCTTTTCCACCATATCTTGCAAGGAGAAACTCTGCCAGGAAAGAAAACATCCAAAATCTTGTTCTAAAGCTTGCACGGGGGTCTGCAAAGAGTTTGGCAAGAATGAAAGGTAGTTGTCCAAAACTCGTTCTTTTCCAATAAAATAACCATGGAAAAGGCAGGAGAGTGGTAAAGTACTGTTTTCTCTAAGTCTGAATGCTGCCCACACTGTGCCTGTGTGCTGCAGCTTGCATCTTCGCCTTTGGGAAGCTGCCGCTCGCCGATTCTCCCGGAGGCGAAGAAGCGGCTTCTTCGCACACAGAGCATTGTGGCGAGCGCAGGGAGCTCCTGAGAGCGGTTTGTGCCGAAAGAAGCCCGGGACCGGCACTTAGCTTCGGAGAGCTGCGTATCTGCGTCTTCTGCGTGTCTTGCCGCTCTACACTCAGCAAAAAGCTTTTCCACCATATCTTGCAAGGAGAAACTCTGCCAGGAAAGAAAACATCCAAAATCTTGTTCTAAAGCTTGCACGGGGGTCTGCAAAGAGTTTGGCAAGAATGAAAGGTAGTTGTCCAAAACTCGTTCTTTTCCAACATAATAACCATGGAAAAGGCAGGAGAGTGGTAAAGTACTGTTTTCTCTAAGTCTGAAGGCTGCCCACACTGTGCCTGTGTGCTGCAGCTTGCATCTTCGCCTTAGGGAAGCTGCCGATCGTCGATTCCCCCGGAGGCGAAGAAGCGGCTTCTTCGCACACAGAGCATTGTGGCGAGCGCAGGGAGCTCCTGAGAGCGGTTTGTGCCGAAAGAAGCCCGGGACCGGCACTTAGCTTCGGAGAGCTGCGTATCTGCGTCTTCTGCGTGTCTTGCCGCTCTACACTCAGCAAAAAGCTTTTCCACCATATCTTGCAAGGAGAAACTCTGCCAGGAAAGAAAACATCCAAAATCTTGTTCTAAAGCTTGCAAGGAGGTCTGCAAAGAGTTTGGCAAGAATGAAAGGTAGTTGTCCAAAACTCGTTCTTTTCCAATAGAATAACCATGGAAAAGGCAGGAGAGTGGTAAAGTACTGTTTTCTCTAAGTCTGAATGCTGCCCACACTGTGCCTGTGTGGTGCAGCTTGCATCTTCGCCTTTGGGAAGCTGCCGCTCGCCGATTCTCCCGGAGGCGAAGAAGCGGCTTCTTCGCACACAGAGCATTGTGGCGAGCGCAGGGAGCTCCTGAGAGCGGTTTGTGCCGAAAGAAGCCCGGGACCGGCACTTAGCTTCGGAGAGCTGCGTATCTGCGTCTTCTGCGTGTCTTGCCGCTCTACACTCAGCAAAAAGCTTTTCCAGCATATCTTGCAAGGAGAAACTCTGCCAGGAAAGAAAACATCCAAAATCTTGTTCTAAAGCTTGCACGGGGGTCTGCAAAGAGTTTGGCAAGAATGAAAGGTAGTTGTCCAAAACTCGTTCTTTTCCAATAGAATAACCATGGAAAAGGCAGGAGAGTGGTAAAGTACTGTTTTCTCTAAGTCTGAATGCTGCCCACACTGTGCCTGTGTGCTGCAGCTTGCATCTTCGCCTTTGGGAAGCTGCCGCTCGCCGATTCTCCCGGAGGCGAAGAAGCGGCTTCTTCGCACACAGAGCATTGTGGCGAGCGCAGGGAGCTCCTGAGAGCGGTTTGTGCCGAAAGAAGCCCGGGACCGGCACTTAGCTTCGGAGAGCTGCGTATCTGCGTCTTCTGCGTGTCTTGCCGCTCTACACTCAGCAAAAAGCTTTTCCAGCATATCTTGCAAGGAGAAACTCTGCCAGGAAAGAAAACATCCAAAATCTTGTTCTAAAGCTTGCACGGGGGTCTGCAAAGAGTTTGGCAAGAATGAAAGGTAGTTGTCCAAAACTCGTTCTTTTCCAATAAAATAACCATGGAAAAGGCAGGAGAGTGGTAAAGTACTGTTTTCTCTAAGTCTGAAGGCTGCCCACACTGTGCCTGTGTGCTGCAGCTTGCATCTTCGCCTTTGGGAAGCTGCCGCTCGCCGATTCTCCCGGAGGCGAAGAAGCGGCTTCTTCGCACACAGAGCATTGTGGCGAGCGCAGGGAGCTCCTGAGAGCGGTTTGTGCCGAAAGAAGCCCGGGACCGGCACTTAGCTTCGGAGAGCTGCGTATCTGCGTCTTCTGCGTGTCTTGCCGCTCTACACTCAGCAATAAGCTTTTCCACCATATCTTGCAAGGAGAAACTCTGCCAGGAAAGAAAACATCCAAAATCTTGTTCTAAAGCTTGCACGGGGGTCTGCAAAGAGTTTGGCAAGAATGAAAGGTAGTTGTCCAAAACTCGTTCTTTTCCAATAAAATAACCATGGAAAAGGCAGGAGAGTGGTAAAGTACTGTTTTCTCTAAGTCTGAATGCTGCCCACACTGTGCCTGTGTGCTGCAGCTTGCATCTTCGCCTTTGGGAAGCTGCCGCTCGCCGATTCTCCCGGAGGCGAAGAAGCGGCTTCTTCGCACACAGAGCATTGTGGCGAGCGCAGGGAGCTCCTGAGAGCGGTTTGTGCCGAAAGAAGCCCGGGACCGGCACTTAGCTTCGGAGAGCTGCGTATCTGCGTCTTCTGCGTGTCTTGCCGCTCTACACTCAGCAAAAAGCTTTTCCACCATATCTTGCAAGGAGAAACTCTGCCAGGAAAGAAAACATCCAAAATCTTGTTCTAAAGCTTGCACGGGGGTCTGCAAAGAGTTTGGCAAGAATGAAAGGTAGTTGTCCAAAACTCGTTCTTTTCCAACATAATAACCATGGAAAAGGCAGGAGAGTGGTAAAGTACTGTTTTCTCTAAGTCTGAAGGCTGCCCACACTGTGCCTGTGTGCTGCAGCTTGCATCTTCGCCTTAGGGAAGCTGCCGATCGTCGATTCCCCCGGAGGCGAAGAAGCGGCTTCTTCGCACACAGAGCATTGTGGCGAGCGCAGGGAGCTCCTGAGAGCGGTTTGTGCCGAAAGAAGCCCGGGACCGGCACTTAGCTTCGGAGAGCTGCGTATCTGCGTCTTCTGCGTGTCTTGCCGCTCTACACTCAGCAAAAAGCTTTTCCAGCATATCTTGCAAGGAGAAACTCTGCCAGGAAAGAAAACATCCAAAATCTTGTTCTAAAGCTTGCACGGGGGTCTGCAAAGAGTTTGGCAAGAATGAAAGGTAGTTGTCCAAAACTCGTTCTTTTCCAATAGAATAACCATGGAAAAGGCAGGAGAGTGGTAAAGTACTGTTTTCTCTAAGTCTGAAGGCTGCCCACACTGTGCCTGTGTGCTGCAGCTTGCATCTTCGCCTTTGGGAAGCTGCCGCTCGCCGATTCTCCCGGAGGCGAAGAAGCGGCTTCTTCGCACACAGAGCATTGTGGCGAGCGCAGGGAGCTCCTGAGAGCGGTTTGTGCCGAAAGAAGCCCGGGACCGGCACTTAGCTTCGGAGAGCTGCGTATCTGCGTCTTCTGCGTGTCTTGCCGCTCTACACTCAGCAAAAAGCTTTTCCACCATATCTTGCAAGGAGAAACTCTGCCAGGAAAGAAAACATCCAAAATCTTGTTCTAAAGCTTGCAAGGAGGTCTGCAAAGAGTTTGGCAAGAATGAAAGGTAGTTGTCCAAAACTCGTTCTTTTCCAATAGAATAACCATGGAAAAGGCAGGAGAGTGGTAAAGTACTGTTTTCTCTAAGTCTGAATGCTGCCCACACTGTGCCTGTGTGGTGCAGCTTGCATCTTCGCCTTTGGGAAGCTGCCGCTCGCCGATTCTCCCGGAGGCGAAGAAGCGGCTTCTTCGCACACAGAGCATTGTGGCGAGCGCAGGGAGCTCCTGAGAGCGGTTTGTGCCGAAAGAAGCCCGGGACCGGCACTTAGCTTCGGAGAGCTGCGTATCTGCGTCTTCTGCGTGTCTTGCCGCTCTACACTCAGCAAAAAGCTTTTCCAGCATATCTTGCAAGGAGAAACTCTGCCAGGAAAGAAAACATCCAAAATCTTGTTCTAAAGCTTGCACGGGGGTCTGCAAAGAGTTTGGCAAGAATGAAAGGTAGTTGTCCAAAACTCGTTCTTTTCCAATAGAATAACCATGGAAAAGGCAGGAGAGTGGTAAAGTACTGTTTTCTCTAAGTCTGAATGCTGCCCACACTGTGCCTGTGTGCTGCAGCTTGCATCTTCGCCTTTGGGAAGCTGCCGCTCGCCGATTCTCCCGGAGGCGAAGAAGCGGCTTCTTCGCACACAGAGCATTGTGGCGAGCGCAGGGAGCTCCTGAGAGCGGTTTGTGCCGAAAGAAGCCCGGGACCGGCACTTAGCTTCGGAGAGCTGCGTATCTGCGTCTTCTGCGTGTCTTGCCGCTCTACACTCAGCAAAAAGCTTTTCCAGCATATCTTGCAAGGAGAAACTCTGCCAGGAAAGAAAACATCCAAAATCTTGTTCTAAAGCTTGCACGGGGGTCTGCAAAGAGTTTGGCAAGAATGAAAGGTAGTTGTCCAAAACTCGTTCTTTTCCAATAAAATAACCATGGAAAAGGCAGGAGAGTGGTAAAGTACTGTTTTCTCTAAGTCTGAAGGCTGCCCACACTGTGCCTGTGTGCTGCAGCTTGCATCTTCGCCTTTGGGAAGCTGCCGCTCGCCGATTCTCCCGGAGGCGAAGAAGCGGCTTCTTCGCACACAGAGCATTGTGGCGAGCGCAGGGAGCTCCTGAGAGCGGTTTGTGTCGAAAGAAGCCCGGGACCGGCACTTAGCTTCGGAGAGCTGCGTATCTGCGTCTTCTGCGTGTCTTGCCGCTCTACACTCAGCAAAAAGCTTTTCCACCATATCTTGCAAGGAGAAACTCTGCCAGGAAAGAAAACATCCAAAATCTTGTTCTAAAGCTTGCACGGGGGTCTGCAAAGAGTTTGGCAAGAATGAAAGGTAGTTGTCCCAAACTCGTTCTTTTCCAACATAATAACCATGGAAAAGGCAGGAGAGTGGTAAAGTACTGTTTTCTCTAAGTCTGAAGGCTGCCCACACTGTGCCTGTGTGCTGCAGCTTGCATCTTCGCCTTTGGGAAGCTGCCGCTCGCCGATTCTGCCGGAGGCGAAGAAGCGGCTTCTTCGCACACAGAGCATTGTGGCGAGCGCAGGGAGCTCCTGAGAGCGGTTTGTGCCGAAAGAAGCCCGGGACCGGCACTTAGCTTCGGAGAGCTGCGTATCTGCGTCTTCTGCGTGTCTTGCCGCTCTACACTCAGCAAAAAGCTTTTCCACCATATCTTGCAAGGAGAAACTCTGCCAGGAAAGAAAACATCCAAAATCTTGTTCTAAAGCTTGCACGGGGGTCTGCAAAGAGTTTGGCAAGAATGAAAGGTAGTTGTCCAAAACTCGTTCTTTTCCAATAGAATAACCATGGAAAAGGCAGGAGAGTGGTAAAGTACTGTTTTCTCTAAGTCTGAATGCTGCCCACACTGTGCCTGTGTGCTGCAGCTTGCATCTTCGCCTTTGGGAAGCTGCCGCTCGCCGATTCTCCCGGAGGCGAAGAAGCGGCTTCTTCGCACACAGAGCATTGTGGCGAGCGCAGGGAGCTCCTGAGAGCGGTTTGTGCCGAAAGAAGCCCGGGACCGGCACTTAGCTTCGGAGAGCTGCGTATCTGCGTCTTCTGCGTGTCTTGCCGCTCTACACTCAGCAAAAAGCTTTTCCAGCATATCTTGCAAGGAGAAACTCTGCCAGGAAAGAAAACATCCAAAATCTTGTTCTAAAGCTTGCACGGGGGTCTGCAAAGAGTTTGGCAAGAATGAAAGGTAGTTGTCCAAAACTCGTTCTTTTCCAATAGAATAACCATGGAAAAGGCAGGAGAGTGGTAAAGTACTGTTTTCTCTAAGTCTGAATGCTGCCCACACTGTGCCTGTGTGCTGCAGCTGGCATCTTCGCCTTTGGGAAGCTGCCTCTCGCCGATTCTCCCGGAGGCGAAGAAGCGGCTTCTTCGCACACAGAGCATTGTGGCGAGCGCAGGGAGCTCCTGAGAGTGGTTTGTGCCGAAAGAAGCCCGGGACCGGCACTTAGCTTCGGAGAGCTGCGTATCTGCGTCTTCTGCGTGTCTTGCCGCTCTACACTCAGCAAAAAGCTTTTCCACCATATCTTGCAAGGAGAAACTCTGCCAGGAAAGAAAACATCCAAAATCTTGTTCTAAAGCTTGCACGGGGGTCTGCAAAGAGTTTGGCAAGAATGAAAGGTAGTTGTCCAAAACTCGTTCTTTTCCAATATAATAACCATGGAAAAGGCAGGAGAGTGGTAAAGTACTGTTTTCTCTAAGTCTGAAGGCTGCCCACACTGTGCCTGTGTGCTGCAGCTTGCATCTTCGCCTTTGGGAAGCTGCCGCTCGCCGATTCTCCCGGAGGCGAAGAAGCGGCTTCTTCGCACACAGAGCATTGTGGCGAGCGCAGGGAGCTCCTGAGAGCGGTTTGGGCCGAAAGAAGCCCGGGACCGGCACTTAGCTTCGGAGAGCTGCGTATCTGCGTCTTCTGCGTGTCTTGCCGCTCTACACTCAGCAAAAAGCTTTTCCAGCATATCTTGCAAGGAGAAACTCTGCCAGGAAAGAAAACATCCAAAATCTTGTTCTAAAGCTTGCACGGGGGTCTGCAAAGAGTTTGGCAAGAATGAAAGGTAGTTGTCCAAAACTCGTTCTTTTCCAATAGAATAACCATGGAAAAGGCAGGAGAGTGGTAAAGTACTGTTTTCTCTAAGTCTGAATGCTGCCCACACTGTGCCTGTGTGCTGCAGCTTGCATCTTCGCCTTTGGGAAGCTGCCGCTCGCCGATTCTCCCGGAGGCGAAGAAGCGGCTTCTTCGCACACAGAGCATTGTGGCGAGCGCAGGGAGCTCCTGAGAGCGGTTTGTGCCGAAAGAAGCCCGGGACCGGCACTTAGCTTCGGAGAGCTGCGTATCTGCGTCTTCTGCGTGTCTTGCCGCTCTACACTCAGCAAAAAGCTTTTCCAGCATATCTTGCAAGGAGAAACTCTGCCAGGAAAGAAAACATCCAAAATCTTGTTCTAAAGCTTGCACGCGGGTCTGCAAAGAGTTTGGCAAGAATGAAAGGTAGTTGTCCAAAACTCGTTCTTTTCCAATATAATAACCATGGAAAAGGCAGGAGAGTGGTAAAGTACTGTTTTCTCTAAGTCTGAATGCTGCCCACACTGTGCCTGTGTGCTGCAGCTGGCATCTTCGCCTTTGGGAAGCTGCCGCTCGCCGATTCTCCCGGAGGCGAAGAAGCGGCTTCTTCGCACACAGAGCATTGTGGCGAGCGCAGGGAGCTCCTGAGAGCGGTTTGTGCCGAAAGAAGCCCGGGACCGGCACTTAGCTTCGGAGAGCTGCGTATCTGCGTCTTCTGCGTGTCTTGCCGCTCTACACTCAGCAAAAAGCTTTTCCACCATATCTTGCAAGGAGAAACTCTGCCAGGAAAGAAAACATCCAAAATCTTGTTCTAAAGCTTGCACGCGGGTCTGCAAAGAGTTTGGCAAGAATGAAAGGTAGTTGTCCAAAACTCGTTCTTTTCCAATAGAATAACCATGGAAAAGGCAGGAGAGTGGTAAAGTACTGTTTTCTCTAAGTCTGAATGCTGCCCACACTGTGCCTGTGTGCTGCAGCTTGCATCTTCGCCTTTGGGAAGCTGCCGCTCGCCGATTCTCCCGGAGGCGAAGAAGCGGCTTCTTCGCACACAGAGCATTGTGGCGAGCGCAGGGAGCTCCTGAGAGCGGTTTGTGCCGAAAGAAGCCCGGGACCGGCACTTAGCTTCGGAGAGCTGCGTATCTGCGTCTTCTGCGTGTCTTGCCGCTCTACACTCAGCAAAAAGCTTTTCCAGCATATCTTGCAAGGAGAAACTCTGCCAGGAAAGAAAACATCCAAAATCTTGTTCTAAAGCTTGCACGGGGGTCTGCAAAGAGTTTGGCAAGAATGAAAGGTAGTTGTCCAAAACTCGTTCTTTTCCAATAGAATAACCATGGAAAAGGCAGGAGAGTGGTAAAGTACTGTTTTCTCTAAGTCTGAATGCTGCCCACACTGTGCCTGTGTGCTGCAGCTTGCATCTTCGCCTTTGGGAAGCTGCCGCTCGCCGATTCTCCCGGAGGCGAAGAAGCGGCTTCTTCGCACACAGAGCATTGTGGCGAGCGCAGGGAGCTCCTGAGAGCGGTTTGTGCCGAAAGAAGCCCGGGACCGGCACTTAGCTTCGGAGAGCTGCGTATCTGCGTCTTCTGCGTGTCTTGCCGCTCTACACTCAGCAAAAAGCTTTTCCACCATATCTTGCAAGGAGAAACTCTGCCAGGAAAGAAAACATCCAAAATCTTGTTCTAAAGCTTGCACGGGGGTCTGCAAAGAGTTTGGCAAGAATGAAAGGTAGTTGTCCAAAACTCGTTCTTTTCCAATATAATAACCATGGAAAAGGCAGGAGAGTGGTAAAGTACTGTTTTCTCTAAGTCTGAATGCTGCCCACACTGTGCCTGTGTGCTGCAGCTGGCATCTTCGCCTTTGGGAAGCTGCCGCTCGCCGATTCTCCCGGAGGCGAAGAAGCGGCTTCTTCGCACACAGAGCATTGTGGCGAGCGCAGGGAGCTCCTGAGAGCGGTTTGTGCCGAAAGAAGCCCGGGACCGGCACTTAGCTTCGGAGAGCTGCGTATCTGCGTCTTCTGCGTGTCTTGCCGCTCTACACTCAGCAATAAGCTTTTCCACCATATCTTGCAAGGAGAAACTCTGCCAGGAAAGAAAACATCCAAAATCTTGTTCTAAAGCTTGCACGGGGGTCTGCAAAGAGTTTGGCAAGAATGAAAGGTAGTTGTCCAAAACTCGTTCTTTTCCAATAAAATAACCATGGAAAAGGCAGGAGAGTGGTAAAGTACTGTTTTCTCTAAGTCTGAATGCTGCCCACACTGTGCCTGTGTGCTGCAGCTTGCATCTTCGCCTTTGGGAAGCTGCCGCTCGCCGATTCTCCCGGAGGCGAAGAAGCGGCTTCTTCGCACACAGAGCATTGTGGCGAGCGCAGGGAGCTCCTGAGAGCGGTTTGTGTCGAAAGAAGCCCGGGACCGGCACTTAGCTTCGGAGAGCTGCGTATCTGCGTCTTCTGCGTGTCTTGCCGCTCTACACTCAGCAAAAAGCTTTTCCACCATATCTTGCAAGGAGAAACTCTGCCAGGAAAGAAAACATCCAAAATCTTGTTCTAAAGCTTGCACGGGGGTCTGCAAAGAGTTTGGCAAGAATGAAAGGTAGTTGTCCAAAACTCGTTCTTTTCCAATAGAATAACCATGGAAAAGGCAGGAGAGTGGTAAAGTACTGTTTTCTCTAAGTCTGAAGGCTGCCCACACTGTGCCTGTGTGCTGCAGCTTGCATCTTCGCCTTTGGGAAGCTGCCGCTCGCCGATTCTGCCGGAGGCGAAGAAGCGGCTTCTTCGCACACAGAGCATTGTGGCGAGCGCAGGGAGCTCCTGAGAGCGGTTTGTGCCGAAAGAAGCCCGGGACCGGCACTTAGCTTCGGAGAGCTGCGTATCTGCGTCTTCTGCGTGTCTTGCCGCTCTACACTCAGCAAAAAGCTTTTCCACCATATCTTGCAAGGAGAAACTCTGCCAGGAAAGAAAACATCCAAAATCTTGTTCTAAAGCTTGCACGGGGGTCTGCAAAGAGTTTGGCAAGAATGAAAGGTAGTTGTCCAAAACTCGTTCTTTTCCAATAAAATAACCATGGAAAAGGCAGGAGAGTGGTAAAGTACTGTTTTCTCTAAGTCTGAATGCTGCCCACACTGTGCCTGTGTGCTGCAGCTTGCATCTTCGCCTTTGGGAAGCTGCCGCTCGCCGATTCTCCCGGAGGCGAAGAAGCGGCTTCTTCGCACACAGAGCATTGTGGCGAGCGCAGGGAGCTCCTGAGAGCGGTTTGTGCCGAAAGAAGCCCGGGACCGGCACTTAGCTTCGGAGAGCTGCGTATCTGCGTCTTCTGCGTGTCTTGCCGCTCTACACTCAGCAAAAAGCTTTTCCACCATATCTTGCAAGGAGAAACTCTGCCAGGAAAGAAAACATCCAAAATCTTGTTCTAAAGCTTGCACGGGGGTCTGCAAAGAGTTTGGCAAGAATGAAAGGTAGTTGTCCAAAACTCGTTCTTTTCCAATATAATAACCATGGAAAAGGCAGGAGAGTGGTAAAGTACTGTTTTCTCTAAGTCTGAATGCTGCCCACACTGTGCCTGTGTGCTGCAGCTGGCATCTTCGCCTTTGGGAAGCTGCCGCTCGCCGATTCTCCCGGAGGCGAAGAAGCGGCTTCTTCGCACACAGAGCATTGTGGCGAGCGCAGGGAGCTCCTGAGAGCGGTTTGTGCCGAAAGAAGCCCGGGACCGGCACTTAGCTTCGGAGAGCTGCGTATCTGCGTCTTCTGCGTGTCTTGCCGCTCTACACTCAGCAATAAGCTTTTCCACCATATCTTGCAAGGAGAAACTCTGCCAGGAAAGAAAACATCCAAAATCTTGTTCTAAAGCTTGCACGGGGGTCTGCAAAGAGTTTGGCAAGAATGAAAGGTAGTTGTCCAAAACTCGTTCTTTTCCAATAAAATAACCATGGAAAAGGCAGGAGAGTGGTAAAGTACTGTTTTCTCTAAGTCTGAATGCTGCCCACACTGTGCCTGTGTGCTGCAGCTTGCATCTTCGCCTTTGGGAAGCTGCCGCTCGCCGATTCTCCCGGAGGCGAAGAAGCGGCTTCTTCGCACACAGAGCATTGTGGCGAGCGCAGGGAGCTCCTGAGAGCGGTTTGTGTCGAAAGAAGCCCGGGACCGGCACTTAGCTTCGGAGAGCTGCGTATCTGCGTCTTCTGCGTGTCTTGCCGCTCTACACTCAGCAAAAAGCTTTTCCACCATATCTTGCAAGGAGAAACTCTGCCAGGAAAGAAAACATCCAAAATCTTGTTCTAAAGCTTGCACGGGGGTCTGCAAAGAGTTTGGCAAGAATGAAAGGTAGTTGTCCAAAACTCGTTCTTTTCCAATAGAATAACCATGGAAAAGGCAGGAGAGTGGTAAAGTACTGTTTTCTCTAAGTCTGAAGGCTGCCCACACTGTGCCTGTGTGCTGCAGCTTGCATCTTCGCCTTTGGGAAGCTGCCGCTCGCCGATTCTGCCGGAGGCGAAGAAGCGGCTTCTTCGCACACAGAGCATTGTGGCGAGCGCAGGGAGCTCCTGAGAGCGGTTTGTGCCGAAAGAAGCCCGGGACCGGCACTTAGCTTCGGAGAGCTGCGTATCTGCGTCTTCTGCGTGTCTTGCCGCTCTACACTCAGCAATAAGCTTTTCCACCATATCTTGCAAGGAGAAACTCTGCCAGGAAAGAAAACATCCAAAATCTTGTTCTAAAGCTTGCACGGGGGTCTGCAAAGAGTTTGGCAAGAATGAAAGGTAGTTGTCCAAAACTCGTTCTTTTCCAATAAAATAACCATGGAAAAGGCAGGAGAGTGGTAAAGTACTGTTTTCTCTAAGTCTGAATGCTGCCCACACTGTGCCTGTGTGCTGCAGCTTGCATCTTCGCCTTTGGGAAGCTGCCGCTCGCCGATTCTCCCGGAGGCGAAGAAGCGGCTTCTTCGCACACAGAGCATTGTGGCGAGCGCAGGGAGCTCCTGAGAGCGGTTTGTGCCGAAAGAAGCCCGGGACCGGCACTTAGCTTCGGAGAGCTGCGTATCTGCGTCTTCTGCGTGTCTTGCCGCTCTACACTCAGCAAAAAGCTTTTCCACCATATCTTGCAAGGAGAAACTCTGCCAGGAAAGAAAACATCCAAAATCTTGTTCTAAAGCTTGCACGGGGGTCTGCAAAGAGTTTGGCAAGAATGAAAGGTAGTTGTCCAAAACTCGTTCTTTTCCAACATAATAACCATGGAAAAGGCAGGAGAGTGGTAAAGTACTGTTTTCTCTAAGTCTGAAGGCTGCCCACACTGTGCCTGTGTGCTGCAGCTTGCATCTTCGCCTTAGGGAAGCTGCCGATCGTCGATTCCCCCGGAGGCGAAGAAGCGGCTTCTTCGCACACAGAGCATTGTGGCGAGCGCAGGGAGCTCCTGAGAGCGGTTTGTGCCGAAAGAAGCCCGGGACCGGCACTTAGCTTCGGAGAGCTGCGTATCTGCGTCTTCTGCGTGTCTTGCCGCTCTACACTCAGCAAAAAGCTTTTCCAGCATATCTTGCAAGGAGAAACTCTGCCAGGAAAGAAAACATCCAAAATCTTGTTCTAAAGCTTGCACGGGGGTCTGCAAAGAGTTTGGCAAGAATGAAAGGTAGTTGTCCAAAACTCGTTCTTTTCCAATAGAATAACCATGGAAAAGGCAGGAGAGTGGTAAAGTACTGTTTTCTCTAAGTCTGAAGGCTGCCCACACTGTGCCTGTGTGCTGCAGCTTGCATCTTCGCCTTTGGGAAGCTGCCGCTCGCCGATTCTCCCGGAGGCGAAGAAGCGGCTTCTTCGCACACAGAGCATTGTGGCGAGCGCAGGGAGCTCCTGAGAGCGGTTTGTGCCGAAAGAAGCCCGGGACCGGCACTTAGCTTCGGAGAGCTGCGTATCTGCGTCTTCTGCGTGTCTTGCCGCTCTACACTCAGCAAAAAGCTTTTCCACCATATCTTGCAAGGAGAAACTCTGCCAGGAAAGAAAACATCCAAAATCTTGTTCTAAAGCTTGCAAGGAGGTCTGCAAAGAGTTTGGCAAGAATGAAAGGTAGTTGTCCAAAACTCGTTCTTTTCCAATAGAATAACCATGGAAAAGGCAGGAGAGTGGTAAAGTACTGTTTTCTCTAAGTCTGAATGCTGCCCACACTGTGCCTGTGTGGTGCAGCTTGCATCTTCGCCTTTGGGAAGCTGCCGCTCGCCGATTCTCCCGGAGGCGAAGAAGCGGCTTCTTCGCACACAGAGCATTGTGGCGAGCGCAGGGAGCTCCTGAGAGCGGTTTGTGCCGAAAGAAGCCCGGGACCGGCACTTAGCTTCGGAGAGCTGCGTATCTGCGTCTTCTGCGTGTCTTGCCGCTCTACACTCAGCAAAAAGCTTTTCCAGCATATCTTGCAAGGAGAAACTCTGCCAGGAAAGAAAACATCCAAAATCTTGTTCTAAAGCTTGCACGGGGGTCTGCAAAGAGTTTGGCAAGAATGAAAGGTAGTTGTCCAAAACTCGTTCTTTTCCAATAGAATAACCATGGAAAAGGCAGGAGAGTGGTAAAGTACTGTTTTCTCTAAGTCTGAATGCTGCCCACACTGTGCCTGTGTGCTGCAGCTTGCATCTTCGCCTTTGGGAAGCTGCCGCTCGCCGATTCTCCCGGAGGCGAAGAAGCGGCTTCTTCGCACACAGAGCATTGTGGCGAGCGCAGGGAGCTCCTGAGAGCGGTTTGTGCCGAAAGAAGCCCGGGACCGGCACTTAGCTTCGGAGAGCTGCGTATCTGCGTCTTCTGCGTGTCTTGCCGCTCTACACTCAGCAAAAAGCTTTTCCAGCATATCTTGCAAGGAGAAACTCTGCCAGGAAAGAAAACATCCAAAATCTTGTTCTAAAGCTTGCACGGGGGTCTGCAAAGAGTTTGGCAAGAATGAAAGGTAGTTGTCCAAAACTCGTTCTTTTCCAATAAAATAACCATGGAAAAGGCAGGAGAGTGGTAAAGTACTGTTTTCTCTAAGTCTGAAGGCTGCCCACACTGTGCCTGTGTGCTGCAGCTTGCATCTTCGCCTTTGGGAAGCTGCCGCTCGCCGATTCTCCCGGAGGCGAAGAAGCGGCTTCTTCGCACACAGAGCATTGTGGCGAGCGCAGGGAGCTCCTGAGAGCGGTTTGTGTCGAAAGAAGCCCGGGACCGGCACTTAGCTTCGGAGAGCTGCGTATCTGCGTCTTCTGCGTGTCTTGCCGCTCTACACTCAGCAAAAAGCTTTTCCACCATATCTTGCAAGGAGAAACTCTGCCAGGAAAGAAAACATCCAAAATCTTGTTCTAAAGCTTGCACGGGGGTCTGCAAAGAGTTTGGCAAGAATGAAAGGTAGTTGTCCCAAACTCGTTCTTTTCCAACAAAATAACCATGGAAAAGGCAGGAGAGTGGTAAAGTACTGTTTTCTCTAAGTCTGAAGGCTGCCCACACTGTGCCTGTGTGCTGCAGCTTGCATCTTCGCCTTTGGGAAGCTGCCGCTCGTCGATTCTCCCGGAGGCGAAGAAGCGGCTTCTTCGCACACAGAGCATTGTGGCGAGCGCAGGGAGCTCCTGAGAGCGGTTTGTGCCGAAAGAAGCCCGGGACCGGCACTTAGCTTCGGAGAGCTGCGTATCTGCGTCTTCTGCGTGTCTTGCCGCTCTACACTCAGCAAAAAGCTTTTCCACCATATCTTGCAAGGAGAAACTCTGCCAGGAAAGAAAACATCCAAAATCTTGTTCTAAAGCTTGCACGGGGGTCTGCAAAGAGTTTGGCAAGAATGAAAGGTAGTTGTCCAAAACTCGTTCTTTTCCAATAGAATAACCATGGAAAAGGCAGGAGAGTGGTAAAGTACTGTTTTCTCTAAGTCTGAATGCTGCCCACACTGTGCCTGTGTGCTGCAGCTTGCATCTTCGCCTTTGGGAAGCTGCCGCTCGCCGATTCTCCCGGAGGCGAAGAAGCGGCTTCTTCGCACACAGAGCATTGTGGCGAGCGCAGGGAGCTCCTGAGAGCGGTTTGTGCCGAAAGAAGCCCGGGACCGGCACTTAGCTTCGGAGAGCTGCGTATCTGCGTCTTCTGCGTGTCTTGCCGCTCTACACTCAGCAAAAAGCTTTTCCAGCATATCTTGCAAGGAGAAACTCTGCCAGGAAAGAAAACATCCAAAATCTTGTTCTAAAGCTTGCACGGGGGTCTGCAAAGAGTTTGGCAAGAATGAAAGGTAGTTGTCCAAAACTCGTTCTTTTCCAATAGAATAACCATGGAAAAGGCAGGAGAGTGGTAAAGTACTGTTTTCTCTAAGTCTGAATGCTGCCCACACTGTGCCTGTGTGCTGCAGCTGGCATCTTCGCCTTTGGGAAGCTGCCTCTCGCCGATTCTCCCGGAGGCGAAGAAGCGGCTTCTTCGCACACAGAGCATTGTGGCGAGCGCAGGGAGCTCCTGAGAGTGGTTTGTGCCGAAAGAAGCCCGGGACCGGCACTTAGCTTCGGAGAGCTGCGTATCTGCGTCTTCTGCGTGTCTTGCCGCTCTACACTCAGCAAAAAGCTTTTCCACCATATCTTGCAAGGAGAAACTCTGCCAGGAAAGAAAACATCCAAAATCTTGTTCTAAAGCTTGCACGGGGGTCTGCAAAGAGTTTGGCAAGAATGAAAGGTAGTTGTCCAAAACTCGTTCTTTTCCAATAAAATAACCATGGAAAAGGCAGGAGAGTGGTAAAGTACTGTTTTCTCTAAGTCTGAAGGCTGCCCACACTGTGCCTGTGTGCTGCAGCTTGCATCTTCGCCTTTGGGAAGCTGCCGCTCGCCGATTCTCCCGGAGGCGAAGAAGCGGCTTCTTCGCACACAGAGCATTGTGGCGAGCGCAGGGAGCTCCTGAGAGCGGTTTGTGTCGAAAGAAGCCCGGGACCGGCACTTAGCTTCGGAGAGCTGCGTATCTGCGTCTTCTGCGTGTCTTGCCGCTCTACACTCAGCAAAAAGCTTTTCCACCATATCTTGCAAGGAGAAACTCTGCCAGGAAAGAAAACATCCAAAATCTTGTTCTAAAGCTTGCACGGGGGTCTGCAAAGAGTTTGGCAAGAATGAAAGGTAGTTGTCCCAAACTCGTTCTTTTCCAACATAATAACCATGGAAAAGGCAGGAGAGTGGTAAAGTACTGTTTTCTCTAAGTCTGAAGGCTGCCCACACTGTGCCTGTGTGCTGCAGCTTGCATCTTCGCCTTTGGGAAGCTGCCGCTCGCCGATTCTGCCGGAGGCGAAGAAGCGGCTTCTTCGCACACAGAGCATTGTGGCGAGCGCAGGGAGCTCCTGAGAGCGGTTTGTGCCGAAAGAAGCCCGGGACCGGCACTTAGCTTCGGAGAGCTGCGTATCTGCGTCTTCTGCGTGTCTTGCCGCTCTACACTCAGCAAAAAGCTTTTCCAGCATATCTTGCAAGGAGAAACTCTGCCAGGAAAGAAAACATCCAAAATCTTGTTCTAAAGCTTGCACGGGGGTCTGCAAAGAGTTTGGCAAGAATGAAAGGTAGTTGTCCAAAACTCGTTCTTTTCCACTATAATAACCATGGAAAAGGCAGGAGAGTGGTAAAGTACTGTTTTCTCTAAGTCTGAAGGCTGCCCACACTGTGCCTGTGTGCTGCAGCTGGCATCTTCGCCTTTGGGAAGCTGCCTCTCGCCGATTCTCCCGGAGGCGAAGAAGCGGCTTCTTCGCACACAGAGCATTGTGGCGAGCGCAGGGAGCTCCTGAGAGCGGTTTGTGCCGAAAGAAGCCCGGGACCGGCACTTAGCTTCGGAGAGCTGCGTATCTGCGTCTTCTGCGTGTCTTGCCGCTCTACACTCAGCAAAAAGCTTTTCCACCATATCTTGCAAGGAGAAACTCTGCCAGGAAAGAAAACATCCAAAATCTTGTTCTAAAGCTTGCACGGAGGTCTGCAAAGAGTTTGGCAAGAATGAAAGGTAGTTGTCCAAAACTCGTTCTTTTCCAATAGAATAACCATGGAAAAGGCAGGAGAGTGGTAAAGTACTGTTTTCTCTAAGTCTGAATGCTGCCCACACTGTGCCTGTGTGCTGCAGCTTGCATCTTCGCCTTTGGGAAGCTGCCGCTCGCCGATTCTCCCGGAGGCGAAGAAGCGGCTTCATCGCACACAGAGCATTGTGGCGAGCGCAGGGAGCTCCTGAGAGCGGTTTGTGCCGAAAGAAGCCCGGGACCGGCACTTAGCTTCGGAGAGCTGCGTATCTGCGTCTTCTGCGTGTCTTGCCGCTCTACACTCAGCAAAAAGCTTTTCCAGCATATCTTGCAAGGAGAAACTCTGCCAGGAAAGAAAACATCCAAAATCTTGTTCTAAAGCTTGCACGCGGGTCTGCAAAGAGTTTGGCAAGAATGAAAGGTAGTTGTCCAAAACTCGTTCTTTTCCAATAGAATAACCATGGAAAAGGCAGGAGAGTGGTAAAGTACTGTTTTCTCTAAGTCTGAATGCTGCCCACACTGTGCCTGTGTGGTGCAGCTTGCATCTTCGCCTTTGGGAAGCTGCCGCTCGCCGATTCTCCCGGAGGCGAAGAAGCGGCTTCTTCGCACACAGAGCATTGTGGCGAGCGCAGGGAGCTCCTGAGAGCGGTTTGTGCCGAAAGAAGCCCGGGACCGGCACTTAGCTTCGGAGAGCTGCGTATCTGCGTCTTCTGCGTGTCTTGCCGCTCTACACTCAGCAAAAAGCTTTTCCACCATATCTTGCAAGGAGAAACTCTGCCAGGAAAGAAAACATCCAAAATCTTGTTCTAAAGCTTGCACGGGGGTCTGCAAAGAGTTTGGCAAGAATGAAAGGTAGTTGTCCAAAACTCGTTCTTTTCCAATAGAATAACCATGGAAAAGGCAGGAGAGTGGTAAAGTACTGTTTTCTCTAAGTCTGAATGCTGCCCACACTGTGCCTGTGTGCTGCAGCTGGCATCTTCGCCTTTGGGAAGCTGCCGCTCGCCGATTCTCCCGGAGGCGAAGAAGCGGCTTCTTCGCACACAGAGCATTGTGGCGAGCGCAGGGAGCTCCTGAGAGCGGTTTGTGCCGAAAGAAGCCCGGGACCGGCACTTAGCTTCGGAGAGCTGCGTATCTGCGTCTTCTGCGTGTCTTGCCGCTCTACACTCAGCAAAAAGCTTTTCCACCATATCTTGCAAGGAGAAACTCTGCCAGGAAAGAAAACATCCAAAATCTTGTTCTAAAGCTTGCACGGGGGTCTGCAAAGAGTTTGGCAAGAATGAAAGGTAGTTGTCCAAAACTCGTTCTTTTCCAATAAAATAACCATGGAAAAGGCAGGAGAGTGGTAAAGTACTGTTTTCTCTAAGTCTGAATGCTGCCCACACTGTGCCTGTGTGCTGCAGCTTGCATCTTCGCCTTTGGGAAGCTGCCGCTCGCCGATTCTCCCGGAGGCGAAGAAGCGGCTTCTTCGCACACAGAGCATTGTGGCGAGCGCAGGGAGCTCCTGAGAGCGGTTTGTGTCGAAAGAAGCCCGGGACCGGCACTTAGCTTCGGAGAGCTGCGTATCTGCGTCTTCTGCGTGTCTTGCCGCTCTACACTCAGCAAAAAGCTTTTCCACCATATCTTGCAAGGAGAAACTCTGCCAGGAAAGAAAACATCCAAAATCTTGTTCTAAAGCTTGCACGGGGGTCTGCAAAGAGTTTGGCAAGAATGAAAGGTAGTTGTCCCAAACTCGTTCTTTTCCAACAAAATAACCATGGAAAAGGCAGGAGAGTGGTAAAGTACTGTTTTCTCTAAGTCTGAAGGCTGCCCACACTGTGCCTGTGTGCTGCAGCTTGCATCTTCGCCTTTGGGAAGCTGCCGCTCGCCGATTCTGCCGGAGGCGAAGAAGCGGCTTCTTCGCACACAGAGCATTGTGGCGAGCGCAGGGAGCTCCTGAGAGCGGTTTGTGCCGAAAGAAGCCCGGGACCGGCACTTAGCTTCGGAGAGCTGCGTATCTGCGTCTTCTGCGTGTCTTGCCGCTCTACACTCAGCAAAAAGCTTTTCCAGCATATCTTGCAAGGAGAAACTCTGCCAGGAAAGAAAACATCCAAAATCTTGTTCTAAAGCTTGCACGGGGGTCTGCAAAGAGTTTGGCAAGAATGAAAGGTAGTTGTCCAAAACTCGTTCTTTTCCAATAGAATAACCATGGAAAAGGCAGGAGAGTGGTAAAGTACTGTTTTCTCTAAGTCTGAATGCTGCCCACACTGTGCCTGTGTGCTGCAGCTTGCATCTTCGCCTTTGGGAAGCTGCCGCTCGCCGATTCTCCCGGAGGCGAAGAAGCGGCTTCTTCGCACACAGAGCATTGTGGCGAGCGCAGGGAGCTCCTGAGAGCGGTTTGTGCCGAAAGAAGCCCGGGACCGGCACTTAGCTTCGGAGAGCTGCGTATCTGCGTCTTCTGCGTGTCTTGCCGCTCTACACTCAGCAAAAAGCTTTTCCACCATATCTTGCAAGGAGAAACTCTGCCAGGAAAGAAAACATCCAAAATCTTGTTCTAAAGCTTGCACGCGGGTCTGCAAAGAGTTTGGCAAGAATGAAAGGTAGTTGTCCAAAACTCGTTCTTTTCCAACATAATAACCATGGAAAAGGCAGGAGAGTGGTAAAGTACTGTTTTCTCTAAGTCTGAAGGCTGCCCACACTGTGCCTGTGTGCTGCAGCTTGCATCTTCGCCTTTGGGAAGCTGCCGCTCGCCGATTCTGCCGGAGGCGAAGAAGCGGCTTCTTCGCACACAGAGCATTGTGGCGAGCGCAGGGAGCTCCTGAGAGCGGTTTGTGCCGAAAGAAGCCCGGGACCGGCACTTAGCTTCGGAGAGCTGCGTATCTGCGTCTTCTGCGTGTCTTGCCGCTCTACACTCAGCAAAAAGCTTTTCCAGCATATCTTGCAAGGAGAAACTCTGCCAGGAAAGAAAACATCCAAAATCTTGTTCTAAAGCTTGCACGGGGGTCTGCAAAGAGTTTGGCAAGAATGAAAGGTAGTTGTCCAAAACTCGTTCTTTTCCAATATAATAACCATGGAAAAGGCAGGAGAGTGGTAAAGTACTGTTTTCTCTAAGTCTGAAGGCTGCCCACACTGTGCCTGTGTGCTGCAGCTTGCATCTTCGCCTTTGGGAAGCTGCCGCTCGCCGATTCTCCCGGAGGCGAAGAAGCGGCTTCTTCGCACACAGAGCATTGTGGCGAGCGCAGGGAGCTCCTGAGAGCGGTTTGGGCCGAAAGAAGCCCGGGACCGGCACTTAGCTTCGGAGAGCTGCGTATCTGCGTCTTCTGCGTGTCTTGCCGCTCTACACTCAGCAAAAAGCTTTTCCAGCATATCTTGCAAGGAGAAACTCTGCCAGGAAAGAAAACATCCAAAATCTTGTTCTAAAGCTTGCACGGGGGTCTGCAAAGAGTTTGGCAAGAATGAAAGGTAGTTGTCCAAAACTCGTTCTTTTCCAATAGAATAACCATGGAAAAGGCAGGAGAGTGGTAAAGTACTGTTTTCTCTAAGTCTGAATGCTGCCCACACTGTGCCTGTGTGCTGCAGCTTGCATCTTCGCCTTTGGGAAGCTGCCGCTCGCCGATTCTCCCGGAGGCGAAGAAGCGGCTTCTTCGCACACAGAGCATTGTGGCGAGCGCAGGGAGCTCCTGAGAGCGGTTTGTGCCGAAAGAAGCCCAGGACCGGCACTTAGCTTCGGAGAGCTGCGTATCTGCGTCTTCTGCGTGTCTTGCCGCTCTACACTCAGCAAAAAGCTTTTCCAGCATATCTTGCAAGGAGAAACTCTGCCAGGAAAGAAAACATCCAAAATCTTGTTCTAAAGCTTGCACGCGGGTCTGCAAAGAGTTTGGCAAGAATGAAAGGTAGTTGTCCAAAACTCGTTCTTTTCCAATATAATAACCATGGAAAAGGCAGGAGAGTGGTAAAGTACTGTTTTCTCTAAGTCTGAATGCTGCCCACACTGTGCCTGTGTGCTGCAGCTGGCATCTTCGCCTTTGGGAAGCTGCCGCTCGCCGATTCTCCCGGAGGCGAAGAAGCGGCTTCTTCGCACACAGAGCATTGTGGCGAGCGCAGGGAGCTCCTGAGAGCGGTTTGTGCCGAAAGAAGCCCGGGACCGGCACTTAGCTTCGGAGAGCTGCGTATCTGCGTCTTCTGCGTGTCTTGCCGCTCTACACTCAGCAAAAAGCTTTTCCACCATATCTTGCAAGGAGAAACTCTGCCAGGAAAGAAAACATCCAAAATCTTGTTCTAAAGCTTGCACGCGGGTCTGCAAAGAGTTTGGCAAGAATGAAAGGTAGTTGTCCAAAACTCGTTCTTTTCCAATAGAATAACCATGGAAAAGGCAGGAGAGTGGTAAAGTACTGTTTTCTCTAAGTCTGAATGCTGCCCACACTGTGCCTGTGTGCTGCAGCTTGCATCTTCGCCTTTGGGAAGCTGCCGCTCGCCGATTCTCCCGGAGGCGAAGAAGCGGCTTCTTCGCACACAGAGCATTGTGGCGAGCGCAGGGAGCTCCTGAGAGCGGTTTGTGCCGAAAGAAGCCCGGGACCGGCACTTAGCTTCGGAGAGCTGCGTATCTGCGTCTTCTGCGTGTCTTGCCGCTCTACACTCAGCAAAAAGCTTTTCCAGCATATCTTGCAAGGAGAAACTCTGCCAGGAAAGAAAACATCCAAAATCTTGTTCTAAAGCTTGCACGGGGGTCTGCAAAGAGTTTGGCAAGAATGAAAGGTAGTTGTCCAAAACTCGTTCTTTTCCAATAGAATAACCATGGAAAAGGCAGGAGAGTGGTAAAGTACTGTTTTCTCTAAGTCTGAATGCTGCACACACTGTGCCTGTGTGCTGCAGCTTGCATCTTCGCCTTTGGGAAGCTGCCGCTCGCCGATTCTCCCGGAGGCGAAGAAGCGGCTTCTTCGCACACAGAGCATTGTGGCGAGCGCAGGGAGCTCCTGAGAGCGGTTTGTGCCGAAAGAAGCCCGGGACCGGCACTTAGCTTCGGAGAGCTGCGTATCTGCGTCTTCTGCGTGTCTTGCCGCTCTACACTCAGCAAAAAGCTTTTCCACCATATCTTGCAAGGAGAAACTCTGCCAGGAAAGAAAACATCCAAAATCTTGTTCTAAAGCTTGCACGGGGGTCTGCAAAGAGTTTGGCAAGAATGAAAGGTAGTTGTCCAAAACTCGTTCTTTTCCAATATAATAACCATGGAAAAGGCAGGAGAGTGGTAAAGTACTGTTTTCTCTAAGTCTGAATGCTGCCCACACTGTGCCTGTGTGCTGCAGCTGGCATCTTCGCCTTTGGGAAGCTGCCGCTCGCCGATTCTCCCGGAGGCGAAGAAGCGGCTTCTTCGCACACAGAGCATTGTGGCGAGCGCAGGGAGCTCCTGAGAGCGGTTTGTGCCGAAAGAAGCCCGGGACCGGCACTTAGCTTCGGAGAGCTGCGTATCTGCGTCTTCTGCGTGTCTTGCCGCTCTACACTCAGCAAAAAGCTTTTCCAGCATATCTTGCAAGGAGAAACTCTGCCAGGAAAGAAAACATCCAAAATCTTGTTCTAAAGCTTGCACGGGGGTCTGCAAAGAGTTTGGCAAGAATGAAAGGTAGTTGTCCAAAACTCGTTCTTTTCCAATAAAATAACCATGGAAAAGGCAGGAGAGTGGTAAAGTACTGTTTTCTCTAAGTCTGAATGCTGCCCACACTGTGCCTGTGTGCTGCAGCTTGCATCTTCGCCTTTGGGAAGCTGCCGCTCGCCGATTCTCCCGGAGGCGAAGAAGCGGCTTCTTCGCACACAGAGCATTGTGGCGAGCGCAGGGAGCTCCTGAGAGCGGTTTGTGCCGAAAGAAGCCCGGGACCGGCACTTAGCTTCGGAGAGCTGCGTATCTGCGTCTTCTGCGTGTCTTGCCGCTCTACACTCAGCAAAAAGCTTTTCCACCATATCTTGCAAGGAGAAACTCTGCCAGGAAAGAAAACATCCAAAATCTTGTTCTAAAGCTTGCACGCGGGTCTGCAAAGAGTTTGGCAAGAATGAAAGGTAGTTGTCCAAAACTCGTTCTTTTCCAATAGAATAACCATGGAAAAGGCAGGAGAGTGGTAAAGTACTGTTTTCTCTAAGTCTGAAGGCTGCCCACACTGTGCCTGTGTGCTGCAGCTTGCATCTTCGCCTTTGGGAAGCTGCCGCTCGCCGATTCTGCCGGAGGCGAAGAAGCGGCTTCTTCGCACACAGAGCATTGTGGCGAGCGCAGGGAGCTCCTGAGAGCGGTTTGTGCCGAAAGAAGCCCGGGACCGGCACTTAGCTTCGGAGAGCTGCGTATCTGCGTCTTCTGCGTGTCTTGCCGCTCTACACTCAGCAAAAAGCTTTTCCAGCATATCTTGCAAGGAGAAACTCTGCCAGGAAAGAAAACATCCAAAATCTTGTTCTAAAGCTTGCACGGGGGTCTGCAAAGAGTTTGGCAAGAATGAAAGGTAGTTGTCCAAAACTCGTTCTTTTCCAATAGAATAACCATGGAAAAGGCAGGAGAGTGGTAAAGTACTGTTTTCTCTAAGTCTGAATGCTGCCCACACTGTGCCTGTGTGCTGCAGCTTGCATCTTCGCCTTTGGGAAGCTGCCGCTCGCCGATTCTCCCGGAGGCGAAGAAGCAGCTTCTTCGCACACAGAGCATTGTGGCGAGCGCAGGGAGCTCCTGAGAGCGGTTTGTGCCGAAAGAAGCCCGGGACCGGCACTTAGCTTCGGAGAGCTGCGTATCTGCGTCTTCTGCGTGTCTTGCCGCTCTACACTCAGCAAAAAGCTTTTCCAGCATATCTTGCAAGGAGAAACTCTGCCAGGAAAGAAAACATCCAAAATCTTGTTCTAAAGCTTGCACGCGGGTCTGCAAAGAGTTTGGCAAGAATGAAAGGTAGTTGTCCAAAACTCGTTCTTTTCCAACATAATAACCATGGAAAAGGCAGGAGAGTGGTAAAGTACTGTTTTCTCTAAGTCTGAAGGCTGCCCACACTGTGCCTGTGTGCTGCAGCTTGCATCTTCGCCTTTGGGAAGCTGCCGCTCGCCGATTCTGCCGGAGGCGAAGAAGCGGCTTCTTCGCACACAGAGCATTGTGGCGAGCGCAGGGAGCTCCTGAGAGCGGTTTGTGCCGAAAGAAGCCCGGGACCGGCACTTAGCTTCGGAGAGCTGCGTATCTGCGTCTTCTGCGTGTCTTGCCGCTCTACACTCAGCAAAAAGCTTTTCCAGCATATCTTGCAAGGAGAAACTCTGCCAGGAAAGAAAACATCCAAAATCTTGTTCTAAAGCTTGCACGGGGGTCTGCAAAGAGTTTGGCAAGAATGAAAGGTAGTTGTCCAAAACTCGTTCTTTTCCAATATAATAACCATGGAAAAGGCAGGAGAGTGGTAAAGTACTGTTTTCTCTAAGTCTGAAGGCTGCCCACACTGTGCCTGTGTGCTGCAGCTTGCATCTTCGCCTTTGGGAAGCTGCCGCTCGCCGATTCTCCCGGAGGCGAAGAAGCGGCTTCTTCGCACACAGAGCATTGTGGCGAGCGCAGGGAGCTCCTGAGAGCGGTTTGGGCCGAAAGAAGCCCGGGACCGGCACTTAGCTTCGGAGAGCTGCGTATCTGCGTCTTCTGCGTGTCTTGCCGCTCTACACTCAGCAAAAAGCTTTTCCAGCATATCTTGCAAGGAGAAACTCTGCCAGGAAAGAAAACATCCAAAATCTTGTTCTAAAGCTTGCACGGGGGTCTGCAAAGAGTTTGGCAAGAATGAAAGGTAGTTGTCCAAAACTCGTTCTTTTCCAATATAATAACCATGGAAAAGGCAGGAGAGTGGTAAAGTACTGTTTTCACTAAGTCTGAATGCTGCCCACACTGTGCCTGTGTGCTGCAGCTTGCATCTTCGCCTTTGGGAAGCTGCCGCTCGCCGATTCTCCCGGAGGCGAAGAAGCGGCTTCTTCGCACACAGAGCATTGTGGCGAGCGCAGGGAGCTCCTGAGAGCGGTTTGGGCCGAAAGAAGCCCGGGACCGGCACTTAGCTTCGGAGAGCTGCGTATCTGCGTCTTCTGCGTGTCTTGCCGCTCTACACTCAGCAAAAAGCTTTTCCAGCATATCTTGCAAGGAGAAACTCTGCCAGGAAAGAAAACATCCAAAATCTTGTTCTAAAGCTTGCACGGGGGTCTGCAAAGAGTTTGGCAAGAATGAAAGGTAGTTGTCCAAAACTCGTTCTTTTCCAATAGAATAACCATGGAAAAGGCAGGAGAGTGGTAAAGTACTGTTTTCACTAAGTCTGAATGCTGCCCACACTGTGCCTGTGTGCTGCAGCTTGCATCTTCGCCTTTGGGAAGCTGCCGCTCGCCGATTCTCCCGGAGGCGAAGAAGCGGCTTCTTCGCACACAGAGCATTGTGGCGAGCGCAGGGAGCTCCTGAGAGCGGTTTGTGCCGAAAGAAGCCCGGGACCGGCACTTAGCTTCGGAGAGCTGCGTATCTGCGTCTTCTGCGTGTCTTGCCGCTCTACACTCAGCAAAAAGCTTTTCCACCATATCTTGCAAGGAGAAACTCTGCCAGGAAAGAAAACATCCAAAATCTTGTTCTAAAGCTTGCACGGGGGTCTGCAAAGAGTTTGGCAAGAATGAAAGGTAGTTGTCCAAAACTCGTTCTTTTCCAATATAATAACCATGGAAAAGGCAGCAGAGTGGTAAAGTACTGTTTTCTCAAAGTCTGAAGGCTGCCCACACTGTGCCTGTGTGCTGCAGCTTGCATCTTCGCCTTTGGGAAGCTGCCGCTCGCCGATTCTCCCGGAGGCGAAGAAGCGGCTTCTTCGCACACAGAGCATTGTGGCGAGCGCAGGGAGCTCCTGAGAGCGGTTTGTGCCGAAAGAAGCCCGGGACCGGCACTTAGCTTCGGAGAGCTGCGTATCTGCGTCTTCTGCGTGTCTTGCCGCTCTACACTCAGCAAAAAGCTTTTCCACCATATCTTGCAAGGAGAAACTCTGCCAGGAAAGAAAACATCCAAAATCTTGTTCTAAAGCTTGCACGGGGGTCTGCAAAGAGTTTGGCAAGAATGAAAGGTAGTTGTCCAAAACTCGTTCTTTTCCAATAGAATAACCATGGAAAAGGCAGGAGAGTGGTAAAGTACTGTTTTCTCTAAGTCTGAATGCTGCCCACACTGTGCCTGTGTGCTGCAGCTTGCATCTTCGCCTTTGGGAAGCTGCCGCTCGCCGATTCTCCCGGAGGCGAAGAAGCGGCTTCTTCGCACACAGAGCATTGTGGCGAGCGCAGGGAGCTCCTGAGAGCGGTTTGTGCCGAAAGAAGCCCGGGACCGGCACTTAGCTTCGGAGAGCTGCGTATCTGCGTCTTCTGCGTGTCTTGCCGCTCTACACTCAGCAAAAAGCTTTTCCACCATATCTTGCAAGGAGAAACTCTGCCAGGAAAGAAAACATCCAAAATCTTGTTCTAAAGCTTGCACGCGGGTCTGCAAAGAGTTTGGCAAGAATGAAAGGTAGTTGTCCAAAACTCGTTCTTTTCCAATAGAATAACCATGGAAAAGGCATGAGAGTGGTAAAGTACTGTTTTCTCTAAGTCTGAATGCTGCCCAAACTGTGCCTGTGTGCTGCAGCTTGCATCTTCGCCTTTGGGAAGCTGCCGCTCGCCGATTCTCCCGGAGGCGAAGAAGCGGCTTCTTCGCACACAGAGCATTGTGGCGAGCGCAGGGAGCTCCTGAGAGCGGTTTGTGCCGAAAGAAGCCCGGGACCGGCACTTAGCTTCGGAGAGCTGCGTATCTGCGTCTTCTGCGTGTCTTGCCGCTCTACACTCAGCAAAAAGCTTTTCCACCATATCTTGCAAGGAGAAACTCTGCCAGGAAAGAAAACATCCAAAATCTTGTTCTAAAGCTTGCTCGGGGGTCTGCAAAGAGTTTGGCAAGAATGAAAGGTAGTTGTCCAAAACTCGTTCTTTTCCAATAGAATAACCATGGAAAAGGCAGGAGAGTGGTAAAGTACTGTTTTCTCTAAGTCTGAATGCTGCCCACACTGTGCCTGTGTGCTGCAGCTTGCATCTTCGCCTTTGGGACGCTGCCGCTCGCCGATTCTCCCGGAGGCGAAGAAGCGGCTTCTTCGCACACAGAGCATTGTGGCGAGCGCAGGGAGCTCCTGAGAGCGGTTTGTGCCGAAAGAAGCCCGGGACCGGCACTTAGCTTCGGAGAGCTGCGTTTCTGCGTCTTCTGCGTGTCTTGCCGCTCTACACTCAGCAAAAAGCTTTTCCACCATATCTTGCAAGGAGAAACTCTGCCAGGAAAGAAAACATCCAAAATCTTGTTCTAAAGCTTGCACGCGGGTCTGCAAAGAGTTTGGCAAGAATGAAAGGTAGTTGTCCAAAACTCGTTCTTTTCCAATAGAATAACCATGGAAAAGGCAGGAGAGTGGTAAAGTACTGTTTTCTCTAAGTCTGAAGGCTGCCCACACTGTGCCTGTGTGCTGCAGCTTGCATCTTCGCCTTTGGGAAGCTGCCGCTCGCCGATTCTCCCGGAGGCGAAGAAGCGGCTTCTTCGCACACAGAGCATTGTGGCGAGCGCAGGGAGCTCCTGAGAGCGGTTTGTGCCGAAAGAAGCCCGGGACCGGCACTTAGCTTCGGAGAGCTGCGTATCTGCGTCTTCTGCGTGTCTTGCCGCTCTACACTCAGCAAAAAGCTTTTCCACCATATCTTGCAAGGAGAAACTCGGCCAGGAAAGAAAACATCCAAAATCTTGTTCTAAAGCTTGCACGGGGGTCTGCAAAGAGTTTGGCAAGAATGAAAGGTAGTTGTCCAAAACTCGTTCTTTTCCAATAGAATAACCATGGAAAAGGCAGGAGAGTGGTAAAGTACTGTTTTCTCTAAGTCTGAATGCTGCCCACACTGTGCCTGTGTGCTGCAGCTTGCATCTTCGCCTTTGGGAAGCTGCCGCTCGCCGATTCTCCCGCAGGCGAAGAAGCGGCTTCTTCGCACACAGAGCATTGTGGCGAGCGCAGGGAGCTCCTGAGAGCGGTTTGTGTCGAAAGAAGCCCGGGACCGGCACTTAGCTTCGGAGAGCTGCGTATCTGCGTCTTCTGCGTGTCTTGCCGCTCTACACTCAGCAAAAAGCTTTTCCACCATATCTTGCAAGGAGAAACTCTGCCAGGAAAGAAAACATCCAAAATCTTGTTCTAAAGCTTGCACGGGGGTCTGCAAAGAGTTTGGCAAGAATGAAAGGTAGTTGTCCAAAACTCGTTCTTTTCCAACATAATAACCATGGAAAAGGCAGGAGAGTGGTAAAGTACTGTTTTCTCTAAGTCTGAAGGCTGCCCACACTGTGCCTGTGTGCTGCAGCTTGCATCTTCGCCTTTGGGAAGCTGCCGCTCGCCGATTCTCCCGGAGGCGAAGAAGCGGCTTCTTCGCACACAGAGCATTGTGGCGAGCGCAGGGAGCTCCTGAGAGCGGTTTGTGCCGAAAGAAGCCCGGGACCGGCACTTAGCTTCGGAGAGCTGCGTATCTGCGTCTTCTGCGTGTCTTGCCGCTCTACACTCAGCAAAAAGCTTTTCCAGCATATCTTGCAAGGAGAAACTCTGCCAGGAAAGAAAACATCCAAAATCTTGTTCTAAAGCTTGCACGGGGGTCTGCAAAGAGTTTGGCAAGAATGAAAGGTAGTTGTCCAAAACTCGTTCTTTTCCAATAGAATAACCATGGAAAAGGCAGGAGAGTGGTAAAGTACTGTTTTCTCTAAGTCTGAAGGCTGCCCACACTGTGCCTGTGTGCTGCAGCTTGCATCTTCGCCTTTGGGAAGCTGCCGCTCGCCGATTCTCCCGGAGGCGAAGAAGCGGCTTCTTCGCACACAGAGCATTGTGGCGAGCGCAGGGAGCTCCTGAGAGCGGTTTGGGCCGAAAGAAGCCCGGGACCGGCACTTAGCTTCGGAGAGCTGCGTATCTGCGTCTTCTGCGTGTCTTGCCGCTCTACACTCAGCAAAAAGCTTTTCCACCATATCTTGCAAGGAGAAACTCTGCCAGGAAAGAAAACATCCAAAATCTTGTTCTAAAGCTTGCACGGGGGTCTGCAAAGAGTTTGGCAAGAATGAAAGGTAGTTGTCCAAAACTCGTTCTTTTCCAATAGAATAACCATGGAAAAGGCAGGAGAGTGGTAAAGTACTGTTTTCACTAAGTCTGAATGCTGCCCACACTGTGCCTGTGTGCTGCAGCTTGCATCTTCGCCTTTGGGAAGCTGCCGCTCGCCGATTCTGCCGGAGGCGAAGAAGCGGCTTCTTCGCACACAGAGCATTGTGGCGAGCGCAGGGAGCTCCTGAGAGCGGTTTGTGCCGAAAGAAGCCCGGGACCGGCACTTAGCTTCGGAGAGCTGCGTATCTGCGTCTTCTGCGTGTCTTGCCGCTCTACACTCAGCAAAAAGCTTTTCCACCATATCTTGCAAGGAGAAACTCTGCCAGGAAAGAAAACATCCAAAATCTTGTTCTAAAGCTTGCACGGGGGTCTGCAAAGAGTTTGGCAAGAATGAAAGGTAGTTGTCCAAAACTCGTTCTTTTCCAATATAATAACCATGGAAAAGGCAGGAGAGTGGTAAAGTACTGTTTTCTCTAAGTCTGAATGCTGCCCACACTGTGCCTGTGTGCTGCAGCTTGCATCTTCGCCTTTGGGAAGCTGCCGCTCGCCGATTCTCCCGGAGGCGAAGAAGCGGCTTCTTCGCACACAGAGCATTGTGGCGAGCGCAGGGAGCTCCTGAGAGCGGTTTGTGCCGAAAGAAGCCCGGGACCGGCACTTAGCTTCGGAGAGCTGCGTATCTGCGTCTTCTGCGTGTCTTGCCGCTCTACACTCAGCAAAAAGCTTTTCCAGCATATCTTGCAAGGAGAAACTCTGCCAGGAAAGAAAACATCCAAAATCTTGTTCTAAAGCTTGCACGGGGGTCTGCAAAGAGTTTGGCAAGAATGAAAGGTAGTTGTCCAAAACTCGTTCTTTTCCAATAGAATAACCATGGAAAAGGCAGGAGAGTGGTAAAGTACTGTTTTCTCTAAGTCTGAATGCTGCCCACACTGTGCCTGTGTGCTGCAGCTTGCATCTTCGCCTTTGGGAAGCTGCCGCTCGCCGATTCTCCTGGAGGCGAAGAAGCGGCTTCTTCGCACACAGAGCATTGTGGCGAGCGCAGGGAGCTCCTGAGAGCGGTTTGTGCCGAAAGAAGCCCGGGACCGGCACTTAGCTTCGGAGAGCTGCGTATCTGCGTCTTCTGCGTGTCTTGCCGCTCTACACTCAGCAAAAAGCTTTTCCACCATATCTTGCAAGGAGGAACTCTGCCAGGAAAGAAAACATCCAAAATCTTGTTCTAAAGCTTGCACGGGGGTCTGCAAAGAGTTTGGCAAGAATGAAAGGTAGTTGTCCAAAACTCGTTCTTTTCCAATAGAATAACCATGGAAAAGGCAGGAGAGTGGTAAAGTACTGTTTTCTCTAAGTCTGAATGCTGCCCACACTGTGCCTGTGTGCTGCAGCTTGCATCTTCGCCTTTGGGAAGCTGCCGCTCGCCGATTCTCCCGGAGGCGAAGAAGCGGCTTCTTCGCACACAGAGCATTGTGGCGAGCGCAGGGAGCTCCTGAGAGCGGTTTGTGCCGAAAGAAGCCCGGGACCGGCACTTAGCTTCGGAGAGCTGCGTATCTGCGTCTTCTGCGTGTCTTGCCGCTCTACACTCAGCAAAAAGCTTTTCCACCATATCTTGCAAGGAGAAACTCTGCCAGGAAAGAAAACATCCAAAATCTTGTTCTAAAGCTTGCACGGGGGTCTGCAAAGAGTTTGGCAAGAATGAAAGGTAGTTGTCCAAAACTCGTTCTTTTCCAATAGAATAACCATGGAAAAGGCAGGAGAGTGGTAAAGTACTGTTTTCTCTAAGTCTGAAGGCTGCCCACACTGTGCCTGTGTGCTGCAGCTTGCATCTTCGCCTTTGGGAAGCTGCCGCTCGCCGATTCTCCCGGAGGCGAAGAAGCGGCTTCTTCGCACACAGAGCATTGTGGCGAGCGCAGGGAGCTCCTGAGAGCGGTTTGTGCCGAAAGAAGCCCGGGACCGGCACTTAGCTTCGGAGAGCTGCGTATCTGCGTCTTCTGCGTGTCTTGCCGCTCTACACTCAGCAAAAAGCTTTTCCACCATATCTTGCAAGGAGAAACTCTGCCAGGAAAGAAAACATCCAAAATCTTGTTCTAAAGCTTGCACGGGGGTCTGCAAAGAGTTTGGCAAGAATGAAAGGTAGTTGTCCAAAACTCGTTCTTTTCCAATAGAATAACCATGGAAAAGGCAGGAGAGTGGTAAAGTACTGTTTTCTCTAAGTCTGAAGGCTGCCCACACTGTGCCTGTGTGCTGCAGCTTGCATCTTCGCCTTTGGGAAGCTGCCGCTCGCCGATTCTCCCGGAGGCGAAGAAGCGGCTTCTTCGCACACAGAGCATTGTGGCGAGCGCAGGGAGCTCCTGAGAGCGGTTTGTGCCGAAAGAAGCCCGGGACCGGCACTTAGCTTCGGAGAGCTGCGTATCTGCGTCTTCTGCGTGTCTTGCCGCTCTACACTCAGCAAAAAGCTTTTCCAGCATATCTTGCAAGGAGAAACTCTGCCAGGAAAGAAAACATCCAAAATCTTGTTCTAAAGCTTGCACGGGGGTCTGCAAAGAGTTTGGCAAGAATGAAAGGTAGTTGTCCAAAACTCGTTCTTTTCCAATAGAATAACCATGGAAAAGGCAGGAGAGTGGTAAAGTACTGTTTTCTCTAAGTCTGAATGCTGCCCACACTGTGCCTGTGTGCTGCAGCTTGCATCTTCGCCTTTGGGACGCTGCCGCTCGCCGATTCTCCCGGAGGCGAAGAAGCGGCTTCTTCGCACACAGAGCATTGTGGCGAGCGCAGGGAGCTCCTGAGAGCGGTTTGTGCCGAAAGAAGCCCGGGACCGGCACTTAGCTTCGGAGAGCTGCGTTTCTGCGTCTTCTGCGTGTCTTGCCGCTCTACACTCAGCAAAAAGCTTTTCCACCATATCTTGCAAGGAGAAACTCTGCCAGGAAAGAAAACATCCAAAATCTTGTTCTAAAGCTTGCACGGGGGTCTGCAAAGAGTTTGGCAAGAATGAAAGGTAGTTGTCCAAAACTCGTTCTTTTCCAATAGAATAACCATGGAAAAGGCAGGAGAGTGGTAAAGTACTGTTTTCTCTAAGTCTGAAGGCTGCCCACACTGTGCCTGTGTGCTGCAGCTTGCATCTTCGCCTTTGGGAAGCTGCCGCTCGCCGATTCTCCCGGAGGCGAAGAAGCGGCTTCTTCGCACACAGAGCATTGTGGCGAGCGCAGGGAGCTCCTGAGAGCGGTTTGTGCCGAAAGAAGCCCGGGACCGGCACTTAGCTTCGGAGAGCTGCGTATCTGCGTCTTCTGCGTGTCTTGCCGCTCTACACTCAGCAAAAAGCTTTTCCAGCATATCTTGCAAGGAGAAACTCTGCCAGGAAAGAAAACATCCAAAATCTTGTTCTAAAGCTTGCTCGGGGGTCTGCAAAGAGTTTGGCAAGAATGAAAGGTAGTTGTCCAAAACTCGTTCTTTTCCAATAGAATAACCATGGAAAAGGCAGGAGAGTGGTAAAGTACTGTTTTCTCTAAGTCTGAATGCTGCCCACACTGTGCCTGTGTGCTGCAGCTTGCATCTTCGCCTTTGGGAAGCTGCCGCTCGCCGATTCTCCCGGAGGCGAAGAAGCGGCTTCTTCGCACACAGAGCATTGTGGCGAGCGCAGGGAGCTCCTGAGAGCGGTTTGTGCCGAAAGAAGCCCGGGACCGGCACTTAGCTTTGGAGAGCTGCGTATCTGCGTCTTCTGTGTGTCTTGCCGCTCTACACTCAGCAAAAAGCTTTTCCACCATATCTTGCAAGGAGAAACTCTGCCAGGAAAGAAAACATCCAAAATCTTGTTCTAAAGCTTGCACGGGGGTCTGCAAAGAGTTTGGCAAGAATGAAAGGTAGTTGTCCAAAACTCGTTCTTTTCCAATAGAATAACCATGGAAAAGGCAGGAGAGTGGTAAAGTACTGTTTTCTCTAAGTCTGAAGGCTGCCCACACTGTGCCTGTGTGCTGCAGCTTGCATCTTCGCCTTTGGGAAGCTGCCGCTCGCCGATTCTCCCGGAGGCGAAGAAGCGGCTTCTTCGCACACAGAGCATTGTGGCGAGCGCAGGGAGCTCCTGAGAGCGGTTTGTGTCGAAAGAAGCCCGGGACCGGCACTTAGCTTCGGAGAGCTGCGTATCTGCGTCTTCTGCGTGTCTTGCCGCTCTACACTCAGCAAAAAGCTTTTCCACCATATCTTGCAAGGAGAAACTCTGCCAGGAAAGAAAACATCCAAAATCTTGTTCTAAAGCTTGCACGGGGGTCTGCAAAGAGTTTGGCAAGAATGAAAGGTAGTTGTCCAAAACTCGTTCTTTTCCACTATAATAACCATGGAAAAGTCAGGAGAGTGGTAAAGTACTGTTTTCTCTAAGTCTGAAGGCTGCCCACACTGTGCCTGTGTGCTGCAGCTTGCATCTTCGCCTTTGGGAAGCTGCCGCTCGTCGATTCTCCCGGAGGCGAAGAAGCGGCTTCTTCGCACACAGAGCATTGTGGCGAGCGCAGGGAGCTCCTGAGAGCGGTTTGTGCCGAAAGAAGCCCGGGACCGGCACTTAGCTTCGGAGAGCTGCGTATCTGCGTCTTCTGCGTGTCTTGCCGCTCTACACTCAGCAAAAAGCTTTTCCACCATATCTTGCAAGGAGAAACTCTGCCAGGAAAGAAAACATCCAAAATCTTGTTCTAAAGCTTGCACGGAGGTCTGCAAAGAGTTTGGCAAGAATGAAAGGTAGTTGTCCAAAACTCGTTCTTTTCCAATATAATAACCATGGAAAAGGCAGGAGAGTGGTAAAGTACTGTTTTCTCTAAGTCTGAAGGCTGCCCACACTGTGCCTGTGTGCTGCAGCTTGCATCTTCGCCTTTGGGAAGCTGCCGCTCGCCGATTCTCCCGGAGGCGAAGAAGCGGCTTCTTCGCACACAGAGCATTGTGGCGAGCGCAGGGAGCTCCTGAGAGCGGTTTGTGCCGAAAGAAGCCCGGGACCGGCACTTAGCTTCGGAGAGCTGCGTATCTGCGTCTTCTGCGTGTCTTGCCGCTCTACACTCAGCAAAAAGCTTTTCCACCATATCTTGCAAGGAGAAACTCTGCCAGGAAAGAAAACATCCAAAATCTTGTTCTAAAGCTTGCACGGAGGTCTGCAAAGAGTTTGGCAAGAATGAAAGGTAGTTGTCCAAAACTCGTTCTTTTCCAATATAATAACCATGGAAAAGGCAGGAGAGTGGTAAAGTACTGTTTTCTCTAAGTCTGAAGGCTGCCCACACTGTGCCTGTGTCCTGCAGCTTGCATCTTCGCCTTTGGGAAGCTGCCGCTCGCCGATTCTCCCGGAGGCGAAGAAGCGGCTTCTTCGCACACAGAGCATTGTGGCGAGCGCAGGGAGCTCCTGAGAGCGGTTTGTGTCGAAAGAAGCCCGGGACCGGCACTTAGCTTCGGAGAGCTGCGTATCTGCGTCTTCTGCGTGTCTTGCCGCTCTACACTCAGCAAAAAGCTTTTCCACCATATCTTGCAAGGAGAAACTCTGCCAGGAAAGAAAACATCCAAAATCTTGTTCTAAAGCTTGCACGGAGGTCTGCAAAGAGTTTGGCAAGAATGAAAGGTAGTTGTCCAAAACTCGTTCTTTTCCAATATAATAACCATGGAAAAGGCAGGAGAGTGGTAAAGTACTGTTTTCTCTAAGTCTGAAGGCTGCCCACACTGTGCCTGTGTGCTGCAGCTTGCATCTTCGCCTTTGGGAAGCTGCCGCTCGCCGATTCTCCCGGAGGCGAAGAAGCGGCTTCTTCGCACACAGAGCATTGTGGCGAGCGCAGGGAGCTCCTGAGAGCGGTTTGTGCCGAAAGAAGCCCGGGACCGGCACTTAGCTTCGGAGAGCTGCGTATCTGCGTCTTCTGCGTGTCTTGCCGCTCTCCACTCAGCAAAAAGCTTTTCCACCATATCTTGCAAGGAGAAACTCTGCCAGGAAAGAAAACATCCAAAATCTTGTTCTAAAGCTTGCACGGAGGTCTGCAAAGAGTTTGGCAAGAATGAAAGGTAGTTGTCCAAAACTCGTTCTTTTCCAATATAATAACCATGGAAAAGGCAGGAGAGTGGTAAAGTACTGTTTTCTCTAAGTCTGAATGCTGCCCACACTGTGCCTGTGTGCTGCAGCTTGCATCTTCGCCTTTGGGAAGCTGCCGCTCGCCGATTCTCCCGGAGGCGAAGAAGCGGCTTCTTCGCACACAGAGCATTGTGGCGAGCGCAGGGAGCTCCTGAGAGCGGTTTGTGCCGAAAGAAGCCCGGGACCGGCACTTAGCTTCGGAGAGCTGCGTATCTGCGTCTTCTGCGTGTCTTGCCGCTCTACACTCAGCAAAAAGCTTTTCCACCATATCTTGCAAGGAGAAACTCTGCCAGGAAAGAAAACATCCAAAATCTTGTTCTAAAGCTTGCACGGGGGTCTGCAAAGAGTTTGGCAAGAATGAAAGGTAGTTGTCCAAAACTCGTTCTTTTCCAATAGAATAACCATGGAAAAGGCAGGAGAGTGGTAAAGTACTGTTTTCTCTAAGTCTGAAGGCTGCCCACACTGTGCCTGTGTGCTGCAGCTTGCATCTTTGCCTTTGGGAAGCTGCCGCTCGCCGATTCTCCCGGAGGCGAAGAAGCGGCTTCTTCGCACACAGAGCATTGTGGCGAGCGCAGGGAGCTCCTGAGAGCGGTTTGTGCCGAAAGAAGCCCGGGACCGGCACTTAGCTTCGGAGAGCTGCGTATCTGCGTCTTCTGCGTGTCTTGCCGCTCTACACTCAGCAAAAAGCTTTTCCACCATATCTTGCAAGGAGAAACTCTGCCAGGAAAGAAAACATCCAAAATCTTGTTCTAAAGCTTGCACGGGGGTCTGCAAAGAGTTTGGCAAGAATGAAAGGTAGTTGTCCAGAACTCGTTCTTTTCCAATATAATAACCATGGAAAAGGCAGGAGAGTGGTAAAGTACTGTTTTCTCTAAGTCTGAATGCTGCCCACACTGTGCCTGTGTGCTGCAGCTTGCATCTTCGCCTTTGGGAAGCTGCCGCTCGCCGATTCTCCCAGAGGCGAAGAAGCGGCTTCTTCGCACACAGAGCATTGTGGCGAGCGCAGGGAGCTCCTGAGAGCGGTTTGTGCCGAAAGAAACCCGGGACCAGCACTTAGCTTCGGAGAGCTGCGTATCTGCGTCTTCTGCGTGTCTTGCCGCTCTACACTCAGCAAAAAGCTTTTCCACCATATCTTGCAAGGAGAAACTCTGCCAGGAAAGAAAACATCCAAAATCTTGTTCTAAAGCTTGCACGGGGGTCTGCAAAGAGTTTGGCAAGAATGAAAGGTAGTTGTCCAAAACTCGTTCTTTTCCAATAGAATAACCATGGAAAAGGCAGGAGAGTGGTAAAGTACTGTTTTCTCTAAGTCTGAAGGCTGCCCACACTGTGCCTGTGTGCTGCAGCTTGCATCTTTGCCTTTGGGAAGCTGCCGCTCGCCGATTCTCCCGGAGGCGAAGAAGCGGCTTCTTCGCACACAGAGCATTGTGGCGAGCGCAGGGAGCTCCTGAGAGCGGTTTGTGCCGAAAGAAGCCCGGGACCGGCACTTAGCTTCGGAGAGCTGCGTATCTGCGTCTTCTGCGTGTCTTGCCGCTCTACACTCAGCAAAAAGCTTTTCCACCATATCTTGCAAGGAGAAACTCTGCCAGGAAAGAAAACATCCAAAATCTTGTTCTAAAGCTTGCACGGGGGTCTGCAAAGAGTTTGGCAAGAATGAAAGGTAGTTGTCCAGAACTCGTTCTTTTCCAATAGAATAACCATGGAAAAGGCAGGAGAGTGGTAAAGTACTGTTTTCTCTAAGTCTGAATGCTGCCCACACTGTGCCTGTGTGCTGCAGCTTGCATCTTCGCCTTTGGGAAGCTGCCGCTCGCCGATTCTCCCAGAGGCGAAGAAGCGGCTTCTTCGCACACAGAGCATTGTGGCGAGCGCAGGGAGCTCCTGAGAGCGGTTTGTGCCGAAAGAAACCCGGGACCAGCACTTAGCTTCGGAGAGCTGCGTATCTGCGTCTTCTGCGTGTCTTGCCGCTCTACACTCAGCAAAAAGCTTTACCACCATATCTTGCAAGGAGAAACTCTGCCAGGAAAGAAAACATCCAAAATCTTGTTCTAAAGCTTGCACGGGGGTCTGCAAAGAGTTTGGCAAGAATGAAAGGTAGTTGTCCAAAACTCGTTCTTTTCCAATAGAATAACCATGGAAAAGGCAGGAGAGTGGTAAAGTACTGTTTTCTCTAAGTCTGAAGGCTGCCCACACTGTGCCTGTGTGCTGCAGCTTGCATCTTCGCCTTTGGGAAGCTGCCGCTCGCCGATTCTCCCGGAGGCGAAGAAGCGGCTTCTTCGCACACAGAGCATTGTGGCGAGCGCAGGGAGCTCCTGAGAGCGGTTTGTGCCGAAAGAAGCCCGGGACCGGCACTTAGCTTCGGAGAGCTGCGTATCTGCGTCTTCTGCGTGTCTTGCCGCTCTACACTCAGCAAAAAGCTTTTCCACCATATCTTGCAAGGAGAAACTCTGCCAGGAAAGAAAACATCCAAAATCTTGTTCTAAAGCTTGCACGGGGGTCTGCAAAGAGTTTGGCAAGAATGAAAGGTAGTTGTCCAAAACTCGTTCTTTTCCAATATAATAACCATGGAAAAGGCAGGAGAGTGGTAAAGTACTGTTTTCTCTAAGTCTGAATGCTGCCCACACTGTGCCTGTGTGCTGCAGCTTGCATCTTCGCCTTTGGGAAGCTGCCGCTCGCCGATTCTCCCGGAGGCGAAGAAGCGGCTTCTTCGCACACAGAGCATTGTGGCGAGCGCAGGGAGCTCCTGAGAGCGGTTTGTGCCGAAAGAAGCCCGGGACCGGCACTTAGCTTCGGAGAGCTGCGTATCTGCGTCTTCTGCGTGTCTTGCCGCTCTACACTCAGCAAAAAGCTTTTCCAGCATATCTTGCAAGGAGAAACTCTGCCAGGAAAGAAAACATCCAAAATCTTGTTCTAAAGCTTGCACGGGGGTCTGCAAAGAGTTTGGCAAGAATGAAAGGTAGTTGTCCAAAACTCGTTCTTTTCCAATAGAATAACCATGGAAAAGGCAGGAGAGTGGTAAAGTACTGTTTTCTCTAAGTCTGAATGCTGCCCACACTGTGCCTGTGTGCTGCAGCTTGCATCTTCGCCTTTGGGAAGCTGCCGCTCGCCGATTCTCCTGGAGGCGAAGAAGCGGCTTCTTCGCACACAGAGCATTGTGGCGAGCGCAGGGAGCTCCTGAGAGCGGTTTGTGCCGAAAGAAGCCCGGGACCGGCACTTAGCTTCGGAGAGCTGCGTATCTGCGTCTTCTGCGTGTCTTGCCGCTCTACACTCAGCAAAAAGCTTTTCCACCATATCTTGCAAGGAGGAACTCTGCCAGGAAAGAAAACATCCAAAATCTTGTTCTAAAGCTTGCACGGGGGTCTGCAAAGAGTTTGGCAAGAATGAAAGGTAGTTGTCCAAAACTCGTTCTTTTCCAATAGAATAACCATGGAAAAGGCAGGAGAGTGGTAAAGTACTGTTTTCTCTAAGTCTGAATGCTGCCCACACTGTGCCTGTGTGCTGCAGCTTGCATCTTCGCCTTTGGGAAGCTGCCGCTCGCCGATTCTCCCGGAGGCGAAGAAGCGGCTTCTTCGCACACAGAGCATTGTGGCGAGCGCAGGGAGCTCCTGAGAGCGGTTTGTGCCGAAAGAAGCCCGGGACCGGCACTTAGCTTCGGAGAGCTGCGTATCTGCGTCTTCTGCGTGTCTTGCCGCTCTACACTCAGCAAAAAGCTTTTCCACCATATCTTGCAAGGAGAAACTCTGCCAGGAAAGAAAACATCCAAAATCTTGTTCTAAAGCTTGCACGGGGGTCTGCAAAGAGTTTGGCAAGAATGAAAGGTAGTTGTCCAAAACTCGTTCTTTTCCAATAGAATAACCATGGAAAAGGCAGGAGAGTGGTAAAGTACTGTTTTCTCTAAGTCTGAAGGCTGCCCACACTGTGCCTGTGTGCTGCAGCTTGCATCTTCGCCTTTGGGAAGCTGCCGCTCGCCGATTCTCCCGGAGGCGAAGAAGCGGCTTCTTCGCACACAGAGCATTGTGGCGAGCGCAGGGAGCTCCTGAGAGCGGTTTGTGCCGAAAGAAGCCCGGGACCGGCACTTAGCTTCGGAGAGCTGCGTATCTGCGTCTTCTGCGTGTCTTGCCGCTCTACACTCAGCAAAAAGCTTTTCCACCATATCTTGCAAGGAGAAACTCTGCCAGGAAAGAAAACATCCAAAATCTTGTTCTAAAGCTTGCACGGGGGTCTGCAAAGAGTTTGGCAAGAATGAAAGGTAGTTGTCCAAAACTCGTTCTTTTCCAATAGAATAACCATGGAAAAGGCAGGAGAGTGGTAAAGTACTGTTTTCTCTAAGTCTGAAGGCTGCCCACACTGTGCCTGTGTGCTGCAGCTTGCATCTTCGCCTTTGGGAAGCTGCCGCTCGCCGATTCTCCCGGAGGCGAAGAAGCGGCTTCTTCGCACACAGAGCATTGTGGCGAGCGCAGGGAGCTCCTGAGAGCGGTTTGTGCCGAAAGAAGCCCGGGACCGGCACTTAGCTTCGGAGAGCTGCGTATCTGCGTCTTCTGCGTGTCTTGCCGCTCTACACTCAGCAAAAAGCTTTTCCAGCATATCTTGCAAGGAGAAACTCTGCCAGGAAAGAAAACATCCAAAATCTTGTTCTAAAGCTTGCACGGGGGTCTGCAAAGAGTTTGGCAAGAATGAAAGGTAGTTGTCCAAAACTCGTTCTTTTCCAATAGAATAACCATGGAAAAGGCAGGAGAGTGGTAAAGTACTGTTTTCTCTAAGTCTGAATGCTGCCCACACTGTGCCTGTGTGCTGCAGCTTGCATCTTCGCCTTTGGGACGCTGCCGCTCGCCGATTCTCCCGGAGGCGAAGAAGCGGCTTCTTCGCACACAGAGCATTGTGGCGAGCGCAGGGAGCTCCTGAGAGCGGTTTGTGCCGAAAGAAGCCCGGGACCGGCACTTAGCTTCGGAGAGCTGCGTTTCTGCGTCTTCTGCGTGTCTTGCCGCTCTACACTCAGCAAAAAGCTTTTCCACCATATCTTGCAAGGAGAAACTCTGCCAGGAAAGAAAACATCCAAAATCTTGTTCTAAAGCTTGCACGGGGGTCTGCAAAGAGTTTGGCAAGAATGAAAGGTAGTTGTCCAAAACTCGTTCTTTTCCAATAGAATAACCATGGAAAAGGCAGGAGAGTGGTAAAGTACTGTTTTCTCTAAGTCTGAAGGCTGCCCACACTGTGCCTGTGTGCTGCAGCTTGCATCTTCGCCTTTGGGAAGCTGCCGCTCGCCGATTCTCCCGGAGGCGAAGAAGCGGCTTCTTCGCACACAGAGCATTGTGGCGAGCGCAGGGAGCTCCTGAGAGCGGTTTGTGCCGAAAGAAGCCCGGGACCGGCACTTAGCTTCGGAGAGCTGCGTATCTGCGTCTTCTGCGTGTCTTGCCGCTCTACACTCAGCAAAAAGCTTTTCCAGCATATCTTGCAAGGAGAAACTCTGCCAGGAAAGAAAACATCCAAAATCTTGTTCTAAAGCTTGCTCGGGGGTCTGCAAAGAGTTTGGCAAGAATGAAAGGTAGTTGTCCAAAACTCGTTCTTTTCCAATAGAATAACCATGGAAAAGGCAGGAGAGTGGTAAAGTACTGTTTTCTCTAAGTCTGAATGCTGCCCACACTGTGCCTGTGTGCTGCAGCTTGCATCTTCGCCTTTGGGAAGCTGCCGCTCGCCGATTCTCCCGGAGGCGAAGAAGCGGCTTCTTCGCACACAGAGCATTGTGGCGAGCGCAGGGAGCTCCTGAGAGCGGTTTGTGCCGAAAGAAGCCCGGGACCGGCACTTAGCTTTGGAGAGCTGCGTATCTGCGTCTTCTGTGTGTCTTGCCGCTCTACACTCAGCAAAAAGCTTTTCCACCATATCTTGCAAGGAGAAACTCTGCCAGGAAAGAAAACATCCAAAATCTTGTTCTAAAGCTTGCACGGGGGTCTGCAAAGAGTTTGGCAAGAATGAAAGGTAGTTGTCCAAAACTCGTTCTTTTCCAATAGAATAACCATGGAAAAGGCAGGAGAGTGGTAAAGTACTGTTTTCTCTAAGTCTGAAGGCTGCCCACACTGTGCCTGTGTGCTGCAGCTTGCATCTTCGCCTTTGGGAAGCTGCCGCTCGCCGATTCTCCCGGAGGCGAAGAAGCGGCTTCTTCGCACACAGAGCATTGTGGCGAGCGCAGGGAGCTCCTGAGAGCGGTTTGTGTCGAAAGAAGCCCGGGACCGGCACTTAGCTTCGGAGAGCTGCGTATCTGCGTCTTCTGCGTGTCTTGCCGCTCTACACTCAGCAAAAAGCTTTTCCACCATATCTTGCAAGGAGAAACTCTGCCAGGAAAGAAAACATCCAAAATCTTGTTCTAAAGCTTGCACGGGGGTCTGCAAAGAGTTTGGCAAGAATGAAAGGTAGTTGTCCAAAACTCGTTCTTTTCCACTATAATAACCATGGAAAAGTCAGGAGAGTGGTAAAGTACTGTTTTCTCTAAGTCTGAAGGCTGCCCACACTGTGCCTGTGTGCTGCAGCTTGCATCTTCGCCTTTGGGAAGCTGCCGCTCGTCGATTCTCCCGGAGGCGAAGAAGCGGCTTCTTCGCACACAGAGCATTGTGGCGAGCGCAGGGAGCTCCTGAGAGCGGTTTGTGCCGAAAGAAGCCCGGGACCGGCACTTAGCTTCGGAGAGCTGCGTATCTGCGTCTTCTGCGTGTCTTGCCGCTCTACACTCAGCAAAAAGCTTTTCCACCATATCTTGCAAGGAGAAACTCTGCCAGGAAAGAAAACATCCAAAATCTTGTTCTAAAGCTTGCACGGAGGTCTGCAAAGAGTTTGGCAAGAATGAAAGGTAGTTGTCCAAAACTCGTTCTTTTCCAATATAATAACCATGGAAAAGGCAGGAGAGTGGTAAAGTACTGTTTTCTCTAAGTCTGAAGGCTGCCCACACTGTGCCTGTGTGCTGCAGCTTGCATCTTCGCCTTTGGGAAGCTGCCGCTCGCCGATTCTCCCGGAGGCGAAGAAGCGGCTTCTTCGCACACAGAGCATTGTGGCGAGCGCAGGGAGCTCCTGAGAGCGGTTTGTGCCGAAAGAAGCCCGGGACCGGCACTTAGCTTCGGAGAGCTGCGTATCTGCGTCTTCTGCGTGTCTTGCCGCTCTACACTCAGCAAAAAGCTTTTCCACCATATCTTGCAAGGAGAAACTCTGCCAGGAAAGAAAACATCCAAAATCTTGTTCTAAAGCTTGCACGGAGGTCTGCAAAGAGTTTGGCAAGAATGAAAGGTAGTTGTCCAAAACTCGTTCTTTTCCAATATAATAACCATGGAAAAGGCAGGAGAGTGGTAAAGTACTGTTTTCTCTAAGTCTGAAGGCTGCCCACACTGTGCCTGTGTCCTGCAGCTTGCATCTTCGCCTTTGGGAAGCTGCCGCTCGCCGATTCTCCCGGAGGCGAAGAAGCGGCTTCTTCGCACACAGAGCATTGTGGCGAGCGCAGGGAGCTCCTGAGAGCGGTTTGTGTCGAAAGAAGCCCGGGACCGGCACTTAGCTTCGGAGAGCTGCGTATCTGCGTCTTCTGCGTGTCTTGCCGCTCTACACTCAGCAAAAAGCTTTTCCACCATATCTTGCAAGGAGAAACTCTGCCAGGAAAGAAAACATCCAAAATCTTGTTCTAAAGCTTGCACGGAGGTCTGCAAAGAGTTTGGCAAGAATGAAAGGTAGTTGTCCAAAACTCGTTCTTTTCCAATATAATAACCATGGAAAAGGCAGGAGAGTGGTAAAGTACTGTTTTCTCTAAGTCTGAAGGCTGCCCACACTGTGCCTGTGTGCTGCAGCTTGCATCTTCGCCTTTGGGAAGCTGCCGCTCGCCGATTCTCCCGGAGGCGAAGAAGCGGCTTCTTCGCACACAGAGCATTGTGGCGAGCGCAGGGAGCTCCTGAGAGCGGTTTGTGCCGAAAGAAGCCCGGGACCGGCACTTAGCTTCGGAGAGCTGCGTATCTGCGTCTTCTGCGTGTCTTGCCGCTCTCCACTCAGCAAAAAGCTTTTCCACCATATCTTGCAAGGAGAAACTCTGCCAGGAAAGAAAACATCCAAAATCTTGTTCTAAAGCTTGCACGGAGGTCTGCAAAGAGTTTGGCAAGAATGAAAGGTAGTTGTCCAAAACTCGTTCTTTTCCAATATAATAACCATGGAAAAGGCAGGAGAGTGGTAAAGTACTGTTTTCTCTAAGTCTGAATGCTGCCCACACTGTGCCTGTGTGCTGCAGCTTGCATCTTCGCCTTTGGGAAGCTGCCGCTCGCCGATTCTCCCGGAGGCGAAGAAGCGGCTTCTTCGCGCACAGAGCATTGTGGCGAGCGCAGGGAGCTCCTGAGAGCGGTTTGTGCCGAAAGAAGCCCGGGACCGGCACTTAGCTTCGGAGAGCTGCGTATCTGCGTCTTCTGCGTGTCTTGCCGCTCTACACTCAGCAAAAAGCTTTTCCACCATATCTTGCAAGGAGAAACTCTGCCAGGAAAGAAAACATCCAAAATCTTGTTCTAAAGCTTGCACGGGGGTCTGCAAAGAGTTTGGCAAGAATGAAAGGTAGTTGTCCAAAACTCGTTCTTTTCCAATAGAATAACCATGGAAAAGGCAGGAGAGTGGTAAAGTACTGTTTTCTCTAAGTCTGAAGGCTGCCCACACTGTGCCTGTGTGCTGCAGCTTGCATCTTTGCCTTTGGGAAGCTGCCGCTCGCCGATTCTCCCGGAGGCGAAGAAGCGGCTTCTTCGCACACAGAGCATTGTGGCGAGCGCAGGGAGCTCCTGAGAGCGGTTTGTGCCGAAAGAAGCCCGGGACCGGCACTTAGCTTCGGAGAGCTGCGTATCTGCGTCTTCTGCGTGTCTTGCCGCTCTACACTCAGCAAAAAGCTTTTCCACCATATCTTGCAAGGAGAAACTCTGCCAGGAAAGAAAACATCCAAAATCTTGTTCTAAAGCTTGCACGGGGGTCTGCAAAGAGTTTGGCAAGAATGAAAGGTAGTTGTCCAGAACTCGTTCTTTTCCAATATAATAACCATGGAAAAGGCAGGAGAGTGGTAAAGTACTGTTTTCTCTAAGTCTGAATGCTGCCCACACTGTGCCTGTGTGCTGCAGCTTGCATCTTCGCCTTTGGGAAGCTGCCGCTCGCCGATTCTCCCAGAGGCGAAGAAGCGGCTTCTTCGCACACAGAGCATTGTGGCGAGCGCAGGGAGCTCCTGAGAGCGGTTTGTGCCGAAAGAAACCCGGGACCAGCACTTAGCTTCGGAGAGCTGCGTATCTGCGTCTTCTGCGTGTCTTGCCGCTCTACACTCAGCAAAAAGCTTTTCCACCATATCTTGCAAGGAGAAACTCTGCCAGGAAAGAAAACATCCAAAATCTTGTTCTAAAGCTTGCACGGGGGTCTGCAAAGAGTTTGGCAAGAATGAAAGGTAGTTGTCCAAAACTCGTTCTTTTCCAATAGAATAACCATGGAAAAGGCAGGAGAGTGGTAAAGTACTGTTTTCTCTAAGTCTGAAGGCTGCCCACACTGTGCCTGTGTGCTGCAGCTTGCATCTTTGCCTTTGGGAAGCTGCCGCTCGCCGATTCTCCCGGAGGCGAAGAAGCGGCTTCTTCGCACACAGAGCATTGTGGCGAGCGCAGGGAGCTCCTGAGAGCGGTTTGTGCCGAAAGAAGCCCGGGACCGGCACTTAGCTTCGGAGAGCTGCGTATCTGCGTCTTCTGCGTGTCTTGCCGCTCTACACTCAGCAAAAAGCTTTTCCACCATATCTTGCAAGGAGAAACTCTGCCAGGAAAGAAAACATCCAAAATCTTGTTCTAAAGCTTGCACGGGGGTCTGCAAAGAGTTTGGCAAGAATGAAAGGTAGTTGTCCAGAACTCGTTCTTTTCCAATAGAATAACCATGGAAAAGGCAGGAGAGTGGTAAAGTACTGTTTTCTCTAAGTCTGAATGCTGCCCACACTGTGCCTGTGTGCTGCAGCTTGCATCTTCGCCTTTGGGAAGCTGCCGCTCGCCGATTCTCCCAGAGGCGAAGAAGCGGCTTCTTCGCACACAGAGCATTGTGGCGAGCGCAGGGAGCTCCTGAGAGCGGTTTGTGCCGAAAGAAACCCGGGACCAGCACTTAGCTTCGGAGAGCTGCGTATCTGCGTCTTCTGCGTGTCTTGCCGCTCTACACTCAGCAAAAAGCTTTACCACCATATCTTGCAAGGAGAAACTCTGCCAGGAAAGAAAACATCCAAAATCTTGTTCTAAAGCTTGCACGGGGGTCTGCAAAGAGTTTGGCAAGAATGAAAGGTAGTTGTCCAAAACTCGTTCTTTTCCAATAGAATAACCATGGAAAAGGCAGGAGAGTGGTAAAGTACTGTTTTCTCTAAGTCTGAAGGCTGCCCACACTGTGCCTGTGTGCTGCAGCTTGCATCTTCGCCTTTGGGAAGCTGCCGCTCGCCGATTCTCCCGGAGGCGAAGAAGCGGCTTCTTCGCACACAGAGCATTGTGGCGAGCGCAGGGAGCTCCTGAGAGCGGTTTGTGCCGAAAGAAGCCCGGGACCGGCACTTAGCTTCGGAGAGCTGCGTATCTGCGTCTTCTGCGTGTCTTGCCGCTCTACACTCAGCAAAAAGCTTTTCCAGCATATCCTGCAAGGAGAAACTCTGCCAGGAAAGAAAACATCCAAAATCTTGTTCTAAAGCTTGCTCGGGGGTCTGCAAAGAGTTTGGCAAGAATGAAAGGTAGTTGTCCAAAACTCGTTCTTTTCCAATAGAATAACCATGGAAAAGGCAGGAGAGTGGTAAAGTACTGTTTTCTCTAAGTCTGAATGCTGCCCACACTGTGCCTGTGTGCTGCAGCTTGCATCTTCGCCTTTGGGAAGCTGCCGCTCGCCGATTCTCCCGGAGGCGAAGAAGCGGCTTCTTCGCACACAGAGCATTGTGGCGAGCGCAGGGAGCTCCTGAGAACGGTTTGTGCCGAAAGAAGCCCAGGACCGGCACTTAGCTTCGGAGAGCTGCGTATCTGCGTCTTCTGCGTGTCTTGCCGCTCTACACTCAGCAAAAAGCTTTTCCAGCATATCTTGCAAGGAGAAACTCTGCCAGGAAAGAAAACATCCAAAATCTTGTTCTAAAGCTTGCACGCGGGTCTGCAAAGAGTTTGGCAAGAATGAAAGGTAGTTGTCCAAAACTCGTTCTTTTCCAATATAATAACCATGGAAAAGGCAGGAGAGTGGTAAAGTACTGTTTTCTCTAAGTCTGAAGGCTGCCCACACTGTGCCTGTGTGCTGCAGCTTGCATCTTCGCCTTTGGGAAGCTGCCGCTCGCCGATTCTCCCGGAGGCGAAGAAGCGGCTTCTTCGCACACAGAGCATTGTGGCGAGCGCAGGGAGCTCCTGAGAGCGGTTTGTGCCGAAAGAAGCCCGGGACCGGCACTTAGCTTCGGAGAGCTGCGTATCTGCGTCTTCTGCGTGTCTTGCCGCTCTACACTCAGCAAAAAGCTTTTCCACCATATTTGCAAGGAGAAACTCTGCCAGGAAAGAAAACATCCAAAATCTTGTTCTAAAGCTTGCACGGGGGTCTGCAAAGAGTTTGGCAAGAATGAAAGGTAGTTGTCCAAAACTCGTTCTTTTCCAATAGAATAACCATGGAAAAGGCAGGAGAGTGGTAAAGTACTGTTTTCTCTAAGTCTGAAGGCTGCCCACACTGTGCCTGTGTGCTGCAGCTTGCATCTTCGCCTTTGGGAAGCTGCCGCTCGCCGATTCTCCCACAGGCGAAGAAGCGGCTTCTTCGCACACAGAGCATTGTGGCGAGCGCAGGGAGCTCCTGAGAGCGGTTTGTGCCGAAAGAAGCCCGGGACCGGCACTTAGCTTCGGAGAGCTGCGTATCTGCGTCTTCTGCGTGTCTTGCCGCTCTACACTCAGCAAAAAGCTTTTCCACCATATCTTGCAAGGAGAAACTCTGCCAGGAAAGAAAACATCCAAAATCTTGTTCTAAAGCTTGCACGGGGGTCTGCAAAGAGTTTGGCAAGAATGAAAGGTAGTTGTCCAAAACTCGTTCTTTTCCAATAGAATAACCATGGAAAAGGCAGGAGAGTGGTAAAGTACTGTTTTCACTAAGTCTGAATGCTGCCCACACTGTGCCTGTGTGCTGCAGCTTGCATCTTCGCCTTTGGGAAGCTGCCGCTCGCCGATTCTCCCGGAGGCGAAGAAGCGGCTTCTTCGCACACAGAGCATTGTGGCGAGCGCAGGGAGCTCCTGAGAGCGGTTTGTGCCGAAAGAAGCCCGGGACCGGCACTTAGCTTCGGAGAGCTGCGTATCTGCGTCTTCTGCGTGTCTTGCCGCTCTACACTCAGCAAAAAGCTTTTCCACCATATCTTGCAAGGAGAAACTCTGCCAGGAAAGAAAACATCCAAAATCTTGTTCTAAAGCTTGCACGGGGGTCTGCAAAGAGTTTGGCAAGAATGAAAGGTAGTTGTCCAAAACTCGTTCTTTTCCAATATAATAACCATGGAAAAGGCAGGAGAGTGGTAAAGTACTGTTTTCTCAAAGTCTGAAGGCTGCCCACACTGTGCCTGTGTGCTGCAGCTTGCATCTTCGCCTTTGGGAAGCTGCCGCTCGCCGATTCTCCCGGAGGCGAAGAAGCGGCTTCTTCGCACACAGAGCATTGTGGCGAGCGCAGGGAGCTCCTGAGAGCGGTTTGTGCCAAAAGAAGCCCGGGACCGGCACTTAGCTTCGGAGAGCTGCGTATCTGCGTCTTCTGCGTGTCTTGCCGCTCTACACTCAGCAAAAAGCTTTTCCAGCATATCTTGCAAGGAGAAACTCTGCCAGGAAAGAAAACATCCAAAATCTTGTTCTAAAGCTTGCACGGGGGTCTGCAAAGAGTTTGGCAAGAATGAAAGGTAGTTGTCCAAAACTCGTTCTTTTCCAATAGAATAACCATGGAAAAGGCAGGAGAGTGGTAAAGTACTGTTTTCTCTAAGTCTGAATGCTGCCCACACTGTGCCTGTGTGCTGCAGCTTGCATCTTCGCCTTTGGGAAGCTGCCGCTCGCCGATTCTCCCGGAGGCGAAGAAGCGGCTTCTTCGCACACAGAGCATTGTGGCGAGCGCAGGGAGCTCCTGAGAGCGGTTTGTGCCGAAAGAAGCCCGGGACCGGCACTTAGCTTCGGAGAGCTGCGTATCTGCGTCTTCTGCGTGTCTTGCCGCTCTACACTCAGCAAAAAGCTTTTCCACCATATCTTGCAAGGAGAAACTCTGCCAGGAAAGAAAACATCCAAAATCTTGTTCTAAAGCTTGCACGCGGGTCTGCAAAGAGTTTGGCAAGAATGAAAGGTAGTTGTCCAGAACTCGTTCTTTTCCAATAGAATAACCATGGAAAAGGCAGGAGAGTGGTAAAGTACTGTTTTCTCTAAGTCTGAATGCTGCCCACACTGTGCCTGTGTGCTGCAGCTTGCATCTTCGCCTTTGGGAAGCTGCCGCTCGCCGATTCTCCCAGAGGCGAAGAAGCGGCTTCTTCGCACACAGAGCATTGTGGCGAGCGCAGGGAGCTCCTGAGAGCGGTTTGTGCCGAAAGAAACCCGGGACCAGCACTTAGCTTCGGAGAGCTGCGTATCTGCGTCTTCTGCGTGTCTTGCCGCTCTACACTCAGCAAAAAGCTTTACCACCATATCTTGCAAGGAGAAACTCTGCCAGGAAAGAAAACATCCAAAATCTTGTTCTAAAGCTTGCACGGGGGTCTGCAAAGAGTTTGGCAAGAATGAAAGGTAGTTGTCCAAAACTCGTTCTTTTCCAATAGAATAACCATGGAAAAGGCAGGAGAGTGGTAAAGTACTGTTTTCTCTAAGTCTGAAGGCTGCCCACACTGTGCCTGTGTGCTGCAGCTTGCATCTTCGCCTTTGGGAAGCTGCCGCTCGCCGATTCTCCCGGAGGCGAAGAAGCGGCTTCTTCGCACACAGAGCATTGTGGCGAGCGCAGGGAGCTCCTGAGAGCGGTTTGTGCCGAAAGAAGCCCGGGACCGGCACTTAGCTTCGGAGAGCTGCGTATCTGCGTCTTCTGCGTGTCTTGCCGCTCTACACTCAGCAAAAAGCTTTTCCACCATATCTTGCAAGGAGAAACTCTGCCAGGAAAGAAAACATCCAAAATCTTGTTCTAAAGCTTGCACGCGGGTCTGCAAAGAGTTTGGCAAGAATGAAAGGTAGTTGTCCAGAACTCGTTCTTTTCCAATAGAATAACCATGGAAAAGGCAGGAGAGTGGTAAAGTACTGTTTTCTCTAAGTCTGAATGCTGCCCACACTGTGCCTGTGTGCTGCAGCTTGCATCTTCGCCTTTGGGAAGCTGCCGCTCGCCGATTCTCCCAGAGGCGAAGAAGCGGCTTCTTCGCACACAGAGCATTGTGGCGAGCGCAGGGAGCTCCTGAGAGCGGTTTGTGCCGAAAGAAACCCGGGACCAGCACTTAGCTTCGGAGAGCTGCGTATCTGCGTCTTCTGCGTGTCTTGCCGCTCTACACTCAGCAAAAAGCTTTACCACCATATCTTGCAAGGAGAAACTCTGCCAGGAAAGAAAACATCCAAAATCTTGTTCTAAAGCTTGCACGGGGGTCTGCAAAGAGTTTGGCAAGAATGAAAGGTAGTTGTCCAAAACTCGTTCTTTTCCAATAGAATAACCATGGAAAAGGCAGGAGAGTGGTAAAGTACTGTTTTCTCTAAGTCTGAAGGCTGCCCACACTGTGCCTGTGTGCTGCAGCTTGCATCTTCGCCTTTGGGAAGCTGCCGCTCGCCGATTCTCCCGGAGGCGAAGAAGCGGCTTCTTCGCACACAGAGCATTGTGGCGAGCGCAGGGAGCTCCTGAGAGCGGTTTGTGCCGAAAGAAGCCCGGGACCGGCACTTAGCTTCGGAGAGCTGCGTATCTGCGTCTTCTGCGTGTCTTGCCGCTCTACACTCAGCAAAAAGCTTTTCCAGCATATCCTGCAAGGAGAAACTCTGCCAGGAAAGAAAACATCCAAAATCTTGTTCTAAAGCTTGCTCGGGGGTCTGCAAAGAGTTTGGCAAGAATGAAAGGTAGTTGTCCAAAACTCGTTCTTTTCCAATAGAATAACCATGGAAAAGGCAGGAGAGTGGTAAAGTACTGTTTTCTCTAAGTCTGAATGCTGCCCACACTGTGCCTGTGTGCTGCAGCTTGCATCTTCGCCTTTGGGAAGCTGCCGCTCGCCGATTCTCCCGGAGGCGAAGAAGCGGCTTCTTCGCACACAGAGCATTGTGGCGAGCGCAGGGAGCTCCTGAGAACGGTTTGTGCCGAAAGAAGCCCAGGACCGGCACTTAGCTTCGGAGAGCTGCGTATCTGCGTCTTCTGCGTGTCTTGCCGCTCTACACTCAGCAAAAAGCTTTTCCAGCATATCTTGCAAGGAGAAACTCTGCCAGGAAAGAAAACATCCAAAATCTTGTTCTAAAGCTTGCACGCGGGTCTGCAAAGAGTTTGGCAAGAATGAAAGGTAGTTGTCCAAAACTCGTTCTTTTCCAATATAATAACCATGGAAAAGGCAGGAGAGTGGTAAAGTACTGTTTTCTCTAAGTCTGAAGGCTGCCCACACTGTGCCTGTGTGCTGCAGCTTGCATCTTCGCCTTTGGGAAGCTGCCGCTCGCCGATTCTCCCGGAGGCGAAGAAGCGGCTTCTTCGCACACAGAGCATTGTGGCGAGCGCAGGGAGCTCCTGAGAGCGGTTTGTGCCGAAAGAAGCCCGGGACCGGCACTTAGCTTCGGAGAGCTGCGTATCTGCGTCTTCTGCGTGTCTTGCCGCTCTACACTCAGCAAAAAGCTTTTCCACCATATTTGCAAGGAGAAACTCTGCCAGGAAAGAAAACATCCAAAATCTTGTTCTAAAGCTTGCACGGGGGTCTGCAAAGAGTTTGGCAAGAATGAAAGGTAGTTGTCCAAAACTCGTTCTTTTCCAATAGAATAACCATGGAAAAGGCAGGAGAGTGGTAAAGTACTGTTTTCTCTAAGTCTGAAGGCTGCCCACACTGTGCCTGTGTGCTGCAGCTTGCATCTTCGCCTTTGGGAAGCTGCCGCTCGCCGATTCTCCCACAGGCGAAGAAGCGGCTTCTTCGCACACAGAGCATTGTGGCGAGCGCAGGGAGCTCCTGAGAGCGGTTTGTGCCGAAAGAAGCCCGGGACCGGCACTTAGCTTCGGAGAGCTGCGTATCTGCGTCTTCTGCGTGTCTTGCCGCTCTACACTCAGCAAAAAGCTTTTCCACCATATCTTGCAAGGAGAAACTCTGCCAGGAAAGAAAACATCCAAAATCTTGTTCTAAAGCTTGCACGGGGGTCTGCAAAGAGTTTGGCAAGAATGAAAGGTAGTTGTCCAAAACTCGTTCTTTTCCAATAGAATAACCATGGAAAAGGCAGGAGAGTGGTAAAGTACTGTTTTCACTAAGTCTGAATGCTGCCCACACTGTGCCTGTGTGCTGCAGCTTGCATCTTCGCCTTTGGGAAGCTGCCGCTCGCCGATTCTCCCGGAGGCGAAGAAGCGGCTTCTTCGCACACAGAGCATTGTGGCGAGCGCAGGGAGCTCCTGAGAGCGGTTTGTGCCGAAAGAAGCCCGGGACCGGCACTTAGCTTCGGAGAGCTGCGTATCTGCGTCTTCTGCGTGTCTTGCCGCTCTACACTCAGCAAAAAGCTTTTCCACCATATCTTGCAAGGAGAAACTCTGCCAGGAAAGAAAACATCCAAAATCTTGTTCTAAAGCTTGCACGGGGGTCTGCAAAGAGTTTGGCAAGAATGAAAGGTAGTTGTCCAAAACTCGTTCTTTTCCAATATAATAACCATGGAAAAGGCAGGAGAGTGGTAAAGTACTGTTTTCTCAAAGTCTGAAGGCTGCCCACACTGTGCCTGTGTGCTGCAGCTTGCATCTTCGCCTTTGGGAAGCTGCCGCTCGCCGATTCTCCCGGAGGCGAAGAAGCGGCTTCTTCGCACACAGAGCATTGTGGCGAGCGCAGGGAGCTCCTGAGAGCGGTTTGTGCCAAAAGAAGCCCGGGACCGGCACTTAGCTTCGGAGAGCTGCGTATCTGCGTCTTCTGCGTGTCTTGCCGCTCTACACTCAGCAAAAAGCTTTTCCAGCATATCTTGCAAGGAGAAACTCTGCCAGGAAAGAAAACATCCAAAATCTTGTTCTAAAGCTTGCACGGGGGTCTGCAAAGAGTTTGGCAAGAATGAAAGGTAGTTGTCCAAAACTCGTTCTTTTCCAATAGAATAACCATGGAAAAGGCAGGAGAGTGGTAAAGTACTGTTTTCTCTAAGTCTGAATGCTGCCCACACTGTGCCTGTGTGCTGCAGCTTGCATCTTCGCCTTTGGGAAGCTGCCGCTCGCCGATTCTCCCGGAGGCGAAGAAGCGGCTTCTTCGCACACAGAGCATTGTGGCGAGCGCAGGGAGCTCCTGAGAGCGGTTTGTGCCGAAAGAAGCCCGGGACCGGCACTTAGCTTCGGAGAGCTGCGTATCTGCGTCTTCTGCGTGTCTTGCCGCTCTACACTCAGCAAAAAGCTTTTCCACCATATCTTGCAAGGAGAAACTCTGCCAGGAAAGAAAACATCCAAAATCTTGTTCTAAAGCTTGCACGCGGGTCTGCAAAGAGTTTGGCAAGAATGAAAGGTAGTTGTCCAGAACTCGTTCTTTTCCAATAGAATAACCATGGAAAAGGCAGGAGAGTGGTAAAGTACTGTTTTCTCTAAGTCTGAATGCTGCCCACACTGTGCCTGTGTGCTGCAGCTTGCATCTTCGCCTTTGGGAAGCTGCCGCTCGCCGATTCTCCCAGAGGCGAAGAAGCGGCTTCTTCGCACACAGAGCATTGTGGCGAGCGCAGGGAGCTCCTGAGAGCGGTTTGTGCCGAAAGAAACCCGGGACCAGCACTTAGCTTCGGAGAGCTGCGTATCTGCGTCTTCTGCGTGTCTTGCCGCTCTACACTCAGCAAAAAGCTTTACCACCATATCTTGCAAGGAGAAACTCTGCCAGGAAAGAAAACATCCAAAATCTTGTTCTAAAGCTTGCACGGGGGTCTGCAAAGAGTTTGGCAAGAATGAAAGGTAGTTGTCCAAAACTCGTTCTTTTCCAATAGAATAACCATGGAAAAGGCAGGAGAGTGGTAAAGTACTGTTTTCTCTAAGTCTGAAGGCTGCCCACACTGTGCCTGTGTGCTGCAGCTTGCATCTTCGCCTTTGGGAAGCTGCCGCTCGCCGATTCTCCCGGAGGCGAAGAAGCGGCTTCTTCGCACACAGAGCATTGTGGCGAGCGCAGGGAGCTCCTGAGAGCGGTTTGTGCCGAAAGAAGCCCGGGACCGGCACTTAGCTTCGGAGAGCTGCGTATCTGCGTCTTCTGCGTGTCTTGCCGCTCTACACTCAGCAAAAAGCTTTTCCACCATATCTTGCAAGGAGAAACTCTGCCAGGAAAGAAAACATCCAAAATCTTGTTCTAAAGCTTGCACGCGGGTCTGCAAAGAGTTTGGCAAGAATGAAAGGTAGTTGTCCAGAACTCGTTCTTTTCCAATAGAATAACCATGGAAAAGGCAGGAGAGTGGTAAAGTACTGTTTTCTCTAAGTCTGAATGCTGCCCACACTGTGCCTGTGTGCTGCAGCTTGCATCTTCGCCTTTGGGAAGCTGCCGCTCGCCGATTCTCCCAGAGGCGAAGAAGCGGCTTCTTCGCACACAGAGCATTGTGGCGAGCGCAGGGAGCTCCTGAGAGCGGTTTGTGCCGAAAGAAACCCGGGACCAGCACTTAGCTTCGGAGAGCTGCGTATCTGCGTCTTCTGCGTGTCTTGCCGCTCTACACTCAGCAAAAAGCTTTACCACCATATCTTGCAAGGAGAAACTCTGCCAGGAAAGAAAACATCCAAAATCTTGTTCTAAAGCTTGCACGGGGGTCTGCAAAGAGTTTGGCAAGAATGAAAGGTAGTTGTCCAAAACTCGTTCTTTTCCAATAGAATAACCATGGAAAAGGCAGGAGAGTGGTAAAGTACTGTTTTCTCTAAGTCTGAAGGCTGCCCACACTGTGCCTGTGTGCTGCAGCTTGCATCTTCGCCTTTGGGAAGCTGCCGCTCGCCGATTCTCCCGGAGGCGAAGAAGCGGCTTCTTCGCACACAGAGCATTGTGGCGAGCGCAGGGAGCTCCTGAGAGCGGTTTGTGCCGAAAGAAGCCCGGGACCGGCACTTAGCTTCGGAGAGCTGCGTATCTGCGTCTTCTGCGTGTCTTGCCGCTCTACACTCAGCAAAAAGCTTTTCCAGCATATCTTGCAAGGAGAAACTCTGCCAGGAAAGAAAACATCCAAAATCTTGTTCGAAAGCTTGCACGCGGGTCTGCAAAGAGTTTGGCAAGAATGAAAGGTAGTTGTCCAAAACTCGTTCTTTTCCAATATAATAACCATGGAAAAGGCAGGAGAGTGGTAAAGTACTGTTTTCTCTAAGTCTGAAGGCTGCCCACACTGTGCCTGTGTGCTGCAGCTTGCATCTTCGCCTTTGGGAAGCTGCCGCTCGCCGATTCTCCCGGAGGCGAAGAAGCGGCTTCTTCGCACACAGAGCATTGTGGCGAGCGCAGGGAGCTCCTGAGAGCGGTTTGTGCCGAAAGAAGCCCGGGACCGGCACTTAGCTTCGGAGAGCTGCGTATCTGCGTCTTCTGCGTGTCTTGCCGCTCTACACTCAGCAAAAAGCTTTTCCACCATATTTGCAAGGAGAAACTCTGCCAGGAAAGAAAACATCCAAAATCTTGTTCTAAAGCTTGCACGGGGGTCTGCAAAGAGTTTGGCAAGAATGAAAGGTAGTTGTCCAAAACTCGTTCTTTTCCAATAGAATAACCATGGAAAAGGCAGGAGAGTGGTAAAGTACTGTTTTCTCTAAGTCTGAAGGCTGCCCACACTGTGCCTGTGTGCTGCAGCTTGCATCTTCGCCTTTGGGAAGCTGCCGCTCGCCGATTCTCCCACAGGCGAAGAAGCGGCTTCTTCGCACACAGAGCATTGTGGCGAGCGCAGGGAGCTCCTGAGAGCGGTTTGTGCCGAAAGAAGCCCGGGACCGGCACTTAGCTTCGGAGAGCTGCGTATCTGCGTCTTCTGCGTGTCTTGCCGCTCTACACTCAGCAAAAAGCTTTTCCACCATATCTTGCAAGGAGAAACTCTGCCAGGAAAGAAAACATCCAAAATCTTGTTCTAAAGCTTGCACGGGGGTCTGCAAAGAGTTTGGCAAGAATGAAAGGTAGTTGTCCAAAACTCGTTCTTTTCCAATAGAATAACCATGGAAAAGGCAGGAGAGTGGTAAAGTACTGTTTTCACTAAGTCTGAATGCTGCCCACACTGTGCCTGTGTGCTGCAGCTTGCATCTTCGCCTTTGGGAAGCTGCCGCTCGCCGATTCTCCCGGAGGCGAAGAAGCGGCTTCTTCGCACACAGAGCATTGTGGCGAGCGCAGGGAGCTCCTGAGAGCGGTTTGTGCCGAAAGAAGCCCGGGACCGGCACTTAGCTTCGGAGAGCTGCGTATCTGCGTCTTCTGCGTGTCTTGCCGCTCTACACTCAGCAAAAAGCTTTTCCACCATATCTTGCAAGGAGAAACTCTGCCAGGAAAGAAAACATCCAAAATCTTGTTCTAAAGCTTGCACGCGGGTCTGCAAAGAGTTTGGCAAGAATGAAAGGTAGTTGTCCAAAACTCGTTCTTTTCCAATAGAATAACCATGGAAAAGGCAGGAGAGTGGTAAAGTACTGTTTTCTCTAAGTCTGAATGCTGCCCAAACTGTGCCTGTGTGCTGCAGCTTGCATCTTCGCCTTTGGGAAGCTGCCGCTCGCCGATTCTCCCGGAGGCGAAGAAGCGGCTTCTTCGCACACAGAGCATTGTGGCGAGCGCAGGGAGCTCCTGAGAGCGGTTTGTGCCGAAAGAAGCCCGGGACCGGCACTTAGCTTCGGAGAGCTGCGTATCTGCGTCTTCTGCGTGTCTTGCCGCTCTACACTCAGCAAAAAGCTTTTCCACCATATCTTGCAAGGAGAAACTCTGCCAGGAAAGAAAACATCCAAAATCTTGTTCTAAAGCTTGCTCGGGGGTCTGCAAAGAGTTTGGCAAGAATGAAAGGTAGTTGTCCAAAACTCGTTCTTTTCCAATAGAATAACCATGGAAAAGGCAGGAGAGTGGTAAAGTACTGTTTTCTCTAAGTCTGAATGCTGCCCACACTGTGCCTGTGTGCTGCAGCTTGCATCTTCGCCTTTGGGACGCTGCCGCTCGCCGATTCTCCCGGAGGCGAAGAAGCGGCTTCTTCGCACACAGAGCATTGTGGCGAGCGCAGGGAGCTCCTGAGAGCGGTTTGTGCCGAAAGAAGCCCGGGACCGGCACTTAGCTTCGGAGAGCTGCGTATCTGCGTCTTCTGCGTGTCTTGCCGCTCTACACTCAGCAAAAAGCTTTTCCACCATATCTTGCAAGGAGAAACTCGGCCAGGAAAGAAAACATCCAAAATCTTGTTCTAAAGCTTGCACGGGGGTCTGCAAAGAGTTTGGCAAGAATGAAAGGTAGTTGTCCAAAACTCGTTCTTTTCCAATAGAATAACCATGGAAAAGGCAGGAGAGTGGTAAAGTACTGTTTTCTCTAAGTCTGAATGCTGCCCACACTGTGCCTGTGTGCTGCAGCTTGCATCTTCGCCTTTGGGAAGCTGCCGCTCGCCGATTCTCCCGGAGGCGAAGAAGCGGCTTCTTCGCACACAGAGCATTGTGGCGAGCGCAGGGAGCTCCTGAGAGCGGTTTGTGTCGAAAGAAGCCCGGGACCGGCACTTAGCTTCGGAGAGCTGCGTATCTGCGTCTTCTGCGTGTCTTGCCGCTCTACACTCAGCAAAAAGCTTTTCCAGCATATCTTGCAAGGAGAAACTCTGCCAGGAAAGAAAACATCCAAAATCTTGTTCTAAAGCTTGCACGGGGGTCTGCAAAGAGTTTGGCAAGAATGAAAGGTAGTTGTCCAAAACTCGTTCTTTTCCAACATAATAACCATGGAAAAGGCAGGAGAGTGGTAAAGTACTGTTTTCTCTAAGTCTGAAGGCTGCCCACACTGTGCCTGTGTGCTGCAGCTTGCATCTTCGCCTTTGGGAAGCTGCCGCTCGCCGATTCTCCCGGAGGCGAAGAAGCGGCTTCTTCGCACACAGAGCATTGTGGCGAGCGCAGGGAGCTCCTGAGAGCGGTTTGTGCCGAAAGAAGCCCGGGACCGGCACTTAGCTTCGGAGAGCTGCGTATCTGCGTCTTCTGCGTGTCTTGCCGCTCTACACTCAGCAAAAAGCTTTTCCAGCATATCTTGCAAGGAGAAACTCTGCCAGGAAAGAAAACATCCAAAATCTTGTTCTAAAGCTTGCACGGGGGTCTGCAAAGAGTTTGGCAAGAATGAAAGGTAGTTGTCCAAAACTCGTTCTTTTCCAATAGAATAACCATGGAAAAGGCAGGAGAGTGGTAAAGTACTGTTTTCTCTAAGTCTGAAGGCTGCCCACACTGTGCCTGTGTCCTGCAGCTTGCATCTTCGCCTTTGGGAAGCTGCCGCTCGCCGATTCTCCCGGAGGCGAAGAAGCGGCTTCTTCGCACACAGAGCATTGTGGCGAGCGCAGGGAGCTCCTGAGAGCGGTTTGGGCCGAAAGAAGCCCGGGACCGGCACTTAGCTTCGGAGAGCTGCGTATCTGCGTCTTCTGCGTGTCTTGCCGCTCTACACTCAGCAAAAAGCTTTTCCACCATATCTTGCAAGGAGAAACTCTGCCAGGAAAGAAAACATCCAAAATCTTGTTCTAAAGCTTGCACGGGGGTCTGCAAAGAGTTTGGCAAGAATGAAAGGTAGTTGTCCAAAACTCGTTCTTTTCCAATAGAATAACCATGGAAAAGGCAGGAGAGTGGTAAAGTACTGTTTTCACTAAGTCTGAATGCTGCCCACACTGTGCCTGTGTGCTGCAGCTTGCATCTTCGCCTTTGGGAAGCTGCCGCTCGCCGATTCTCCCGGAGGCGAAGAAGCGGCTTCTTCGCACACAGAGCATTGTGGCGAGCGCAGGGAGCTCCTGAGAGCGGTTTGTGCCGAAAGAAGCCCGGGACCGGCACTTAGCTTCGGAGAGCTGCGTATCTGCGTCTTCTGCGTGTCTTGCCGCTCTACACTCAGCAAAAAGCTTTTCCACCATATCTTGCAAGGAGAAACTCTGCCAGGAAAGAAAACATCCAAAATCTTGTTCTAAAGCTTGCTCGGGGGTCTGCAAAGAGTTTGGCAAGAATGAAAGGTAGTTGTCCAAAACTCGTTCTTTTCCAATAGAATAACCATGGAAAAGGCAGGAGAGTGGTAAAGTACTGTTTTCTCTAAGTCTGAATGCTGCCCACACTGTGCCTGTGTGCTGCAGCTTGCATCTTCGCCTTTGGGACGCTGCCGCTCGCCGATTCTCCCGGAGGCGAAGAAGCGGCTTCTTCGCACACAGAGCATTGTGGCGAGCGCAGGGAGCTCCTGAGAGCGGTTTGTGCCGAAAGAAGCCCGGGACCGGCACTTAGCTTCGGAGAGCTGCGTTTCTGCGTCTTCTGCGTGTCTTGCCGCTCTACACTCAGCAAAAAGCTTTTCCACCATATCTTGCAAGGAGAAACTCTGCCAGGAAAGAAAACATCCAAAATCTTGTTCTAAAGCTTGCACGGGGGTCTGCAAAGAGTTTGGCAAGAATGAAAGGTAGTTGTCCAAAACTCGTTCTTTTCCAATAGAATAACCATGGAAAAGGCAGGAGAATGGTAAAGTACTGTTTTCTCTAAGTCTGAAGGCTGCCCACACTGTGCCTGTGTGCTGCAGCTTGCATCTTCGCCTTTGGGAAGCTGCCGCTCGCCGATTCTCCCGGAGGCGAAGAAGCGGCTTCTTCGCACACAGAGCATTGTGGCGAGCGCAGGGAGCTCCTGAGAGCGGTTTGTGCCGAAAGAAGCCCGGGACCGGCACTTAGCTTCGGAGAGCTGCGTATCTGCGTCTTCTGCGTGTCTTGCCGCTCTACACTCAGCAAAAAGCTTTTCCACCATATCTTGCAAGGAGAAACTCGGCCAGGAAAGAAAACATCCAAAATCTTGTTCTAAAGCTTGCACGGGGGTCTGCAAAGAGTTTGGCAAGAATGAAAGGTAGTTGTCCAAAACTCGTTCTTTTCCAATAGAATAACCATGGAAAAGGCAGGAGAGTGGTAAAGTACTGTTTTCTCTAAGTCTGAGTGCTGCCCACACTGTGCCTGTGTGCTGCAGCTTGCATCTTCGCCTTTGGGAAGCTGCCGCTCGCCGATTCTCCCGCAGGCGAAGAAGCGGCTTCTTCGCACACAGAGCATTGTGGCGAGCGCAGGGAGCTCCTGAGAGCGGTTTGTGTCGAAAGAAGCCCGGGACCGGCACTTAGCTTCGGAGAGCTGCGTATCTGCGTCTTCTGCGTGTCTTGCCGCTCTACACTCAGCAAAAAGCTTTTCCAGCATATCTTGCAAGGAGAAACTCTGCCAGGAAAGAAAACATCCAAAATCTTGTTCTAAAGCTTGCACGGGGGTCTGCAAAGAGTTTGGCAAGAATGAAAGGTAGTTGTCCAAAACTCGTTCTTTTCCAACATAATAACCATGGAAAAGGCAGGAGAGTGGTAAAGTACTGTTTTCTCTAAGTCTGAAGGCTGCCCACACTGTGCCTGTGTGCTGCAGCTTGCATCTTCGCCTTTGGGAAGCTGCCGCTCGCCGATTCTCCCGGAGGCGAAGAAGCGGCTTCTTCGCACACAGAGCATTGTGGCGAGCGCAGGGAGCTCCTGAGAGCGGTTTGTGCCGAAAGAAGCCCGGGACCGGCACTTAGCTTCGGAGAGCTGCGTATCTGCGTCTTCTGCGTGTCTTGCCGCTCTACACTCAGCAAAAAGCTTTTCCAGCATATCTTGCAAGGAGAAACTCTGCCAGGAAAGAAAACATCCAAAATCTTGTTCTAAAGCTTGCACGGGGGTCTGCAAAGAGTTTGGCAAGAATGAAAGGTAGTTGTCCAAAACTCGTTCTTTTCCAATAGAATAACCATGGAAAAGGCAGGAGAGTGGTAAAGTACTGTTTTCTCTAAGTCTGAAGGCTGCCCACACTGTGCCTGTGTGCTGCAGCTTGCATCTTCGCCTTTGGGAAGCTGCCGCTCGCCGATTCTCCCGGAGGCGAAGAAGCGGCTTCTTCGCACACAGAGCATTGTGGCGAGCGCAGGGAGCTCCTGAGAGCGGTTTGGGCCGAAAGAAGCCCGGGACCGGCACTTAGCTTCGGAGAGCTGCGTATCTGCGTCTTCTGCGTGTCTTGCCGCTCTACACTCAGCAAAAAGCTTTTCCACCATATCTTGCAAGGAGAAACTCTGCCAGGAAAGAAAACATCCAAAATCTTGTTCTAAAGCTTGCACGGGGGTCTGCAAAGAGTTTGGCAAGAATGAAAGGTAGTTGTCCAAAACTCGTTCTTTTCCAATAGAATAACCATGGAAAAGGCAGGAGAGTGGTAAAGTACTGTTTTCACTAAGTCTGAATGCTGCCCACACTGTGCCTGTGTGCTGCAGCTTGCATCTTCGCCTTTGGGAAGCTGCCGCTCGCCGATTCTCCCGGAGGCGAAGAAGCGGCTTCTTCGCACACAGAGCATTGTGGCGAGCGCAGGGAGCTCCTGAGAGCGGTTTGTGCCGAAAGAAGCCCGGGACCGGCACTTAGCTTCGGAGAGCTGCGTATCTGCGTCTTCTGCGTGTCTTGCCGCTCTACACTCAGCAAAAAGCTTTTCCACCATATCTTGCAAGGAGAAACTCGGCCAGGAAAGAAAACATCCAAAATCTTGTTCTAAAGCTTGCACGGGGGTCTGCAAAGAGTTTGGCAAGAATGAAAGGTAGTTGTCCAAAACTCGTTCTTTTCCAATAGAATAACCATGGAAAAGGCAGGAGAGTGGTAAAGTACTGTTTTCTCTAAGTCTGAATGCTGCCCACACTGTGCCTGTGTGCTGCAGCTTGCATCTTCGCCTTTGGGAAGCTGCCGCTCGCCGATTCTCCCGCAGGCGAAGAAGCGGCTTCTTCGCACACAGAGCATTGTGGCGAGCGCAGGGAGCTCCTGAGAGCGGTTTGTGCCGAAAGAAGCCCGGGACCGGCACTTAGCTTCGGAGAGCTGCGTATCTGCGTCTTCTGCGTGTCTTGCCGCTCTACACTCAGCAAAAAGCTTTTCCAGCATATCTTGCAAGGAGAAACTCTGCCAGGAAAGAAAACATCCAAAATCTTGTTCTAAAGCTTGCACGGGGGTCTGCAAAGAGTTTGGCAAGAATGAAAGGTAGTTGTCCAAAACTCGTTCTTTTCCAATAGAATAACCATGGAAAAGGCAGGAGAGTGGTAAAGTACTGTTTTCTCTAAGTCTGAATGCTGCCCACACTGTGCCTGTGTGCTGCAGCTTGCATCTTCGCCTTTGGGAAGCTGCCGCTCGCCGATTCTCCCGGAGGCGAAGAAGCGGCTTCTTCGCACACAGAGCATTGTGGCGAGCGCAGGGAGCTCCTGAGAGCGGTTTGTGCCGAAAGAAGCCCGGGACCGGCACTTAGCTTCGGAGAGCTGCGTATCTGCGTCTTCTGCGTGTCTTGCCGCTCTACACTCAGCAAAAAGCTTTTCCACCATATCTTGCAAGGAGGAACTCTGCCAGGAAAGAAAACATCCAAAATCTTGTTCTAAAGCTTGCACGGGGGTCTGCAAAGAGTTTGGCAAGAATGAAAGGTAGTTGTCCAAAACTCGTTCTTTTCCAATAGAATAACCATGGAAAAGGCAGGAGAGTGGTAAAGTACTGTTTTCTCTAAGTCTGAATGCTGCCCACACTGTGCCTGTGTGCTGCAGCTTGCATCTTCGCCTTTGGGAAGCTGCCGCTCGCCGATTCTCCCGGAGGCGAAGAAGCGGCTTCTTCGCACACAGAGCATTGTGGCGAGCGCAGGGAGCTCCTGAGAGCGGTTTGTGCCGAAAGAAGCCCGGGACCGGCACTTAGCTTCGGAGAGCTGCGTATCTGCGTCTTCTGCGTGTCTTGCCGCTCTACACTCAGCAAAAAGCTTTTCCACCATATCTTGCAAGGAGAAACTCTGCCAGGAAAGAAAACATCCAAAATCTTGTTCTAAAGCTTGCACGGGGGTCTGCAAAGAGTTTGGCAAGAATGAAAGGTAGTTGTCCAAAACTCGTTCTTTTCCAATAGAATAACCATGGAAAAGGCAGGAGAGTGGTAAAGTACTGTTTTCTCTAAGTCTGAAGGCTGCCCACACTGTGCCTGTGTGCTGCAGCTTGCATCTTCGCCTTTGGGAAGCTGCCGCTCGCCGATTCTCCCGGAGGCGAAGAAGCGGCTTCTTCGCACACAGAGCATTGTGGCGAGCGCAGGGAGCTCCTGAGAGCGGTTTGTGCCGAAAGAAGCCCGGGACCGGCACTTAGCTTCGGAGAGCTGCGTATCTGCGTCTTCTGCGTGTCTTGCCGCTCTACACTCAGCAAAAAGCTTTTCCACCATATCTTGCAAGGAGAAACTCTGCCAGGAAAGAAAACATCCAAAATCTTGTTCTAAAGCTTGCACGGGGGTCTGCAAAGAGTTTGGCAAGAATGAAAGGTAGTTGTCCAAAACTCGTTCTTTTCCAATAGAATAACCATGGAAAAGGCAGGAGAGTGGTAAAGTACTGTTTTCTCTAAGTCTGAAGGCTGCCCACACTGTGCCTGTGTGCTGCAGCTTGCATCTTCGCCTTTGGGAAGCTGCCGCTCGCCGATTCTCCCGGAGGCGAAGAAGCGGCTTCTTCGCACACAGAGCATTGTGGCGAGCGCAGGGAGCTCCTGAGAGCGGTTTGTGCCGAAAGAAGCCCGGGACCGGCACTTAGCTTCGGAGAGCTGCGTATCTGCGTCTTCTGCGTGTCTTGCCGCTCTACACTCAGCAAAAAGCTTTTCCAGCATATCTTGCAAGGAGAAACTCTGCCAGGAAAGAAAACATCCAAAATCTTGTTCTAAAGCTTGCACGCGGGTCTGCAAAGAGTTTGGCAAGAATGAAAGGTAGTTGTCCAAAACTCGTTCTTTTCCAATAGAATAACCATGGAAAAGGCAGGAGAGTGGTAAAGTACTGTTTTCTCTAAGTCTGAATGCTGCCCAAACTGTGCCTGTGTGCTGCAGCTTGCATCTTCGCCTTTGGGAAGCTGCCGCTCGCCGATTCTCCCGGAGGCGAAGAAGCGGCTTCTTCGCACACAGAGCATTGTGGCGAGCGCAGGGAGCTCCTGAGAGCGGTTTGTGCCGAAAGAAGCCCGGGACCGGCACTTAGCTTCGGAGAGCTGCGTATCTGCGTCTTCTGCGTGTCTTGCCGCTCTACACTCAGCAAAAAGCTTTTCCACCATATCTTGCAAGGAGAAACTCTGCCAGGAAAGAAAACATCCAAAATCTTGTTCTAAAGCTTGCTCGGGGGTCTGCAAAGAGTTTGGCAAGAATGACAGGTAGTTGTCCAAAACTCGTTCTTTTCCAATAGAATAACCATGGAAAAGGCAGGAGAGTGGTAAAGTACTGTTTTCTCTAAGTCTGAATGCTGCCCACACTGTGCCTGTGTGCTGCAGCTTGCATCTTCGCCTTTGGGACGCTGCCGCTCGCCGATTCTCCCGGAGGCGAAGAAGCGGCTTCTTCGCACACAGAGCATTGTGGCGAGCGCAGGGAGCTCCTGAGAGCGGTTTGTGCCGAAAGAAGCCCGGGACCGGCACTTAGCTTCGGAGAGCTGCGTTTCTGCGTCTTCTGCGTGTCTTGCCGCTCTACACTCAGCAAAAAGCTTTTCCACCATATCTTGCAAGGAGAAACTCTGCCAGGAAAGAAAACATCCAAAATCTTGTTCTAAAGCTTGCATGGGGGTCTGCAAAGAGTTTGGCAAGAATGAAAGGTAGTTGTCCAAAACTCGTTCTTTTCCAATAGAATAACCATGGAAAAGGCAGGAGAGTGGTAAAGTACTGTTTTCTCTAAGTCTGAAGGCTGCCCACACTGTGCCTGTGTGCTGCAGCTTGCATCTTCGCCTTTGGGAAGCTGCCGCTCGCCGATTCTCCCGGAGGCGAAGAAGCGGCTTCTTCGCACACAGAGCATTGTGGCGAGCGCAGGGAGCTCCTGAGAGCGGTTTGTGCCGAAAGAAGCCCGGGACCGGCACTTAGCTTCGGAGAGCTGCGTATCTGCGTCTTCTGCGTGTCTTGCCGCTCTACACTCAGCAAAAAGCTTTTCCACCATATCTTGCAAGGAGAAACTCTGCCAGGAAAGAAAACATCCAAAATCTTGTTCTAAAGCTTGCACGGGGGTCTGCAAAGAGTTTGGCAAGAATGAAAGGTAGTTGTCCAAAACTCGTTCTTTTCCAATAGAATAACCATGGAAAAGGCAGGAGAGTGGTAAAGTACTGTTTTCTCTAAGTCTGAAGGCTGCCCACACTGTGCCTGTGTGTTGCAGCTTGCATCTTCGCCTTTGGGAAGCTGCCGCTCGCCGATTCTCCCGGAGGCGAAGAAGCGGCTTCTTCGCACACAGAGCATTGTGGCGAGCGCAGGGAGCTCCTGAGAGCGGTTTGTGCCGAAAGAAGCCCGGGACCGGCACTTAGCTTCGGAGAGCTGCGTATCTGCGTCTTCTGCGTGTCTTGCCGCTCTACACTCAGCAAAAAGCTTTTCCACCATATCTTGCAAGGAGAAACTCTGCCAGGAAAGAAAACATCCAAAATCTTGTTCTAAAGCTTGCACGGGGGTCTGCAAAGAGTTTGGCAAGAATGAAAGGTAGTTGTCCAAAACTCGTTCTTTTCCACTATAATAACCATGGAAAAGGCAGGAGAGTGGTAAAGTACTGTTTTCTCTAAGTCTGAAGGCTGCCCACACTGTGCCTGTGTGCTGCAGCTTGCATCTTCGCCTTTGGGAAGCTGCCGCTCGCCGATTCTCCCGGAGGCGAAGAAGCGGCTTCTTCGCACACAGAGCATTGTGGCGAGCGCAGGGAGCTCCTGAGAGCGGTTTGTGCCGAAAGAAGCCCGGGACCGGCACTTAGCTTCGGAGAGCTGCGTATCTGCGTCTTCTGCGTGTCTTGCCGCTCTACACTCAGCAAAAAGCTTTTCCAGCATATCTTGCAAGGAGAAACTCTGCCAGGAAAGAAAACATCCAAAATCTTGTTCTAAAGCTTGCACGGGGGTCTGCAAAGAGTTTGGCAAGAATGAAAGGTAGTTGTCCAAAACTCGTTCTTTGCCAATAGAATAACCATGGAAAAGGCAGGAGAATGGTAAAGTACTGTTTTCTCTAAGTCTGAAGGCTGCCCACACTGTGCCTGTGTGCTGCAGCTTGCATCTTCGCCTTTGGGAAGCTGCCGCTCGCCGATTCTCCCGGAGGCGAAGAAGCGGCTTCTTCGCACACAGAGCATTGTGGCGAGCGCAGGGAGCTCCTGAGAGCGGTTTGTGCCGAAAGAAGCCCGGGACCGGCACTTAGCTTCGGAGAGCTGCGTATCTGCGTCTTCTGCGTGTCTTGCCGCTCTACACTCAGCAAAAAGCTTTTCCACCATATCTTGCAAGGAGAAACTCTGCCAGGAAAGAAAACATCCAAAATCTTGTTCTAAAGCTTGCACGGGGGTCTGCAAAGAGTTTGGCAAGAATGAAAGGTAGTTGTCCAAAACTCGTTCTTTTCCAATAAAATAACCATGGAAAAGGCAGGAGAGTGGTAAAGTACTGTTTTCTCTAAGTCTGAAGGCTGCCCACACTGTGCCTGTGTGCTGCAGCTTGCATCTTCGCCTTTGGGAAGCTGCCGCTCGCCGATTCTCCCGGAGGCGAAGAAGCGGCTTCTTCGCACACAGAGCATTGTGGCGAGCGCAGGGAGCTCCTGAGAGCGGTTTGTGCCGAAAGAAGCCCGGGACCGGCACTTAGCTTCGGAGAGCTGCGTATCTGCGTCTTCTGCGTGTCTTGCCGCTCTACACTCAGCAAAAAGCTTTTCCACCATATCTTGCAAGGAGAAACTCTGCCAGGAAAGAAAACATCCAAAATCTTGTTCTAAAGCTTGCACGGGGGTCTGCAAAGAGTTTGGCAAGAATGAAAGGTAGTTGTCCAAAACTCGTTCTTTTCCAATAGAATAACCATGGAAAAGGCAGGAGAATGGTAAAGTACTGTTTTCTCTAAGTCTGAAGGCTGCCCACACTGTGCCTGTGTGCTGCAGCTTGCATCTTCGCCTTTGGGAAGCTGCCGCTCGCCGATTCTCCCGGAGGCGAAGAAGCGGCTTCTTCGCACACAGAGCATTGTGGCGAGCGCAGGGAGCTCCTGAGAGCGGTTTGTGCCGAAAGAAGCCCGGGACCGGCACTTAGCTTCGGAGAGCTGCGTATCTGCGTCTTCTGCGTGTCTTGCCGCTCTACACTCAGCAAAAAGCTTTTCCACCATATCTTGCAAGGAGAAACTCTGCCAGGAAAGAAAACATCCAAAATCTTGTTCTAAAGCTTGCACGGGGGTCTGCAAAGAGTTTGGCAAGAATGAAAGGTAGTTGTCCAAAACTCGTTCTTTTCCAATAGAATAACCATGGAAAAGGCAGGAGAGTGGTAAAGTACTGTTTTCTCTAAGTCTGAAGGCTGCCCACACTGTGCCTGTGTGCTGCAGCTTGCATCTTCGCCTTTGGGAAGCTGCCGCTCGCCGATTCTCCCGGAGGCGAAGAAGCGGCTTCTTCGCACACAGAGCATTGTGGCGAGCGCAGGGAGCTCCTGAGAGCGGTTTGTGCCGAAAGAAGCCCGGGACCGGCACTTAGCTTCGGAGAGCTGCGTATCTGCGTCTTCTGCGTGTCTTGCCGCTCTACACTCAGCAAAAAGCTTTTCCACCATATCTTGCAAGGAGAAACTCTGCCAGGAAAGAAAACATCCAAAATCTTGTTCTAAAGCTTGCACGGGGGTCTGCAAAGAGTTTGGCAAGAATGAAAGGTAGTTGTCCAAAACTCGTTCTTTTCCAATAGAATAACCATGGAAAAGGCAGGAGAGTGGTAAAGTACTGTTTTCTCTAAGTCTGAAGGCTGCCCACACTGTGCCTGTGTGTTGCAGCTTGCATCTTCGCCTTTGGGAAGCTGCCGCTCGCCGATTCTCCCGGAGGCGAAGAAGCGGCTTCTTCGCACACAGAGCATTGTGGCGAGCGCAGGGAGCTCCTGAGAGCGGTTTGTGCCGAAAGAAGCCCGGGACCGGCACTTAGCTTCGGAGAGCTGCGTATCTGCGTCTTCTGCGTGTCTTGCCGCTCTACACTCAGCAAAAAGCTTTTCCACCATATCTTGCAAGGAGAAACTCTGCCAGGAAAGAAAACATCCAAAATCTTGTTCTAAAGCTTGCACGGGGGTCTGCAAAGAGTTTGGCAAGAATGAAAGGTAGTTGTCCAAAACTCGTTCTTTTCCAATAGAATAACCATGGAAAAGGCAGGAGAGTGGTAAAGTACTGTTTTCTCTAAGTCTGAATGCTGCCCACACTGTGCCTGTGTGCTGCAGCTTGCATCTTCGCCTTTGGGAAGCTGCCGCTCGCCGATTCTCCCGGAGGCGAAGAAGCGGCTTCTTCGCACACAGAGCATTGTGGCGAGCGCAGGGAGCTCCTGAGAGCGGTTTGTGCCGAAAGAAGCCCGGGACCGGCACTTAGCTTCGGAGAGCTGCGTATCTGCGTCTTCTGCGTGTCTTGCCGCTCTACACTCAGCAAAAAGCTTTTCCAGCATATCTTGCAAGGAGAAACTCTGCCAGGAAAGAAAACATCCAAAATCTTGTTCTAAAGCTTGCACGGGGGTCTGCAAAGAGTTTGGCAAGAATGAAAGGTAGTTGTCCAAAACTCGTTCTTTTCCAATAGAATAACCATGGAAAAGGCAGGAGAATGGTAAAGTACTGTTTTCTCTAAGTCTGAAGGCTGCCCACACTGTGCCTGTGTGCTGCAGCTTGCATCTTCGCCTTTGGGAAGCTGCCGCTCGCCGATTCTCCCGGAGGCGAAGAAGCGGCTTCTTCGCACACAGAGCATTGTGGCGAGCGCAGGGAGCTCCTGAGAGCGGTTTGTGCCGAAAGAAGCCCGGGACCGGCACTTAGCTTCGGAGAGCTGCGTATCTGCGTCTTCTGCGTGTCTTGCCGCTCTACACTCAGCAAAAAGCTTTACCACCATATCTTGCAAGGAGAAACTCTGCCAGGAAAGAAAACATCCAAAATCTTGTTCTAAAGCTTGCACGGGGGTCTGCAAAGAGTTTGGCAAGAATGAAAGGTAGTTGTCCAAAACTCGTTCTTTTCCAATAAAATAACCATGGAAAAGGCAGGAGAGTGGTAAAGTACTGTTTTCTCTAAGTCTGAAGGCTGCCCACACTGTGCCTGTGTGCTGCAGCTTGCATCTTCGCCTTTGGGAAGCTGCCGCTCGCCGATTCTCCCGGAGGCGAAGAAGCGGCTTCTTCGCACACAGAGCATTGTGGCGAGCGCAGGGAGCTCCTGAGAGCGGTTTGTGCCGAAAGAAGCCCGGGACCGGCACTTAGCTTCGGAGAGCTGCGTATCTGCGTCTTCTGCGTGTCTTGCCGCTCTACACTCAGCAAAAAGCTTTTCCACCATATCTTGCAAGGAGAAACTCTGCCAGGAAAGAAAACATCCAAAATCTTGTTCTAAAGCTTGCACGGGGGTCTGCAAAGAGTTTGGCAAGAATGAAAGGTAGTTGTCCAAAACTCGTTCTTTTCCAATAGAATAACCATGGAAAAGGCAGGAGAGTGGTAAAGTACTGTTTTCTCTAAGTCTGAATGCTGCCCACACTGTGCCTGTGTGCTGCAGCTTGCATCTTCGCCTTTGGGAAGCTGCCGCTCGCCGATTCTCCCGGAGGCGAAGAAGCGGCTTCTTCGCACACAGAGCATTGTGGCGAGCGCAGGGAGCTCCTGAGAGCGGTTTGTGCCGAAAGAAGCCCGGGACCGGCACTTAGCTTCAGAGAGCTGCGTATCTGCGTCTTCTGCGTGTCTTGCCGCTCTACACTCAGCAAAAAGCTTTTCCACCATATCTTGCAAGGAGAAACTCTGCCAGGAAAGAAAACATCCAAAATCTTGTTCTAAAGCTTGCACGGGGGTCTGCAAAGAGTTTGGCAAGAATGAAAGGTAGTTGTCCAAAACTCGTTCTTTTCCAATAGAATAACCATGGAAAAGGCAGGAGAATGGTAAAGTACTGTTTTCTCTAAGTCTGAAGGCTGCCCACACTGTGCCTGTGTGCTGCAGCTTGCATCTTCGCCTTTGGGAAGCTGCCGCTCGCCGATTCTCCCGGAGGCGAAGAAGCGGCTTCTTCGCACACAGAGCATTGTGGCGAGCGCAGGGAGCTCCTGAGAGCGGTTTGTGCCGAAAGAAGCCCGGGACCGGCACTTAGCTTCGGAGAGCTGCGTATCTGCGTCTTCTGCGTGTCTTGCCGCTCTACACTCAGCAAAAAGCTTTTCCACCATATCTTGCAAGGAGAAACTCTGCCAGGAAAGAAAACATCCAAAATCTTGTTCTAAAGCTTGCACGGGGGTCTGCAAAGAGTTTGGCAAGAATGAAAGGTAGTTGTCCAAAACTCGTTCTTTTCCAATAGAATAACCATGGAAAAGGCAGGAGAGTGGTAAAGTACTGTTTTCTCTAAGTCTGAAGGCTGCCCACACTGTGCCTGTGTGCTGCAGCTTGCATCTTCGCCTTTGGGAAGCTGCCGCTCGCCGATTCTCCCGGAGGCGAAGAAGCGGCTTCTTCGCACACAGAGCATTGTGGCGAGCGCAGGGAGCTCCTGAGAGCGGTTTGTGCCGAAAGAAGCCCGGGACCGGCACTTAGCTTCGGAGAGCTGCGTATCTGCGTCTTCTGCGTGTCTTGCCGCTCTACACTCAGCAAAAAGCTTTTCCACCATATCTTGCAAGGAGAAACTCTGCCAGGAAAGAAAAACATCCAAAATCTTGTTCTAAAGCTTGCACGGGGGTCTGCAAAGAGTTTGGCAAGAATGAAAGGTAGTTGTCCAAAACTCGTTCTTTTCCAATAGAATAACCATGGAAAAGGCAGGAGAATGGTAAAGTACTGTTTTCTCTAAGTCTGAAGGCTGCCCACACTGTGCCTGTGTGCTGCAGCTTGCATCTTCGCCTTTGGGAAGCTGCCGCTCGCCGATTCTCCCGGAGGCGAAGAAGCGGCTTCTTCGCACACAGAGCATTGTGGCGAGCGCAGGGAGCTCCTGAGAGCGGTTTGTGCCGAAAGAAGCCCGGGACCGGCACTTAGCTTCAGAGAGCTGCGTATCTGCGTCTTCTGCGTGTCTTGCCGCTCTACACTCAGCCAAAAAGCTTTTCCACCATATCTTGCAAGGAGAAACTCTGCCAGGAAAGAAAACATCCAAAATCTTGTTCTAAAGCTTGCACGGGGGTCTGCAAAGAGTTTGGCAAGAATGAAAGGTAGTTGTCCAAAACTCGTTCTTTTCCAATAGAATAACCATGGAAAAGGCAGGAGAGTGGTAAAGTACTGTTTTCTCTAAGTCTGAAGGCTGCCCACACTGTGCCTGTGTGCTGCAGCTTGCATCTTCGCCTTTGGGAAGCTGCCGCTCGCCGATTCTCCCGGAGGCGAAGAAGCGGCTTCTTCGCACACAGAGCATTGTGGCGAGCGCAGGGAGCTCCTGAGAGCGGTTTGTACCGAAAGAAGCCCGGGACCGGCACTTAGCTTCGGAGAGCTGCGTATCTGCGTCTTCTGCGTGTCTTGCCGCTCTACACTCAGCAAAAAGCTTTTCCACCATATCTTGCAAGGAGAAACTCTGCCAGGAAAGAAAACATCCAAAATCTTGTTCTAAAGCTTGCACGCGGGTCTGCAAAGAGTTTGGCAAGAATGAAAGGTAGTTGTCCAAAACTCGTTCTTTTCCAATAGAATAACCATGGAAAAGGCAGGAGAGTGGTAAAGTACTGTTTTCTCTAAGTCTGAAGGCTGCCCACACTGTGCCTGTGTGCTGCAGCTTGCATCTTCGCCTTTGGGAAGCTGCCGCTCGCCGATTCTCCCGGAGGCGAAGAAGCGGCTTCTTCGCACACAGAGCATTGTGGCGAGCGCAGGGAGCTCCTGAGAGCGGTTTGTGCCGAAAGAAGCCCGGGACCGGCACTTAGCTTCGGAGAGCTGCGTATCTGCGTCTTCTGCGTGTCTTGCCGCTCTACACTCAGCAAAAAGCTTTTCCACCATATCTTGCAAGGAGAAACTCTGCCAGGAAAGAAAAACATCCAAAATCTTGTTCTAAAGCTTGCACGGGGGTCTGCAAAGAGTTTGGCAAGAATGAAAGGTAGTTGTCCAAAACTCGTTCTTTTCCAATAGAATAACCATGGAAAAGGCAGGAGAATGGTAAAGTACTGTTTTCTCTAAGTCTGAAGGCTGCCCACACTGTGCCTGTGTGCTGCAGCTTGCATCTTCGCCTTTGGGAAGCTGCCGCTCGCCGATTCTCCCGGAGGCGAAGAAGCGGCTTCTTCGCACACAGAGCATTGTGGCGAGCGCAGGGAGCTCCTGAGAGCGGTTTGTGCCGAAAGAAGCCCGGGACCGGCACTTAGCTTCGGAGAGCTGCGTATCTGCGTCTTCTGCGTGTCTTGCCGCTCTACACTCAGCAAAAAGCTTTTCCAGCATATCTTGCAAGGAGAAACTCTGCCAGGAAAGAAAACATCCAAAATCTTGTTATAAAGCTTGCACGGGGGTCTGCAAAGAGTTTGGCAAGAATGAAAGGTAGTTGTCCAAAACTCGTTCTTTTCCACTATAATAACCATGGAAAAGGCAGGAGAGTGGTAAAGTACTGTTTTCTCTAAGTCTGAATGCTGCACACACTGTGCCTGTGTGCTGCAGCTTGCATCTTCGCCTTTGGGAAGCTGCCGCTCGCCGATTCTCCCGGAGGCAAAGAAGCGGCTTCTTCGCACACAGAGCATTGTGGCGAGCGCAGGGAGCTCCTGAGAGCGGTTTGTGCCGAAAGAAGCCCGGGACCGGCACTTAGCTTCGGAGAGCTGCGTATCTGCGTCTTCTGCGTGTCTTGCCGCTCTACACTCAGCAAAAAGCTTTTCCACCATATCTTGCAAGGAGAAACTCTGCCAGGAAAGAAAACATCCAAAATCTTGTTCTAAAGCTTGCACGGGGGTCTGCAAAGAGTTTGGCAAGAATGAAAGGTAGTTGTCCAAAACTCGTTCTTTTCCACTATAATAACCATGGAAAAGGCAGGAGAGTGGTAAAGTACTGTTTTCTCTAAGTCTGAAGGCTGCCCACACTGTGCCTGTGTGCTGCAGCTTGCATCTTCGCCTTTGGGAAGCTGCCGCTCGCCGATTCTCCCGGAGGCGAAGAAGCGGCTTCTTCGCACACAGAGCATTGTGGCGAGCGCAGGGAGCTCCTGAGAGCGGTTTGTGCCGAAAGAAGCCCGGGACCGGCACTTAGCTTCGGAGAGCTGCGTATCTGCGTCTTCTGCGTGTCTTGCCGCTCTACACTCAGCAAAAAGCTTTTCCACCATATCTTGCAATGAGAAACTCTGCCAGGAAAGAAAACATCCAAAATCTTGTTCTAAAGGTGCACGGAGGTCTGCAAAGAGTTTGGCAAGAATGAAAGGTAGTTGTCCAAAACTCGTTCTTTTCCAATAGAATAACCATGGAAAAGGCAGGAGAGTGGTAAAGTACTGTTTTCTCTAAGTCTGAATGCTGCCCACACTGTGCCTGTGTGCTGCAGCTTGCATCTTCGCCTTTGGGAAGCTGCCGCTCGCCGATTCTCCCGGAGGCGAAGAAGCGGCTTCTTCGCACACAGAGCATTGTGGCGAGCGCAGGGAGCTCCTGAGAGCGGTTTGTGCCGAAAGAAGCCCGGGACCGGCACTTAGCTTCGGAGAGCTGCGTATCTGCGTCTTCTGCGTGTCTTGCCGCTCCACACTCAGCAAAAAGCTTTTCCAGCATATCTTGCAAGGAGAAACTCTGCCAGGAAAGAAAACATCCAAAATCTTGTTCTAAAGCTTGCACGGGGGTCTGCAAAGAGTTTGGCAAGAATGAAAGGTAGTTGTCCAAAACTCGTTCTTTTCCAATATAATAACCATGGAAAAGGCAGGAGAGTGGTAAAGTACTGTTTTCTCTAAGTCTGAATGCTGCCCACACTGTGCCTGTGTGCTGCAGCTTGCATCTTCGCCTTTGGGAAGCTGCCGCTCGCCGATTCTCCCGCAGGCGAAGAAGCGGCTTCTTCGCACACAGAGCATTGTGGCGAGCGCAGGGAGCTCCTGAGAGCGGTTTGTGCCGAAAGAAGCCCGGGACCGGCACTTAGCTTCGGAGAGCTGCGTATCTGCGTCTTCTGCGTGTCTTGCCGCTCTACACTCAGCAATAAGCTTTTCCAGCATATCTTGCAAGGAGAAACTCTGCCAGGAAAGAAAACATCCAAAATCTTGTTCTAAAGCTTGCACGGGGGTCTGCAAAGAGTTTGGCAAGAATGAAAGGTAGTTGTCCAAAACTCGTTCTTTTCCACTATAATAACCATGGAAAAGGCAGGAGAGTGGTAAAGTACTGTTTTCTCTAAGTCTGAAGGCTGCCCACACTGTGCCTGTGTGCTGCAGCTTGCATCTTCGCCTTTGGGAAGCTGCCGATCGTCGATTCCCCCGGAGGCGAAGAAGCGGCTTCTTCGCACACAGAGCATTGTGGCGAGCGCAGGGAGCTCCTGAGAGCGGTTTGTGCCGAAAGAAGCCCGGGACCGGCACTTAGCTTCGGAGAGCTGCGTATCTGCGTCTTCTGCGTGTCTTGCCGCTCTACACTCAGCAAAAAGCTTTTCCACCATATCTTGCAAGGAGAAACTCTGCCAGGAAAGAAAACATCCAAAATCTTGTTCTAAAGCTTGCACGGAGGTCTGCAAAGAGTTTGGCAAGAATGAAAGGTAGTTGTCCAAAACTCGTTCTTTTCCAATAGAATAACCATGGAAAAGGCAGGAGAGTGGTAAAGTACTGTTTTCTCTAAGTCTGAATGCTGCCCACACTGTGCCTGTGTGCTGCAGCTTGCATCTTCGCCTTTGGGAAGCTGCCGCTCGCCGATTCTCCCGGAGGCGAAGAAGCGGCTTCTTCGCACACAGAGCATTGTGGCGAGCACAGGGAGCTCCTGAGAGCGGTTTGTGCCGAAAGAAGCCCGGGACCGGCACTTAGCTTCGGAGAGCTGCGTATCTGCGTCTTCTGCGTGTCTTGCCGCTCTACACTCAGCAAAAAGATTTTCCACCATATCTTGCAAGGAGAAACTCTGCCAGGAAAGAAAACATCCAAAATCTTGTTCTAAAGCTTGCACGGAGGTCTGCAAAGAGTTTGGCAAGAATGAAAGGTAGTTGTCCAAAACTCGTTCTTTTCCAATAGAATAACCATGGAAAAGGCAGGAGAGTGGTAAAGTACTGTTTTCTCTAAGTCTGAATGCTGCCCACACTGTGCCTGTGTGCTGCAGCTTGCATCTTCGCCTTTGGGAAGCTGCCGCTCGCCGATTCTCCCGGAGGCGAAGAAGCGGCTTCTTCGCACACAGAGCATTGTGGCGAGCGCAGGGAGCTCCTGAGAGCGGTTTGGGCCGAAAGAAGCCCGGGACCGGCACTTAGCTTCGGAGAGCTGCGTATCTGCGTCTTCTGCGTGTCTTGCCGCTCTACACTCAGCAAAAAGCTTTTCCACCATATCTTGCAAGGAGAAACTCTGCCAGGAAAGAAAACATCCAAAATCTTGTTCTAAAGCTTGCACGGGGGTCTGCAAAGAGTTTGGCAAGAATGAAAGGTAGTTGTCCAAAACTCGTTCTTTTCCAATAGAATAACCATGGAAAAGGCAGGAGAGTGGTAAAGTACTGTTTTCTCTAAGTCTGAATGCTGCCCACACTGTGCCTGTGTGCTGCAGCTGGCATCTTCGCCTTTGGGAAGCTGCCGCTCGCCGATTCTCCCGGAGGCGAAGAAGCGGCTTCTTCGCACACAGAGCATTGTGGCGAGCGCAGGGAGCTCCTGAGAGCGGTTTGTGCCGAAAGAAGCCCGGGACCGGCACTTAGCTTCGGAGAGCTGCGTATCTGCGTCTTCTGCGTGTCTTGCCGCTCTACACTCAGCAAAAAGCTTTTCCACCATATCTTGCAAGGAGAAACTCTGCCAGGAAAGAAAACATCCAAAATCTTGTTCTAAAGCTTGCACGGGGGTCTGCAAAGAGTTTGGCAAGAATGAAAGGTAGTTGTCCAAAACTCGTTCTTTTCCAATAGAATAACCATGGAAAAGGCAGGAGAGTGGTAAAGTACTGTTTTCTCTAAGTCTGAATGCTGCCCACACTGTGCCTGTGTGCTGCAGCTTGCATCTTCGCCTTTGGGAAGCTGCCGCTCGCCGATTCTCCCGTAGGCGAAGAAGCGGCTTCTTCGCACACAGAGCATTGTGGCGAGCGCAGGGAGCTCCTGAGAGCGGTTTGTGTCGAAAGAAGCCCGGGACCGGCACTTAGCTTCGGAGAGCTGCGTATCTGCGTCTTCTGCGTGTCTTGCCGCTCTACACTCAGCAAAAAGCTTTTCCAGCATATCTTGCAAGGAGAAACTCTGCCAGGAAAGAAAACATCCAAAATCTTGTTCTAAAGCTTGCACGGGGGTCTGCAAAGAGTTTGGCAAGAATGAAAGGTAGTTGTCCAAAACTCGTTCCTTTCCAACATAATAACCATGGAAAAGGCAGGAGAGTGGTAAAGTACTGTTTTCTCTAAGTCTGAAGGCTGCCCACACTGTGCCTGTGTGCTGCAGCTTGCATCTTCGCCTTTGGGAAGCTGCCGCTCGCCGATTCTCCCGGAGGCGAAGAAGCGGCTTCTTCGCACACAGAGCATTGTGGCGAGCGCAGGGAGCTCCTGAGAGCGGTTTGTGTCGAAAGAAGCCCGGGACCGGCACTTAGCTTCGGAGAGCTGCGTATCTGCGTCTTCTGCGTGTCTTGCCGCTCTACACTCAGCAAAAAGCTTTTCCAGCATATCTTGCAAGGAGAAACTCTGCCAGGAAAGAAAACATCCAAAATCTTGTTCTAAAGCTTGCACGGGGGTCTGCAAAGAGTTTGGCAAGAATGAAAGGTAGTTGTCCAAAACTCGTTCCTTTCCAACATAATAACCATGGAAAAGGCAGGAGAGTGGTAAAGTACTGTTTTCTCTAAGTCTGAAGGCTGCCCACACTGTGCCTGTGTGCTGCAGCTTGCATCTTCGCCTTTGGGAAGCTGCCGCTCGCCGATTCTCCCGGAGGCGAAGAAGCGGCTTCTTCGCACACAGAGCATTGTGGCGAGCGCAGGGAGCTCCTGAGAGCGGTTTGTGCCGAAAGAAGCCCGGGACCGGCACTTAGCTTCGGAGAGCTGCGTATCTGCGTCTTCTGCGTGTCTTGCCGCTCTACACTCAGCAAAAAGCTTTTCCACCATATCTTGCAAGGAGAAACTCTGCCAGGAAAGAAAACATCCAAAATCTTGTTCTAAAGCTTGCACGGGGGTCTGCAAAGAGTTTGGCAAGAATGAAAGGTAGTTGTCCAAAACTCGTTCTTTTCCACTATAATAACCATGGAAAAGGCAGGAGAGTGGTAAAGTACTGTTTTCTCTAAGTCTGAAGGCTGCCCACACTGTGCCTGTGTGCTGCAGCTTGCATCTTCGCCTTTGGGAAGCTGCCGCTCGCCGATTCCCCCGGAGGCGAAGAAGCGGCTTCTTCGCACACAGAGCATTGTGGCGAGCACAGGGAGCTCCTGAGAGCGGTTTGTGCCGAAAGAAGCCCGGGACCGGCACTTAGCTTCGGAGAGCTGCGTATCTGCGTCTTCTGCGTGTCTTGCCGCTCTACACTCAGCAAAAAGCTTTTCCACCATATCTTGCAAGGAGAAACTCTGCCAGGAAAGAAAACATCCAAAATCTTGTTCTAAAGCTTGCACGGAGGTCTGCAAAGAGTTTGGCAAGAATGAAAGGTAGTTGTCCAAAACTCGTTCTTTTCCAATAGAATAACCATGGAAAAGGCAGGAGAGTGGTAAAGTACTGTTTTCTCTAAGTCTGAATGCTGCCCACACTGTGCCTGTGTGCTGCAGCTTGCATCTTCGCCTTTGGGAAGCTGCCGCTCGCCGATTCTCCCGGAGGCGAAGAAGCGGCTTCTTCGCACACAGAGCATTGTGGCGAGCGCAGGGAGCTCCTGAGAACGGTTTGTGCCGAAAGAAGCCCGGGACCGGCACTTAGCTTCGGAGAGCTGCGTATCTGCGTCTTCTGCGTGTCTTGCCGCTCTACACTCAGCAAAAAGCTTTTCCAGCATATCTTGCAAGGAGAAACTCTGCCAGGAAAGAAAACATCCAAAATCTTGTTCTAAAGCTTGCACGGGGGTCTGCAAAGAGTTTGGCAAGAATGAAAGGTAGTTGTCCAAAACTCGTTCTTTTCCTATAGAATAACCATGGAAAAGGCAGGAGAGTGGTAAAGTACTGTTTTCTCTAAGTCTGAATGCTGCCCACACTGTGCCTGTGTGCTGCAGCTTGCATCTTCGCCTTTGGGAAGCTGCCGCTCGCCGATTCTCCCGGAGGCGAAGAAGCGGCTTCTTCGCACACAGAGCATTGTGGCGAGCGCAGGGAGCTCCTGAGAGCGGTTTGTGCCGAAAGAAGCCCGGGACCGACACTTAGCTTCGGAGAGCTGCGTATCTGCGTCTTCTGCGTGTCTTGCCGCTCTACACTCAGCAAAAAGCTTTTCCAGCATATCTTGCAAGGAGAAACTCTGCCAGGAAAGAAAACATCCAAAATCTTGTTCTAAAGCTTGCACGGGGGTCTGCAAAGAGTTTGGCAAGAATGAAAGGTAGTTGTCCAAAACTCGTTCTTTTCCAATAGAATAACCATGGAAAAGGCAGGAGAGTGGTAAAGTACTGTTTTCTCTAAGTCTGAATGCTGCCCACACTGTGCCTGTGTGCTGCAGCTTGCATCTTCGCCTTTGGGAAGCTGCCGCTCGCCGATTCTCCCGGAGGCGAAGAAGCGGCTTCTTCGCACACAGAGCATTGTGGCGAGCGCAGGGAGCTCCTGAGAGCGGTTTGTGCCGAAAGAAGCCCGGGACCGGCACTTAGCTTCGGAGAGCTGCGTATCTGCGTCTTCTGCGTGTCTTGCCGCTCTACACTCAGCAAAAAGCCTTTCCACCATATCTTGCAAGGAGAAACTCTGCCAGGAAAGAAAACATCCAAAATCTTGTTCTAAAGCTTGCACGGGGGTCTGCAAAGAGTTTGGCAAGAATGAAAGTAGTTGTCCAAAACTCGTTCTTTTCCAATAAAATAACCATGGAAAAGGCAGGAGAGTGGTAAAGTACTGTTTTCTCTAAGTCTGAATGCTGCCCACACTGTGCCTGTGTGCTGCAGCTTGCATCTTCGCCTTTGGGAAGCTGCCGCTCGCCGATTCTCCCGGAGGCGAAGAAGCGGCTTCTTCGCACACAGAGCATTGTGGCGAGCGCAGGGAGCTCCTGAGAGCGGTTTGTGTCGAAAGAAGGCCGGGACCGGCACTTCGCTTCGGAGAGCTGCGTATCTGCGTCTTCTGCGTGTCTTGCCGCTCTACACTCAGCAAAAAGCTTTGCCACCATATCTTGCAAGGAGAAACTCTGCCAGGAAAGAAAACATCCAAAATCTTGTTCTAAAGCTTGCACGGAGGTCTGCAAAGAGTTTGGCCAGAATGAAAGGTAGTTGTCCAAAACTCGTTCTTTTCCAATAGAATAACCATGGAAAAGGCAGGAGAGTGGTAAAGTACTGTTTTCTCTAAGTCTGAATGCTGCCCACACTGTGCCTGTGTGCTGCAGCTTGCATCTTCGCCTTTGGGAAGCTGCCGCTCGCCGATTCTCCCGGAGGCGAAGAAGCGGCTTCTTCGCACACAGAGCATTGTGGCGAGCGCAGGGAGCTCCTGAGAGCGGTTTGTGCCGAAAGAAGCCCGGGACCGGCACTTAGCTTCGGAGAGCTGCGTATCTGCGTCTTCTGCGTGTCTTGCCGCTCTACACTCAGCAAAAAGCTTTTCCAGCATATCTTGCAAGGAGAAACTCTGCCAGGAAAGAAAACATCCAAAATCTTGTTCTAAAGCTTGCACGGGGGTCTGCAAAGAGTTTGGCAAGAATGAAAGGTAGTTGTCCAAAACTCGTTCTTTTCCAATAGAATAACCATGGAAAAGGCAGGAGAGTGGTAAAGTACTGTTTTCTCTAAGTCTGAATGCTGCCCACACTGTGCCTGTGTGCTGCAGCTGGCATCTTCGCCTTTGGGAAGCTGCTGCTCGCCGATTCTCCCGGAGGCGAAGAAGCGGCTTCTTCACACACAGAGCATTGTGGCGAGCGCAGGGAGCTCCTGAGAGCGGTTTGTGCCGAAAGAAGCCCGGGACCGGCTCTTAGCTTCGGAGAGCTGCGTATCTGCGTCTTCTGCGTGTCTTGCCGCTCTACACTCAGCAAAAAGCTTTTCCACCATATCTTGCAAGGAGAAACTCAGCCAGGAAAGAAAATATCCAAAATCTTGTTCTAAAGCTTGCACGGGGGTCTGCAAAGAGTTTGGCAAGAATGAAAGGTAGTTGTCCAAAACTCGTTCTTTTCCACTATAATAACCATGGAAAAGGCAGGAGAGTGGTAAAGTACTGTTTTCTCTAAGTCTGAAGGCTGCCCACACTGTGCCTGTGTGCTGCAGCTTGCATCTTCGCCTTTGGGAAGCTGCCGCTCGCCGATTCTCCCGGAGGCGAAGAAGCGGCTTCTTCGCACACAGAGCATTGTGGCGAGCGCAGGGAGCTCCTGAGAGCGGTTTGTGCCGAAAGAAGCCCGGGACCGGCACTTAGCTTCGGAGAGCTGCGTATCTGCGTCTTCTGCGTGTCTTGCCGCTCTACACTCAGCAAAAAGCTTTTCCACCATATCTTGCAAGGAGAAACTCTGCCAGGAAAGAAAACATCCAAAATCTTGTTCTAAAGCTTGCACGGGGGTCTGCAAAGAGTTTGGCAAGAATGAAAGGTAGTTGTCCAAAACTCGTTCTTTTCCAATAGAATAACCATGGAAAAGGCAGGAGAGTGGTAAAGTACTGTTTTCTCTAAGTCTGAAGGCTGCCCACACTGTGCCTGTGTGCTGCAGCTTGCATCTTCGCCTTTGGGAAGCTGCCGCTCGCCGATTCTCCCGGAGGCGAAGAAGCGGCTTCTTCGCACACAGAGCATTGTGGCGAGCACAGGGAGCTCCTGAGAGCGGTTTGTGTCGAAAGAAGCCCGGGACCGGCACTTAGCTTCGGAGAGCTGCGTATCTGCGTCTTCTGCGTGTCTTGCCGCTCTACACTCAGCAAAAAGCTTTTCCAGCATATCTTGCAAGGAGAAACTCTGCCAGGAAAGAAAACATCCAAAATCTTGTTCTAAAGCTTGCACGGGGGTCTGCAAAGAGTTTGGCAAGAATGAAAGGTAGTTGTCCAAAACTCGTTCCTTTCCAACATAATAACCATGGAAAAGGCAGGAGAGTGGTAAAGTACTGTTTTCTCTAAGTCTGAAGGCTGCCCACACTGTGCCTGTGTGCTGCAGCTTGCATCTTCGCCTTTGGGAAGCTGCCGCTCGCCGATTCTCCCGGAGGCGAAGAAGCGGCTTCTTCGCACACAGAGCATTGTGGCGAGCGCAGGGAGCTCCTGAGAGCGGTTTGTGCCGAAAGAAGCCCGGGACCGGCACTTAGCTTCGGAGAGCTGCGTATCTGCGTCTTCTGCGTGTCTTGCCGCTCTACACTCAGCAAAAAGCTTTTCCACCATATCTTGCAAGGAGAAACTCGGCCAGGAAAGAAAACATCCAAAATCTTGTTCTAAAGCTTGCACGGGGGTCTGCAAAGAGTTTGGCAAGAATGAAAGGTAGTTGTCCAAAACTCGTTCTTTTCCACTATAATAACCATGGAAAAGGCAGGAGAGTGATAAAGTACTGTTTTCTCTAAGTCTGAAGGCTGCCCACACTGTGCCTGTGTGCTGCAGCTTGCATCTTCGCCTTTGGGAAGCTGCCGCTCGCCGATTCTCCCGGAGGCGAAGAAGCGGCTTCTTCGCACACAGAGCATTGTGGCGAGCGCAGGGAGCTCCTGAGAGCGGTTTGTGCCGAAAGAAGCCCGGGACCGGCACTTAGCTTCGGAGAGCTGCGTATCTGCGTCTTCTGCGTGTCTTGCCGCTCTACACTCAGCAAAAAGCTTTTCCACCATATCTTGCAAGGAGAAACTCTGCCAGGAAAGAAAACATCCAAAATCTTGTTCTAAAGCTTGCACGGAGGTCTGCAAAGAGTTTGGCAAGAATGAAAGGTAGTTGTCCAAAACTCGTTCTTTTCCAATAGAATAACCATGGAAAAGGCAGGAGAGTGGTAAAGTACTGTTTTCTCTAAGTCTGAATGCTGCCCACACTGTGCCTGTGTGCTGCAGCTTGCATCTTCGCCTTTGGGAAGCTGCCGCTCGCCGATTCTCCCGGAGGCGAAGAAGCGGCTTCTTCGCACACAGAGCATTGTGGCGAGCGCAGGGAGCTCCTGAGAACGGTTTGTGCCGAAAGAAGCCCGGGACCGGCACTTAGCTTCGGAGAGCTGCGTATCTGCGTCTTCTGCGTGTCTTGCCGCTCTACACTCAGCAAAAAGCTTTTCCAGCATATCTTGCAAGGAGAAACTCTGCCAGGAAAGAAAACATCCAAAATCTTGTTCTAAAGCTTGCACGGGGGTCTGCAAAGAGTTTGGCAAGAATGAAAGGTAGTTGTCCAAAACTCGTTCTTTTCCAATAGAATAACCATGGAAAAGGCAGGAGAGTGGTAAAGTACTGTTTTCTCTAAGTCTGAATGCTGCCCACACTGTGCCTGTGTGCTGCAGCTTGCATCTTCGCCTTTGGGAAGCTGCCGCTCGCCGATTCTCCCGGAGGCGAAGAAGCGGCTTCTTCGCACACAGAGCATTGTGGCGAGCGCAGGGAGCTCCTGAGAGCGGTTTGTGCCGAAAGAAGCCCGGGACCGGCACTTAGCTTCGGAGAGCTGCGTATCTGCGTCTTCTGCGTGTCTTGCCGCTCTACACTCAGCAAAAAGCTTTTCCAGCATATCTTGCAAGGAGAAACTCTGCCAGGAAAGAAAACATCCAAAATCTTGTTCTAAAGCTTGCACGGGGGTCTGCAAAGAGTTTGGCAAGAATGAAAGGTAGTTGTCCAAAACTCGTTCTTTTCCAATAGAATAACCATGGAAAAGGCAGGAGAGTGGTAAAGTACTGTTTTCTCTAAGTCTGAATGCTGCCCACACTGTGCCTGTGTGCTGCAGCTGGCATCTTCGCCTTTGGGAAGCTGCCGCTCGCCGATTCTCCCGGAGGCGAAGAAGCGGCTTCTTCGCACACAGAGCATTGTTGCGAGCGCAGGGAGCTCCTGAGAGCGGTTTGTGCCGAAAGAAGCCCGGGACCGGCACTTAGCTTCGGAGAGCTGCGTATCTGCGTCTTCTGCGTGTCTTGCCGCTCTACACTCAGCAAAAAGCCTTTCCAGCATATCTTGCAAGGAGAAACTCTGCCAGGAAAGAAAACATCCAAAATCTTGTTCTAAAGCTTGCACGGGGGTCTGCAAAGAGTTTGGCAAGAATGAAAGGTAGTTGTCCAAAACTCGTTCTTTTCCAATAGAATAACCATGGAAAAGGCAGGAGAGTGGTAAAGTACTGTTTTCTCTAAGTCTGAATGCTGCCCACACTGTGCCTGTGTGCTGCAGCTTGCATCTTCGCCTTTGGGAAGCTGCCGCTCGCCGATTCTCCCGGAGGCGAAGAAGCGGCTTCTTCGCACGCAGAGCATTGTGGCGAGCGCAGGGAGCTCCTGAGAGCGGTTTGTGTCGAAAGAAGCCCGGGACCGGCACTTAGCTTCGGAGAGCTGCGTATCTGCGTCTTCAGCGTGTCTTGCCGCTCTACACTCAGCAAAAAGCTTTTCCAGCATATCTTGCAAGGAGAAACTCTGCCAGGAAAGAAAACATCCAAAATCTTGTTCTAAAGCTTGCACGGGGGTCTGCAAAGAGTTTGGCAAGAATGAAAGGTAGTTGTCCAAAACTCGTTCTTTTCCAATATAATAACCATGGAAAAGGCAGGAGAGTGGTAAAGTACTGTTTTCTCTAAGTCTGAAGGCTGCCCACACTGTGCCTGTGTGCTGCAGCTTGCATCTTCGCCTTTGGGAAGCTGCCGCTCGCCGATTCTCCCACAGGCGAAGAAGCGGCTTCTTCGCACACAGAGCATTGTGGCGAGCGCAGGGAGCTCCTGAGAGCGGTTTGTGCCGAAAGAAGCCCGGGACCGGCACTTAGCTTCGGAGAGCTGCGTATCTGCGTCTTCTGCGTGTCTTGCCGCTCTACACTCAGCAAAAGGCTTTTCCACCATATCTTGCAAGGAGAAACTCTGCCAGGAAAGAAAACATCCAAAATCTTGTTCTAAAGCTTGCACGGGGGTCTGCAAAGAGTTTGGCAAGAATGAAAGGTAGTTGTCCAAAACTCGTTCTTTTCCAATATAATAACCATGGAAAAGGCAGCAGAGTGGTAAAGTACTGTTTTCTCTAAGTCTGAATGCTGCCCACACTGTGCCTGTGTGCTGCAGCTTGCATCTTCGCCTTTGGGAAGCTGCCGCTCGCCGATTCTCCCGGAGGCGAAGAAGCGGCTTCTTCGCACACAGAGCATTGTGGCGAGCGCAGGGAGCTCCTGAGAGCGGTTTGTGCCGAAAGAAGCCCGGGACCGGCACTTAGCTTCGGAGAGCTGCGTATCTGCGTCTTCTGCGTGTCTTGCCGCTCTACACTCAGCAAAAAGCTTTTCCAGCATATCTTGCAAGGAGAAACTCTGCCAGGAAAGAAAACATCCAAAATCTTGTTCTAAAGCTTGCACGGGGGTCTGCAAAGAGTTTGGCAAGAATGAAAGGTAGTTGTCCAAAACTCGTTCTTTTCCAATAGAATAACCATGGAAAAGGCAGGAGAGTGGTAAAGTACTGTTTTCTCTAAGTCTGAATGCTGCCCACACTGTGCCTGTGTGCTGCAGCTTGCATCTTCGCCTTTGGGAAGCTGCCGCTCGCCGATTCTCCCGGAGGCGAAGAAGCGGCTTCTTCGCACACAGAGCATTGTGGCGAGCGCAGGGAGCTCCTGAGAGCGGTTTGTGCCGAAAGAAGCCCGGGACCGGCACTTAGCTTCGGAGAGCTGCGTATCTGCGTCTTCTGCGTGTCTTGCCGCTCTACACTCAGCAAAAAGCCTTTCCACCATATCTTGCAAGGAGAAACTCTGCCAGGAAAGAAAACATCCAAAATCTTGTTCTAAAGCTTGCACGGGGGTCTGCAAAGAGTTTGGCAAGAATGAAAGGTAGTTGTCCAAAACTCGTTCTTTTCCAATAAAATAACCATGGAAAAGGCAGGAGAGTGGTAAAGTACTGTTTTCTCTAAGTCTGAATGCTGCCCACACTGTGCCTGTGTGCTGCAGCTTGCATCTTCGCCTTTGGGAAGCTGCCGCTCGCCGATTCTCCCGGAGGCGAAGAAGCGGCTTCTTCGCACACAGAGCATTGTGGCGAGCGCAGGGAGCTCCTGAGAGCGGTTTGTGTCGAAAGAAGCCCGGGACCGGCACTTAGCTTCGGAGAGCTGCGTATCTGCGTCTTCTGCGTGTCTTGCCGCTCTACACTCAGCAAAAAGCTTTTCCAGCATATCTTGCAAGGAGAAACTCTGCCAGGAAAGAAAACATCCAAAATCTTGTTCTAAAGCTTGCACGGGGGTCTGCAAAGAGTTTGGCAAGAATGAAAGGTAGTTGTCCAAAACTCGTTCTTTTCCAATATAATAACCATGGAAAAGGCAGGAGAGTGGTAAAGTACTGTTTTCTCTAAGTCTGAAGGCTGCCCACACTGTGCCTGTGTGCTGCAGCTTGCATCTTCGCCTTTGGGAAGCTGCCGCTCGCCGATTCTCCCGGAGGCGAAGAAGCGGCTTCTTCGCACACAGAGCATTGTGGCGAGCGCAGGGAGCTCCTGAGAGCGGTTTGTGCCGAAAGAAGCCCGGGACCGGCACTTAGCTTCGGAGAGCTGCGTATCTGCGTCTTCTGCGTGTCTTGCCGCTCTACACTCAGCAAAAGGCTTTTCCACCATATCTTGCAAGGAGAAACTCTGCCAGGAAAGAAAACATCCAAAATCTTGTTCTAAAGCTTGCACGGGGGTCTGCAAAGAGTTTGGCAAGAATGAAAGGTAGTTGTCCAAAACTCGTTCTTTTCCAATATAATAACCATGGAAAAGGCAGCAGAGTGGTAAAGTACTGTTTTCTCTAAGTCTGAAGGCTGCCCACACTGTGCCTGTGTGCTGCAGCTTGCATCTTCGCCTTTGGGAAGCTGCCGCTCGCCGATTCTCCCGGAGGCGAAGAAGCGGCTTCTTCGCACACAGAGCATTGTGGCGAGCGCAGGGAGCTCCTGAGAGCGGTTTGTGCCGAAAGAAGCCCGGGACCGGCACTTAGCTTCGGAGAGCTGCGTATCTGCGTCTTCTGCGTGTCTTGCCGCTCTACACTCAGCAAAAAGCTTTTCCACCATATCTTGCAAGGAGAAACTCTGCCAGGAAAGAAAACATCCAAAATCTTGTTCTAAAGCTTGCACGGGGGTCTGCAAAGAGTTTGGCAAGAATGAAAGGTAGTTGTCCAAAACTCGTTCTTTTCCACTATAATAACCATGGAAAAGGCAGGAGAGTGGTAAAGTACTGTTTTCTCTAAGTCTGAAGGCTGCCCACACTGTGCCTGTGTGCTGCAGCTTGCATCTTCGCCTTTGGGAAGCTGCCGCTCGCCGATTCTCCCGGAGGCGAAGAAGCGGCTTCTTCGCACACAGAGCATTGTGGCGAGCGCAGGGAGCTCCTGAGAGCGGTTTGTGCCGAAAGAAGCCCGGGACCGGCACTTAGCTTCGGAGAGCTGCGTATCTGCGTCTTCTGCGTGTCTTGCCGCTCTACACTCAGCAAAAAGCTTTTCCACCATATCTTGCAAGGAGAAACTCTGCCAGGAAAGAAAACATCCAAAATCTTGTTCTAAAGCTTGCACGGGGGTCTGCAAAGAGTTTGGCAAGAATGAAAGGTAGTTGTCCAAAACTCGTTCTTTTCCAATATAATAACCATGGAAAAGGCAGCAGAGTGGTAAAGTACTGTTTTCTCTAAGTCTGAAGGCTGCCCACACTGTGCCTGTGTGCTGCAGCTTGCATCTTCGCCTTTGGGAAGCTGCCGCTCGCCGATTCTCCCACAGGCGAAGAAGCGGCTTCTTCGCACACAGAGCATTGTGGCGAGCGCAGGGAGCTCCTGAGAGCGGTTTGTGCCGAAAGAAGCCCGGGACCGGCACTTAGCTTCGGAGAGCTGCGTATCTGCGTCTTCTGCGTGTCTTGCCGCTCTACACTCAGCAAAAAGCTTTTCCAGCATATCTTGCAAGGAGAAACTCTGCCAGGAAAGAAAACATCCAAAATCTTGTTCTAAAGCTTGCACGGGGGTCTGCAAAGAGTTTGGCAAGAATGAAAGGTAGTTGTCCAAAACTCGTTCTTTTCCAATAGAATAACCATGGAAAAGGCAGGAGAGTGGTAAAGTACTGTTTTCTCTAAGTCTGAATGCTGCCCACACTGTGCCTGTGTGCTGCAGCTTGCATCTTCGCCTTTGGGAAGCTGCCGCTCGCCGATTCTCCCGGAGGCGAAGAAGCGGCTTCTTCGCACACAGAGCATTGTGGCGAGCGCAGGGAGCTCCTGAGAACGGTTTGTGCCGAAAGAAGCCCGGGACCGGCACTTAGCTTCGGAGAGCTGCGTATCTGCGTCTTCTGCGTGTCTTGCCGCTCTACACTCAGCAAAAAGCTTTTCCAGCATATCTTGCAAGGAGAAACTCTGCCAGGAAAGAAAACATCCAAAATCTTGTTCTAAAGCTTGCACGGGGGTCTGCAAAGAGTTTGGCAAGAATGAAAGGTAGTTGTCCAAAACTCGTTCTTTTCCAATAGAATAACCATGGAAAAGGCAGGAGAGTGGTAAAGTACTGTTTTCTCTAAGTCTGAATGCTGCCCACACTGTGCCTGTGTGCTGCAGCTTGCATCTTCGCCTTTGGGAAGCTGCCGCTCGCCGATTCTCCCGGAGGCGAAGAAGCGGCTTCTTCGCACACAGAGCATTGTGGCGAGCGCAGGGAGCTCCTGAGAGCGGTTTGTGCCGAAAGAAGCCCGGGACCGGCACTTAGCTTCGGAGAGCTGCGTATCTGCGTCTTCTGCGTGTCTTGCCGCTCTACACTCAGCAAAAAGCTTTTCCAGCATATCTTGCAAGGAGAAACTCTGCCAGGAACGAAAACATCCAAAATCTTGTTCTAAAGCTTGCACGCGGGTCTGCAAAGAGTTTGGCAAGAATGAAAGGTAGTTGTCCAAAACTCGTTCTTTTCCAATAGAATAACCATGGAAAAGGCAGGAGAGTGGTAAAGTACTGTTTTCTCTAAGTCTGAATGCTGCCCACACTGTGCCTGTGTGCTGCAGCTGGCATCTTCGCCTTTGGGAAGCTGCCGCTCGCCGATTCTCCCGGAGGCGAAGAAGCGGCTTCTTCGCACACAGAGCATTGTGGCGAGCGCAGGGAGCTCCTGAGAGCGGTTTGTGCCGAAAGAAGCCCGGGACCGGCACTTAGCTTCGGAGAGCTGCGTATCTGCGTCTTCTGCGTGTCTTGCCGCTCTACACTCAGCAAAAAGCCTTTCCACCATATCTTGCAAGGAGAAACTCTGCCAGGAAAGAAAACATCCAAAATCTTGTTCTAAAGCTTGCACGGGGGTCTGCAAAGAGTTTGGCAAGAATGAAAGGTAGTTGTCCAAAACTCGTTCTTTTCCAATAAAATAACCATGGAAAAGGCAGGAGAGTGGTAAAGTACTGTTTTCTCTAAGTCTGAATGCTGCCCACACTGTGCCTGTGTGCTGCAGCTTGCATCTTCGCCTTTGGGAAGCTGCCGCTCGCCGATTCTCCCGGAGGCGAAGAAGCGGCTTCTTCGCACACAGAGCATTGTGGCGAGCGCAGGGAGCTCCTGAGAGCGGTTTGTGTCGAAAGAAGCCCGGGACCGGCACTTAGCTTCGGAGAGCTGCGTATCTGCGTCTTCTGCGTGTCTTGCCGCTCTACACTCAGCAAAAAGCTTTTCCAGCATATCTTGCAAGGAGAAACTCTGCCAGGAAAGAAAACATCCAAAATCTTGTTCTAAAGCTTGCACGGGGGTCTGCAAAGAGTTTGGCAAGAATGAAAGGTAGTTGTCCAAAACTCGTTCTTTTCCAATATAATAACCATGGAAAAGGCAGGAGAGTGGTAAAGTACTGTTTTCTCTAAGTCTGAATGCTGCCCACACTGTGCCTGTGTGCTGCAGCTTGCATCTTCGCCTTTGGGAAGCTGCCGCTCGCCGATTCTCCCGGAGGCGAAGAAGCGGCTTCTTCGCACACAGAGCATTGTGGCGAGCGCAGGGAGCTCCTGAGAGCGGTTTGTGCCGAAAGAAGCCCGGGACCGGCACTTAGCTTCGGAGAGCTGCGTATCTGCGTCTTCTGCGTGTCTTGCCGCTCTACACTCAGCAAAAAGCTTTTCCACCATATCTTGCAAGGAGAAACTCTGCCAGGAAAGAAAACATCCAAAATCTTGTTCTAAAGCTTGCACGGGGGTCTGCAAAGAGTTTGGCAAGAATGAAAGGTACTTGTCCAAAACTCGTTCTTTTCCAATATAATAACCATGGAAAAGGCAGCAGAGTGGTAAAGTACTGTTTTCTCTAAGTCTGAAGGCTGCCCACACTGTGCCTGTGTGCTGCAGCTTGCATCTTCGCCTTTGGGAAGCTGCCGCTCGCCGATTCTCCCGGAGGCGAAGAAGCGGCTTCTTCGCACACAGAGCATTGTGGCGAGCGCAGGGAGCTCCTGAGAGCGGTTTGTGCCGAAAGAAGCCCGGGACCGGCACTTAGCTTCGGAGAGCTGCGTATCTGCGTCTTCTGCGTGTCTTGCCGCTCTACACTCAGCAAAAAGCTTTTCCAGCATATCTTGCAAGGAGAAACTCTGCCAGGAAAGAAAACATCCAAAATCTTGTTCTAAAGCTTGCACGGGGGTCTGCAAAGAGTTTGGCAAGAATGAAAGGTAGTTGTCCAAAACTCGTTCTTTTCCACTATAATAACCATGGAAAAGGCAGGAGAGTGGTAAAGTACTGTTTTCTCTAAGTCTGAATGCTGCCCACACTGTGCCTGTGTGCTGCAGCTTGCATCTTCGCCTTTGGGAAGCTGCCGCTCGCCGATTCTCCCAGAGGCGAAGAAGCGGCTTCTTCGCACACAGAGCATTGTGGCGAGCGCAGGGAGCTCCTGAGAGCGGTTTGTGCCGAAAGAAGCCCGGGACCGGCACTTAGCTTCGGAGAGCTGCGTATCTGCGTCTTCTGCGTGTCTTGCCGCTCTACACTCAGCAAAAAGCTTTTCCAGCATATCTTGCAAGGAGAAACTCTGCCAGGAAAGAAAACATCCAAAATCTTGTTCTAAAGCTTGCACGGGGGTCTGCAAAGAGTTTGGCAAGAATGAAAGGTAGTTGTCCAAAACTCGTTCTTTTCCAATAGAATAACCATGGAAAAGGCAGCAGAGTGGTAAAGTACTGTTTTCTCTAAGTCTGAAGGCTGCCCACACTGTGCCTGTGTGCTGCAGCTTGCATCTTCGCCTTTGGGAAGCTGCCGCTCGCCGATTCTCCCGGAGGCGAAGAAGCGGCTTCTTCGCACACAGAGCATTGTGGCGAGCGCAGGGAGCTCCTGAGAGCGGTTTGTGCCGAAAGAAGCCCGGGACCGGCACTTAGCTTCGGAGAGCTGCGTATCTGCGTCTTCTGCGCGTCTTGCCGCTCTACACTCAGCAAAAAGCTTTTCCAGCGTATCTTGCAAGGAGAAACTCTGCCAGGAAAGAAAACATCCAAAATCTTGTTCTAAAGCTTGCACGCGGGTCTGCAAAGAGTTTGGCAAGAATGAAAGTTAGTTGTCCAAAACTCGTTCTTTTCCAATAGAATAACCATGGAAAAGGCAGGAGAGTGGTAAAGTACTGTTTTCTCTAAGTCTGAATGCTGCCCACACTGTGCCTGTGTGCTGCAGCTGGCATCTTCGCCTTTGGGAAGCTGCCGCTCGCCGATTCTCCCGGAGGCGAAGAAGCGGCTTCTTCGCACACAGAGCATTGTGGCGAGCGCAGGGAGCTCCTGAGAGCGGTTTGTGCCGAAAGAAGCCCGGGACCGGCACTTAGCTTCGGAGAGCTGCGTATCTGCGTCTTCTGCGTGTCTTGCCGCTCTACACTCAGCAAAAAGCTTTTCCAGCATATCTTGCAAGGAGAAACTCTGCCAGGAAAGAAAACATCCAAAATCTTGTTCTAAAGCTTGCACGGGGGTCTGCAAAGAGTTTGGCAAGAATGAAAGGTAGTTGTCCAAAACTCGTTCTTTTCCAATAAAATAACCATGGAAAAGGCAGGAGAGTGGTAAAGTACTGTTTTCTCTAAGTCTGAATGCTGCCCACACTGTGCCTGTGTGCTGCAGCTTGCATCTTCGCCTTTGGGAAGCTGCCGCTCGCCGATTCTCCCGGAGGCGAAGAAGCGGCTTCTTCGCACACAGAGCATTGTGGCGAGCGCAGGGAGCTCCTGAGAGCGGTTTGTGTCGAAAGAAGCCCGGGACCGGCACTTAGCTTCGGAGAGCTGCGTATTTGCGTCTTCTGCGTGTCTTGCCGCTCTACACTCAGCAAAAAGCTTTTCCAGCATATCTTGCAAGGAGAAACTCTGCCAGGAAGGAAAACATCCAAAATCTTGTTCTAAAGCTTGCACGGGGGTCTGCAAAGAGTTTGGCAAGAATGAAAGGTAGTTGTCCAAAACTCGTTCCTTTCCAACATAATAACCATGGAAAAGGCAGGAGAGTGGTAAAGTACTGTTTTCTCTAAGTCTGAAGGCTGCCCACACTGTGCCTGTGTGCTGCAGCTTGCATCTTCGCCTTTGGGAAGCTGCCGCTCGCCGATTCTCCCGGAGGCGAAGAAGCGGCTTCTTCGCACACAGAGCATTGTGGCGAGCGCAGGGAGCTCCTGAGAGCGGTTTGTGCCGAAAGAAGCCCGGGACCGGCACTTAGCTTCGGAGAGCTGCGTATCTGCGTCTTCTGCGTGTCTTGCCGCTCTACACTCAGCAAAAAGCTTTTCCACCATATCTTGCAAGGAGAAACTCTGCCAGGAAAGAAAACATCCAAAATCTTGTTCTAAAGCTTGCACGGGGGTCTGCAAAGAGTTTGGCAAGAATGAAAGGTAGTTGTCCAAAACTCGTTCTTTTCCAATAGAATAACCATGGAAAAGGCAGCAGAGTGGTAAAGTACTGTTTTCTCAAAGTCTGAAGGCTGCCCACACTGTGCCTGTGTGCTGCAGCTTGCATCTTCGCCTTTGGGAAGCTGCCGCTCGCCGATTCTCCCGGAGGCGAAGAAGCGGCTTCTTCGCACACAGAGCATTGTGGCGAGCGCAGGGAGCTCCTGAGAGCGGTTTGTGCCGAAAGAAGCCCGGGACCGGCACTTAGCTTCGGAGAGCTGCGTATCTGCGTCTTCTGCGTGTCTTGCCGCTCTACACTCAGCAAAAAGCTTTTCCAGCATATCTTGCAAGGAGAAACTCTGCCAGGAAAGAAAACATCCAAAATCTTGTTCTAAAGCTTGCACGGGGGTCTGCAAAGAGTTTGGCAAGAATGAAAGGTAGTTGTCCAAAACTCGTTCTTTTCCAATAGAATAACCATGGAAAAGGCAGGAGAGTGGTAAAGTACTGTTTTCTCTAAGTCTGAAGGCTGCCCACACTGTGCCTGTGTCCTGCAGCTTGCATCTTCGCCTTTGGGAAGCTGCCGCTCGCCGATTCTCCCGGAGGCGAAGAAGCGGCTTCTTCGCACACAGAGCATTGTGGCGAGCGCAGGGAGCTCCTGAGAGCGGTTTGTGCCGAAAGAAGCCCGGGACCGGCACTTAGCTTCGGAGAGCTGCGTATCTGCGTCTTCTGCGTGTCTTGCCGCTCTACACTCAGCAAAAAGCTTTTCCACCATATCTTGCAAGGAGAAACTCTGCCAGGAAAGAAAACATCCAAAATCTTGTTCTAAAGCTTGCACGGGGATCTGCAAAGAGTTTGGCAAGAATGAAAGGTAGTTGTCCAAAACTCGTTCTTTTCCACTATAATAACCATGGAAAAGGCAGGAGAGTGGTAAAGTACTGTTTTCTCTAAGTCTGAAGGCTGCCCACACTGTGCCTGTGTGCTGCAGCTTGCATCTTCGCCTTTGGGAAGCTGCCGCTCGCCGATTCTCCCGGAGGCGAAGAAGCGGCTTCTTCGCACACAGAGCATTGTGGCGAGCGCAGGGAGCTCCTGAGAGCGGTTTGTGCCGAAAGAAGCCCGGGACCGGCACTTAGCTTCGGAGAGCTGCGTATCTGCGTCTTCTGCGTGTCTTGCCGCTCTACACTCAGCAAAAAGCTTTTCCACCATATCTTGCAAGGAGAAACTCTGCCAGGAAAGAAAACATCCAAAATCTTGTTCTAAAGCTTGCACGGGGGTCTGCAAAGAGTTTGGCAAGAATGAAAGGTAGTTGTCCAAAACTCGTTCTTTTCCAATAGAATAACCATGGAAAAGGCAGGAGAGTGGTAAAGTACTGTTTTCTCTAAGTCTGAAGGCTGCCCACACTGTGCCTGTGTGCTGCAGCTTGCATCTTCGCCTTTGGGAAGCTGCCGCTCGCCGATTCTCCCGGAGGCGAAGAAGCGGCTTCTTCGCACACAGAGCATTGTGGCGAGCGCAGGGAGCTCCTGAGAGCGGTTTGTGCCGAAAGAAGCCCGGGACCGGCACTTAGCTTCGGAGAGCTGCGTATCTGCGTCTTCTGCGTGTCTTGCTGCTCTACACTCAGCAAAAAGCTTTTCCAGCATATCTTGCAAGGAGAAACTCTGCCAGGAAAGAAAACATCCAAAATCTTGTTCTAAAGCTTGCACGGGGGTCTGCAAAGAGTTTGGCAAGAATGAAAGGTAGTTGTCCAAAACTCGTTCTTTTCCAATAGAATAACCATGGAAAAGGCAGGAGAGTGGTAAAGTACTGTTTTCTCTAAGTCTGAAGGCTGCCCACACTGTGCCTGTGTGCTGCAGCTTGCATCTTCGCCTTTGGGAAGCTGCCGCTCGCCGATTCTCCCGCAGGCGAAGAAGCGGCTTCTTCGCACACAGAGCATTGTGGCGAGCGCAGGGAGCTCCTGACAGCGGTTTGTGCCGAAAGAAGCCCGGGACCGGCACTTAGCTTCGGAGAGCTGCGTATCTGCGTCTTCTGCGTGTCTTGCCGCTCTACACTCAGCAAAAAGCTTTTCCACCATATCTTGCAAGGAGAAACTCTGCCAGGAAAGAAAACATCCAAAATCTTGTTCTAAAGCTTGCACGGGGGTCTGCAAAGAGTTTGGCAAGAATGAAAGGTAGTTGTCCAAAACTCGTTCTTTTCCAATAGAATAACCATGGAAAAGGCAGGAGAATGGTAAAGTACTGTTTTCTCTAAGTCTGAATGCTGCACACACTGTGCCTGTGTGCTGCAGCTTGCATCTTCGCCTTTGGGAAGCTGCCGCTCGCCGATTCTCCCGGAGGCGAAGAAGCGGCTTCTTCGCACACAGAGCATTGTGGCGAGCGCAGGGAGCTCCTGAGAGCGGTTTGTGCCGAAAGAAGCCCGGGACCGGCACTTAGCTTCGGAGAGCGGCGTATCTGCGTCTTCTGCGTGTCTTGCCGCTCTACACTCAGCAAAAAGCTTTTCCACCATATCTTGCAAGGAGAAACTCTGCCAGGAAAGAAAACATCCAAAATCTTGTTCTAAAGCTTGCACGGGGGTCTGCAAAGAGTTTGGCAAGAATGAAAGGTAGTTGTCCAAAACTCGTTCTTTTCCACTATAATAACCATGGAAAAGGCAGGAGAGTGGTAAAGTACTGTTTTCTCTAAGTCTGAAGGCTGCCCACACTGTGCCTGTGTGCTGCAGCTTGCATCTTCGCCTTTGGGAAGCTGCCGCTCGCCGATTCTCCCGGAGGCGAAGAAGCGGCTTCTTCGCACACAGAGCATTGTGGCGAGCGCAGGGAGCTCCTGAGAGCGGTTTGTGCCGAAAGAAGCCCGGGACCGGCACTTAGCTTCGGAGAGCTGCGTATCTGCGTCTTCTGCGTGTCTTGCCGCTCTACACTCAGCAAAAAGCTTTTCCAGCATATCTTGCAAGGAGAAACTCTGCCAGGAAAGAAAACATCCAAAATCTTGTTCTAAAGCTTGCACGGGGGTCTGCAAAGAGTTTGGCAAGAATGAAAGGTAGTTGTCCAAAACTCGTTCTTTTCCAATAGAATAACCATGGAAAAGGCAGGAGAGTGGTAAAGTACTGTTTTCTCTAAGTCTGAATGCTGCCCACACTGTGCCTGTGTGCTGCAGCTGGCATCTTCGCCTTTGGGAAGCTGCCGCTCGCCGATTCTCCCGGAGGCGAAGAAGCGGCTTCTTCGCACACAGAGCATTGTGGCGAGCGCAGGGAGCTCCTGAGAGCGGTTTGTGCCGAAAGAAGCCCGGGACCGGCACTTAGCTTCGGAGAGCTGCGTATCTGCGTCTTCTGCGTGTCTTGCCGCTCTACACTCAGCAAAAAGCTTTTCCAGCATATCTTGCAAGGAGAAACTCTGCCAGGAAAGAAAACATCCAAAATCTTGTTCTAAAGCTTGCACGGGGGTCTGCAAAGAGTTTGGCAAGAATGAAAGGTAGTTGTCCAAAACTCGTTCTTTTCCACTATAATAACCATGGAAAAGGCAGGAGAGTGGTAAAGTACTGTTTTCTCTAAGTCTGAAGGCTGCCCACACTGTGCCTGTGTGCTGCAGCTTGCATCTTCGCCTTTGGGAAGCTGCCGCTCGCCGATTCTCCCGGAGGCAAAGAAGCGGCTTCTTCGCACACAGAGCATTGTGGCGAGCGCAGGGAGCTCCTGAGAGCGGTTTGTGCCGAAAGAAGCCCGGGACCGGCACTCAGCTTCGGAGAGCTGCGTATCTGCGTCTTCTGCGTGTCTTGCCGCTCTACACTCAGCAAAAAGCTTTTCCACCATATCTTGCAAGGAGAAACTCTGCCAGGAAAGAAAACATCCAAAATCTTGTTCTAAAGCTTGCACGGAGGTCTGCAAAGAGTTTGGCAAGAATGAAAGGTAGTTGTCCAAAACTCGTTCTTTTCCAATATAATAACCATGGAAAAGGCAGGAGAGTGGTAAAGTACTGTTTTCTCTAAGTCTGAATGCTGCCCACACTGTGCCTGTGTGCTGCAGCTTGCATCTTCGCCTTTGGGAAGCTGCCGCTCGCCGATTCTCCCGGAGGCGAAGAAGCGGCTTCTTCGCACACAGAGCATTGTGGCGAGCGCAGGGAGCTCCTGAGAACGGTTTGTGCCGAAAGAAGCCCGGGACCGGCACTTAGCTTCAGAGAGCTGCGTATCTGCGTCTTCTGCGTGTCTTGCCGCTCTACACTCAGCAAAAAGATTTTCCACCATATCTTGCAAGGAGAAACTCTGCCAGGAAAGAAAACATCCAAAATCTTGTTCTAAAGCTTGCACGGGGGTCTGCAAAGAGTTTGGCAAGAATGAAAGGTAGTTGTCCAAAACTCGTTCTTTTCCACTATAATAACCATGGAAAAGGCAGGAGAGTGGTAAAGTACTGTTTTCTCTAAGTCTGAAGGCTGCCCACACTGTGCCTGTGTGCTGCAGCTTGCATCTTCGCCTTTGGGAAGCTGCCGATCGTCGATTCCCCCGGAGGCGAAGAAGCGGCTTCTTCGCACACAGAGCATTGTGGCGAGCGCAGGGAGCTCCTGAGAGCGGTTTGTGCCGAAAGAAGCCCGGGACCGGCACTTAGCTTCGGAGAGCTGCGTATCTGCGTCTTCTGCGTGTCTTGCCGCTCTACACTCAGCAAAAAGCTTTTCCAGCATATCTTGCAAGGAGAAACTCTGCCAGGAAAGAAAACATCCAAAATCTTGTTCTAAAGCTTGCACGGGGGTCTGCAAAGAGTTTGGCAAGAATGAAAGGTAGTTGTCCAAAACTCGTTCTTTTCCAATAGAATAACCATGGAAAAGGCAGGAGAGTGGTAAAGTACTGTTTTCTCTAAGTCTGAAGGCTGCCCACACTGTGCCTGTGTGCTGCAGCTTGCATCTTCGCCTTTGGGAAGCTGCCGCTCGCCGATTCTCCCGGAGGCGAAGAAGCGGCTTCTTCGCACACAGAGCATTGTGGCGAGCACAGGGAGCTCCTGAGAGCGGTTTGTGCCGAAAGAAGCCCGGGACCGGCACTTAGCTTCGGAGAGCTGCGTATCTGCGTCTTCTGCGTGTCTTGCCGCTCTACACTCAGCAAAAAGCTTTTCCAGCATATCTTGCAAGGAGAAACTCTGCCAGGAAAGAAAACATCCAAAATCTTGTTCTAAAGCTTGCACGGGGGTCTGCAAAGAGTTTGGCAAGAATGAAAGGTAGTTGTCCAAAACTCGTTCTTTTCCAATAGAATAACCATGGAAAAGGCAGGAGAGTGGTAAAGTACTGTTTTCTCTAAGTCTGAATGCTGCCCACACTGTGCCTGTGTGCTGCAGCTTGCATCTTCGCCTTTGGGAAGCTGCCGCTCGCCGATTCTCCCGGAGGCGAAGAAGCGGCTTCTTCGCACACAGAGCATTGTGGCGAGCGCAGGGAGCTCCTGAGAGCGGTTTGTGCCAAAAGAAGCCCGGGACCGGCACTTAGCTTCGGAGAGCTGCGTATCTGCGTCTTCTGCGTGTCTTGCCGCTCTACACTCAGCAAAAAGCTTTTCCAGCATATCTTGCAAGGAGAAACTCTGCCAGGAAAGAAAACATCCAAAATCTTGTTCTAAAGCTTGCACGCGGGTCTGCAAAGAGTTTGGCAAGAATGAAAGGTAGTTGTCCAAAACTCGTTCTTTTCCAATATAATAACCATGGAAAAGGCAGGAGAGTGGTAAAGTACTGTTTTCTCTAAGTCTGAATGCTGCCCACACTGTGCCTGGGTGCTGCAGCTGGCCTCTTCGCCTTTGGGAAGCTGCCGCTCGCCGATTCTGCCGGAGGCGAAGAAGCGGCTTCTTCGCACACAGAGCATTGTGGCGAGCGCAGGGAGCTCCTGAGAGCGGTTTGTGCCGAAAGAAGCCCGGGACCGGCACTTAGCTTCGGAGAGCTGCGTATCTGCGTCTTCTGCGTGTCTTGCCGCTCTACACTCAGCAATAAGCTTTTCCACCATATCTTGCAAGGAGAAACTCTGCCAGGAAAGAAAACATCCAAAATCTTGTTCTAAAGCTTGCACGGGGGTCTGCAAAGAGTTTGGCAAGAATGAAAGGTAGTTGTCCAAAACTCGTTCTTTTCCAATAAAATAACCATGGAAAAGGCAGGAGAGTGGTAAAGTACTGTTTTCTCTAAGTCTGAATGCTGCCCACACTGTGCCTGTGTGCTGCAGCTTGCATCTTCGCCTTTGGGAAGCTGCCGCTCGCCGATTCTCCCGGAGGCGAAGAAGCGGCTTCTTCGCACACAGAGCATTGTGGCGAGCGCAGGGAGCTCCTGAGAGCGGTTTGTGCCGAAAGAAGCCCGGGACCGGCACTTAGCTTCGGAGAGCTGCGTATCTGCGTCTTCTGCGTGTCTTGCCGCTCTACACTCAGCAAAAAGCTTTTCCACCATATCTTGCAAGGAGAAACTCTGCCAGGAAAGAAAACATCCAAAATCTTGTTCTAAAGCTTGCACGGGGGTCTGCAAAGAGTTTGGCAAGAATGAAAGGTAGTTGTCCAAAACTCGTTCTTTTCCAACATAATAACCATGGAAAAGGCAGGAGAGTGGTAAAGTACTGTTTTCTCTAAGTCTGAAGGCTGCCCACACTGTGCCTGTGTGCTGCAGCTTGCATCTTCGCCTTAGGGAAGCTGCCGATCGTCGATTCCCCCGGAGGCGAAGAAGCGGCTTCTTCGCACACAGAGCATTGTGGCGAGCGCAGGGAGCTCCTGAGAGCGGTTTGTGCCAAAAGAAGCCCGGGACCGGCACTTAGCTTCGGAGAGCTGCGTATCTGCGTCTTCTGCGTGTCTTGCCGCTCTACACTCAGCAAAAAGCTTTTCCAGCATATCTTGCAAGGAGAAACTCTGCCAGGAAAGAAAACATCCAAAATCTTGTTCTAAAGCTTGCACGCGGGTCTGCAAAGAGTTTGGCAAGAATGAAAGGTAGTTGTCCAAAACTCGTTCTTTTCCAATATAATAACCATGGAAAAGGCAGGAGAGTGGTAAAGTACTGTTTTCTCTAAGTCTGAATGCTGCCCACACTGTGCCTGGGTGCTGCAGCTGGCCTCTTCGCCTTTGGGAAGCTGCCGCTCGCCGATTCTGCCGGAGGCGAAGAAGCGGCTTCTTCGCACACAGAGCATTGTGGCGAGCGCAGGGAGCTCCTGAGAGCGGTTTGTGCCGAAAGAAGCCCGGGACCGGCACTTAGCTTCGGAGAGCTGCGTATCTGCGTCTTCTGCGTGTCTTGCCGCTCTACACTCAGCAAAAAGCTTTTCCACCATATCTTGCAAGGAGAAACTCTGCCAGGAAAGAAAACATCCAAAATCTTGTTCTAAAGCTTGCAAGGAGGTCTGCAAAGAGTTTGGCAAGAATGAAAGGTAGTTGTCCAAAACTCGTTCTTTTCCAATAGAATAACCATGGAAAAGGCAGGAGAGTGGTAAAGTACTGTTTTCTCTAAGTCTGAATGCTGCCCACACTGTGCCTGTGTGGTGCAGCTTGCATCTTCGCCTTTGGGAAGCTGCCGCTCGCCGATTCTCCCGGAGGCGAAGAAGCGGCTTCTTCGCACACAGAGCATTGTGGCGAGCGCAGGGAGCTCCTGAGAGCGGTTTGTGCCGAAAGAAGCCCGGGACCGGCACTTAGCTTCGGAGAGCTGCGTATCTGCGTCTTCTGCGTGTCTTGCCGCTCTACACTCAGCAAAAAGCTTTTCCAGCATATCTTGCAAGGAGAAACTCTGCCAGGAAAGAAAACATCCAAAATCTTGTTCTAAAGCTTGCACGGGCGTCTGCAAAGAGTTTGGCAAGAATGAAAGGTAGTTGTCCAAAACTCGTTCTTTTCCAATAGAATAACCATGGAAAAGGCAGGAGAGTGGTAAAGTACTGTTTTCTCTAAGTCTGAATGCTGCCCACACTGTGCCTGTGTGCTGCAGCTTGCATCTTCGCCTTTGGGAAGCTGCCGCTCGCCGATTCTCCCGCAGGCGAAGAAGCGGCTTCTTCGCACACAGAGCATTGTGGCGAGCGCAGGGAGCTCCTGAGAGCGGTTTGTGCCGAAAGAAGCCCGGGACCGGCACTTAGCTTCGGAGAGCTGCGTATCTGCGTCTTCTGCGTGTCTTGCCGCTCTACACTCAGCAAAAAGCTTTTCCAGCATATCTTGCAAGGAGAAACTCTGCCAGGAAAGAAAACATCCAAAATCTTGTTCTAAAGCTTGCACGGGGGTCTGCAAAGAGTTTGGCAAGAATGAAAGGTAGTTGTCCAAAACTCGTTCTTTTCCAATAGAATAACCATGGAAAAGGCAGGAGAGTGGTAAAGTACTGTTTTCTCTAAGTCTGAATGCTGCCCACACTGTGCCTGTGTGCTGCAGCTGGCATCTTCGCCTTTGGGAAGCTGCCGCTCGCCGATTCTCCCGGAGGCGAAGAAGCGGCTTCTTCGCACACAGAGCATTGTGGCGAGCGCAGGGAGCTCCTGAGAGTGGTTTGTGCCGAAAGAAGCCCGGGACCGGCACTTAGCTTCGGAGAGCTGCGTATCTGCGTCTTCTGCGTGTCTTGCCGCTCTACACTCAGCAAAAAGCTTTTCCACCATATCTTGCAAGGAGAAACTCTGCCAGGAAAGAAAACATCCAAAATCTTGTTCTAAAGCTTGCACGGGGGTCTGCAAAGAGTTTGGCAAGAATGAAAGGTAGTTGTCCAAAACTCGTTCTTTTCCAATAAAATAACCATGGAAAAGGCAGGAGAGTGGTAAAGTACTGTTTTCTCTAAGTCTGAAGGCTGCCCACACTGTGCCTGTGTGCTGCAGCTTGCATCTTCGCCTTTGGGAAGCTGCCGCTCGCCGATTCTCCCGGAGGCGAAGAAGCGGCTTCTTCGCACACAGAGCATTGTGGCGAGCGCAGGGAGCTCCTGAGAGCGGTTTGTGTCGAAAGAAGCCCGGGACCGGCACTTAGCTTCGGAGAGCTGCGTATCTGCGTCTTCTGCGTGTCTTGCCGCTCTACACTCAGCAAAAAGCTTTTCCACCATATCTTGCAAGGAGAAACTCTGCCAGGAAAGAAAACATCCAAAATCTTGTTCTAAAGCTTGCACGGGGGTCTGCAAAGAGTTTGGCAAGAATGAAAGGTAGTTGTCCCAAACTCGTTCTTTTCCAACATAATAACCATGGAAAAGGCAGGAGAGTGGTAAAGTACTGTTTTCTCTAAGTCTGAAGGCTGCCCACACTGTGCCTGTGTGCTGCAGCTTGCATCTTCGCCTTTGGGAAGCTGCCGCTCGCCGATTCTGCCGGAGGCGAAGAAGCGGCTTCTTCGCACACAGAGCATTGTGGCGAGCGCAGGGAGCTCCTGAGAGCGGTTTGTGCCGAAAGAAGCCCGGGACCGGCACTTAGCTTCGGAGAGCTGCGTATCTGCGTCTTCTGCGTGTCTTGCCGCTCTACACTCAGCAAAAAGCTTTTCCACCATATCTTGCAAGGAGAAACTCTGCCAGGAAAGAAAACATCCAAAATCTTGTTCTAAAGCTTGCACGGGGGTCTGCAAAGAGTTTGGCAAGAATGAAAGGTAGTTGTCCAAAACTCGTTCTTTTCCAATAGAATAACCATGGAAAAGGCAGGAGAGTGGTAAAGTACTGTTTTCTCTAAGTCTGAATGCTGCCCACACTGTGCCTGTGTGCTGCAGCTTGCATCTTCGCCTTTGGGAAGCTGCCGCTCGCCGATTCTCCCGGAGGCGAAGAAGCGGCTTCTTCGCACACAGAGCATTGTGGCGAGCGCAGGGAGCTCCTGAGAGCGGTTTGTGCCGAAAGAAGCCCGGGACCGGCACTTAGCTTCGGAGAGCTGCGTATCTGCGTCTTCTGCGTGTCTTGCCGCTCTACACTCAGCAAAAAGCTTTTCCAGCATATCTTGCAAGGAGAAACTCTGCCAGGAAAGAAAACATCCAAAATCTTGTTCTAAAGCTTGCACGGGGGTCTGCAAAGAGTTTGGCAAGAATGAAAGGTAGTTGTCCAAAACTCGTTCTTTTCCAATAGAATAACCATGGAAAAGGCAGGAGAGTGGTAAAGTACTGTTTTCTCTAAGTCTGAATGCTGCCCACACTGTGCCTGTGTGCTGCAGCTGGCATCTTCGCCTTTGGGAAGCTGCCTCTCGCCGATTCTCCCGGAGGCGAAGAAGCGGCTTCTTCGCACACAGAGCATTGTGGCGAGCGCAGGGAGCTCCTGAGAGTGGTTTGTGCCGAAAGAAGCCCGGGACCGGCACTTAGCTTCGGAGAGCTGCGTATCTGCGTCTTCTGCGTGTCTTGCCGCTCTACACTCAGCAAAAAGCTTTTCCACCATATCTTGCAAGGAGAAACTCTGCCAGGAAAGAAAACATCCAAAATCTTGTTCTAAAGCTTGCACGGGGGTCTGCAAAGAGTTTGGCAAGAATGAAAGGTAGTTGTCCAAAACTCGTTCTTTTCCAATAAAATAACCATGGAAAAGGCAGGAGAGTGGTAAAGTACTGTTTTCTCTAAGTCTGAAGGCTGCCCACACTGTGCCTGTGTGCTGCAGCTTGCATCTTCGCCTTTGGGAAGCTGCCGCTCGCCGATTCTCCCGGAGGCGAAGAAGCGGCTTCTTCGCACACAGAGCATTGTGGCGAGCGCAGGGAGCTCCTGAGAGCGGTTTGTGCCGAAAGAAGCCCGGGACCGGCACTTAGCTTCGGAGAGCTGCGTATCTGCGTCTTCTGCGTGTCTTGCCGCTCTACACTCAGCAAAAAGCTTTTCCACCATATCTTGCAAGGAGAAACTCTGCCAGGAAAGAAAACATCCAAAATCTTGTTCTAAAGCTTGCACGGGGGTCTGCAAAGAGTTTGGCAAGAATGAAAGGTAGTTGTCCCAAACTCGTTCTTTTCCAACATAATAACCATGGAAAAGGCAGGAGAGTGGTAAAGTACTGTTTTCTCTAAGTCTGAAGGCTGCCCACACTGTGCCTGTGTGCTGCAGCTTGCATCTTCGCCTTTGGGAAGCTGCCGCTCGCCGATTCTGCCGGAGGCGAAGAAGCGGCTTCTTCGCACACAGAGCATTGTGGCGAGCGCAGGGAGCTCCTGAGAGCGGTTTGTGCCGAAAGAAGCCCGGGACCGGCACTTAGCTTCGGAGAGCTGCGTATCTGCGTCTTCTGCGTGTCTTGCCGCTCTACACTCAGCAAAAAGCTTTTCCAGCATATCTTGCAAGGAGAAACTCTGCCAGGAAAGAAAACATCCAAAATCTTGTTCTAAAGCTTGCACGGGGGTCTGCAAAGAGTTTGGCAAGAATGAAAGGTAGTTGTCCAAAACTCGTTCTTTTCCACTATAATAACCATGGAAAAGGCAGGAGAGTGGTAAAGTACTGTTTTCTCTAAGTCTGAAGGCTGCCCACACTGTGCCTGTGTGCTGCAGCTTGCATCTTCGCCTTTGGGAAGCTGCCGCTCGCCGATTCTCCCGGAGGCGAAGAAGCGGCTTCTTCGCACACAGAGCATTGTGGCGAGCACAGGGAGCTCCTGAGAGCGGTTTGTGCCGAAAGAAGCCCGGGACCGGCACTTAGCTTCGGAGAGCTGCGTATCTGCGTCTTCTGCGTGTCTTGCCGCTCTACACTCAGCAAAAAGCTTTTCCACCATATCTTGCAAGGAGAAACTCTGCCAGGAAAGAAAACATCCAAAATCTTGTTCTAAAGCTTGCACGGAGGTCTGCAAAGAGTTTGGCAAGAATGAAAGGTAGTTGTCCAAAACTCGTTCTTTTCCAATAGAATAACCATGGAAAAGGCAGGAGAGTGGTAAAGTACTGTTTTCTCTAAGTCTGAATGCTGCCCACACTGTGCCTGTGTGCTGCAGCTTGCATCTTCGCCTTTGGGAAGCTGCCGCTCGCCGATTCTCCCGGAGGCGAAGAAGCGGCTTCATCGCACACAGAGCATTGTGGCGAGCGCAGGGAGCTCCTGAGAGCGGTTTGTGCCGAAAGAAGCCCGGGACCGGCACTTAGCTTCGGAGAGCTGCGTATCTGCGTCTTCTGCGTGTCTTGCCGCTCTACACTCAGCAAAAAGCTTTTCCAGCATATCTTGCAAGGAGAAACTCTGCCAGGAAAGAAAACATCCAAAATCTTGTTCTAAAGCTTGCACGCGGGTCTGCAAAGAGTTTGGCAAGAATGAAAGGTAGTTGTCCAAAACTCGTTCTTTTCCAATATAATAACCATGGAAAAGGCAGGAGAGTGGTAAAGTACTGTTTTCTCTAAGTCTGAATGCTGCCCACACTGTGCCTGTGTGCTGCAGCTGGCATCTTCGCCTTTGGGAAGCTGCCGCTCGCCGATTCTCCCGGAGGCGAAGAAGCGGCTTCTTCGCACACAGAGCATTGTGGCGAGCGCAGGGAGCTCCTGAGAGCGGTTTGTGCCGAAAGAAGCCCGGGACCGGCACTTAGCTTCGGAGAGCTGCGTATCTGCGTCTTCTGCGTGTCTTGCCGCTCTACACTCAGCAAAAAGCTTTTCCACCATATCTTGCAAGGAGAAACTCTGCCAGGAAAGAAAACATCCAAAATCTTGTTCTAAAGCTTGCACGGGGGTCTGCAAAGAGTTTGGCAAGAATGAAAGGTAGTTGTCCAAAACTCGTTCTTTTCCAATAGAATAACCATGGAAAAGGCAGGAGAGTGGTAAAGTACTGTTTTCTCTAAGTCTGAAGGCTGCCCACACTGTGCCTGTGTGCTGCAGCTTGCATCTTCGCCTTTGGGAAGCTGCCGCTCGCCGATTCTCCCGGAGGCGAAGAAGCGGCTTCTTCGCACACAGAGCATTGTGGCGAGCGCAGGGAGCTCCTGAGAGCGGTTTGTGCCGAAAGAAGCCCGGGACCGGCACTTAGCTTCGGAGAGCTGCGTATCTGCGTCTTCTGCGTGTCTTGCCGCTCTACACTCAGCAAAAAGCTTTTCCAGCATATCTTGCAAGGAGAAACTCTGCCAGGAAAGAAAACATCCAAAATCTTGTTCTAAAGCTTGCACGGGGGTCTGCAAAGAGTTTGGCAAGAATGAAAGGTAGTTGTCCAAAACTCGTTCTTTTCCAATATAATAACCATGGAAAAGGCAGGAGAGTGGTAAAGTACTGTTTTCTCTAAGTCTGAAGGCTGCCCACACTGTGCCTGTGTGCTGCAGCTTGCATCTTCGCCTTTGGGAAGCTGCCGCTCGCCGATTCTCCCGGAGGCGAAGAAGCGGCTTCTTCGCACACAGAGCATTGTGGCGAGCGCAGGGAGCTCCTGAGAGCGGTTTGTGCCGAAAGAAGCCCGGGACCGGCACTTAGCTTCGGAGAGCTGCGTATCTGCGTCTTCTGCGTGTCTTGCCGCTCTACACTCAGCAAAAAGCTTTTCCAGCATATCTTGCAAGGAGAAACTCTGCCAGGAAAGAAAACATCCAAAATCTTGTTCTAAAGCTTGCACGGGGGTCTGCAAAGAGTTTGGCAAGAATGAAAGGTAGTTGTCCAAAACTCGTTCTTTTCCAATAGAATAACCATGGAAAAGGCAGGAGAGTGGTAAAGTACTGTTTTCTCTAAGTCTGAATGCTGCCCACACTGTGCCTGTGTGCTGCAGCTTGCATCTTCGCCTTTGGGAAGCTGCCGCTCGCCGATTCTCCCGGAGGCGAAGAAGCGGCTTCTTCGCACACAGAGCATTGTGGCGAGCGCAGGGAGCTCCTGAGAGCGGTTTGTGCCGAAAGAAGCCCGGGACCGGCACTTAGCTTCGGAGAGCTGCGTATCTGCGTCTTCTGCGTGTCTTGCCGCTCTACACTCAGCAAAAAGCTTTTCCAGCATATCTTGCAAGGAGAAACTCTGCCAGGAAAGAAAACATCCAAAATCTTGTTCTAAAGCTTGCACGCGGGTCTGCAAAGAGTTTGGCAAGAATGAAAGGTAGTTGTCCAAAACTCGTTCTTTTCCAATAGAATAACCATGGAAAAGGCAGGAGAGTGGTAAAGTACTGTTTTCTCTAAGTCTGAATGCTGCCCACACTGTGCCTGTGTGCTGCAGCTGGCATCTTCGCCTTTGGGAAGCTGCCGCTCGCCGATTCTCCCGGAGGCGAAGAAGCGGCTTCTTCGCACACAGAGCATTGTGGCGAGCGCAGGGAGCTCCTGAGAGCGGTTTGTGCCGAAAGAAGCCCGGGACCGGCACTTAGCTTCGGAGAGCTGCGTATCTGCGTCTTCTGCGTGTCTTGCCGCTCTACACTCAGCAAAAAGCTTTTCCACCATATCTTGCAAGGAGAAACTCTGCCAGGAAAGAAAACATCCAAAATCTTGTTCTAAAGCTTGCACGCGGGTCTGCAAAGAGTTTGGCAAGAATGAAAGGTAGTTGTCCAAAACTCGTTCTTTTCCAATAGAATAACCATGGAAAAGGCAGGAGAGTGGTAAAGTACTGTTTTCTCTAAGTCTGAATGCTGCCCACACTGTGCCTGTGTGCTGCAGCTTGCATCTTCGCCTTTGGGAAGCTGCCGCTCGCCGATTCTCCCGGAGGCGAAGAAGCGGCTTCTTCGCACACAGAGCATTGTGGCGAGCGCAGGGAGCTCCTGAGAGCGGTTTGTGCCGAAAGAAGCCCGGGACCGGCACTTAGCTTCGGAGAGCTGCGTATCTGCGTCTTCTGCGTGTCTTGCCGCTCTACACTCAGCAAAAAGCTTTTCCAGCATATCTTGCAAGGAGAAACTCTGCCAGGAAAGAAAACATCCAAAATCTTGTTCTAAAGCTTGCACGGGGGTCTGCAAAGAGTTTGGCAAGAATGAAAGGTAGTTGTCCAAAACTCGTTCTTTTCCAATAGAATAACCATGGAAAAGGCAGGAGAGTGGTAAAGTACTGTTTTCTCTAAGTCTGAATGCTGCCCACACTGTGCCTGTGTGCTGCAGCTTGCATCTTCGCCTTTGGGAAGCTGCCGCTCGCCGATTCTCCCGGAGGCGAAGAAGCGGCTTCTTCGCACACAGAGCATTGTGGCGAGCGCAGGGAGCTCCTGAGAGCGGTTTGTGCCGAAAGAAGCCCGGGACCGGCACTTAGCTTCGGAGAGCTGCGTATCTGCGTCTTCTGCGTGTCTTGCCGCTCTACACTCAGCAAAAAGCTTTTCCACCATATCTTGCAAGGAGAAACTCTGCCAGGAAAGAAAACATCCAAAATCTTGTTCTAAAGCTTGCACGGGGGTCTGCAAAGAGTTTGGCAAGAATGAAAGGTAGTTGTCCAAAACTCGTTCTTTTCCAATATAATAACCATGGAAAAGGCAGGAGAGTGGTAAAGTACTGTTTTCTCTAAGTCTGAATGCTGCCCACACTGTGCCTGTGTGCTGCAGCTGGCATCTTCGCCTTTGGGAAGCTGCCGCTCGCCGATTCTCCCGGAGGCGAAGAAGCGGCTTCTTCGCACACAGAGCATTGTGGCGAGCGCAGGGAGCTCCTGAGAGCGGTTTGTGCCGAAAGAAGCCCGGGACCGGCACTTAGCTTCGGAGAGCTGCGTATCTGCGTCTTCTGCGTGTCTTGCCGCTCTACACTCAGCAAAAAGCTTTTCCACCATATCTTGCAAGGAGAAACTCTGCCAGGAAAGAAAACATCCAAAATCTTGTTCTAAAGCTTGCACGGGGGTCTGCAAAGAGTTTGGCAAGAATGAAAGGTAGTTGTCCAAAACTCGTTCTTTTCCAATAAAATAACCATGGAAAAGGCAGGAGAGTGGTAAAGTACTGTTTTCTCTAAGTCTGAATGCTGCCCACACTGTGCCTGTGTGCTGCAGCTTGCATCTTCGCCTTTGGGAAGCTGCCGCTCGCCGATTCTCCCGGAGGCGAAGAAGCGGCTTCTTCGCACACAGAGCATTGTGGCGAGCGCAGGGAGCTCCTGAGAGCGGTTTGTGTCGAAAGAAGCCCGGGACCGGCACTTAGCTTCGGAGAGCTGCGTATCTGCGTCTTCTGCGTGTCTTGCCGCTCTACACTCAGCAAAAAGCTTTTCCACCATATCTTGCAAGGAGAAACTCTGCCAGGAAAGAAAACATCCAAAATCTTGTTCTAAAGCTTGCACGGGGGTCTGCAAAGAGTTTGGCAAGAATGAAAGGTAGTTGTCCAAAACTCGTTCTTTTCCACTATAATAACCATGGAAAAGGCAGGAGAGTGGTAAAGTACTGTTTTCTCTAAGTCTGAAGGCTGCCCACACTGTGCCTGTGTGCTGCAGCTTGCATCTTCGCCTTTGGGAAGCTGCCGCTCGCCGATTCTCCCGGAGGCGAAGAAGCGGCTTCTTCGCACACAGAGCATTGTGGCGAGCGCAGGGAGCTCCTGAGAGCGGTTTGTGCCGAAAGAAGCCCGGGACCGGCACTTAGCTTCGGAGAGCTGCGTATCTGCGTCTTCTGCGTGTCTTGCCGCTCTACACTCAGCAAAAAGCTTTTCCAGCATATCTTGCAAGGAGAAACTCTGCCAGGAAAGAAAACATCCAAAATCTTGTTCTAAAGCTTGCACGGGGGTCTGCAAAGAGTTTGGCAAGAATGAAAGGTAGTTGTCCAAAACTCGTTCTTTTCCAATATAATAACCATGGAAAAGGCAGGAGAGTGGTAAAGTACTGTTTTCTCTAAGTCTGAAGGCTGCCCACACTGTGCCTGTGTGCTGCAGCTTGCATCTTCGCCTTTGGGAAGCTGCCGCTCGCCGATTCTCCCGGAGGCGAAGAAGCGGCTTCTTCGCACACAGAGCATTGTGGCGAGCGCAGGGAGCTCCTGAGAGCGGTTTGTGCCGAAAGAAGCCCGGGACCGGCACTTAGCTTCGGAGAGCTGCGTATCTGCGTCTTCTGCGTGTCTTGCCGCTCTACACTCAGCAAAAAGCTTTTCCACCATATCTTGCAAGGAGAAACTCTGCCAGGAAAGAAAACATCCAAAATCTTGTTCTAAAGCTTGCACGCGGGTCTGCAAAGAGTTTGGCAAGAATGAAAGGTAGTTGTCCAAAACTCGTTCTTTTCCAATAGAATAACCATGGAAAAGGCAGGAGAGTGGTAAAGTACTGTTTTCTCTAAGTCTGAATGCTGCCCAAACTGTGCCTGTGTGCTGCAGCTTGCATCTTCGCCTTTGGGAAGCTGCCGCTCGCCGATTCTCCCGGAGGCGAAGAAGCGGCTTCTTCGCACACAGAGCATTGTGGCGAGCGCAGGGAGCTCCTGAGAGCGGTTTGTGTCGAAAGAAGCCCGGGACCGGCACTTAGCTTCGGAGAGCTGCGTATCTGCGTCTTCTGCGTGTCTTGCCGCTCTACACTCAGCAAAAAGCTTTTCCACCATATCTTGCAAGGAGAAACTCTGCCAGGAAAGAAAACATCCAAAATCTTGTTCTAAAGCTTGCACGGGGGTCTGCAAAGAGTTTGGCAAGAATGAAAGGTAGTTGTCCAAAACTCGTTCTTTTCCAACATAATAACCATGGAAAAGGCAGGAGAGTGGTAAAGTACTGTTTTCTCTAAGTCTGAAGGCTGCCCACACTGTGCCTGTGTGCTGCAGCTTGCATCTTCGCCTTTGGGAAGCTGCCGCTCGCCGATTCTGCCGGAGGCGAAGAAGCGGCTTCTTCGCACACAGAGCATTGTGGCGAGCGCAGGGAGCTCCTGAGAGCGGTTTGTGCCGAAAGAAGCCCGGGACCGGCACTTAGCTTCGGAGAGCTGCGTATCTGCGTCTTCTGCGTGTCTTGCCGCTCTACACTCAGCAAAAAGCTTTTCCAGCATATCTTGCAAGGAGAAACTCTGCCAGGAAAGAAAACATCCAAAATCTTGTTCTAAAGCTTGCACGGGGGTCTGCAAAGAGTTTGGCAAGAATGAAAGGTAGTTGTCCAAAACTCGTTCTTTTCCAATATAATAACCATGGAAAAGGCAGGAGAGTGGTAAAGTACTGTTTTCTCTAAGTCTGAAGGCTGCCCACACTGTGCCTGTGTGCTGCAGCTTGCATCTTCGCCTTTGGGAAGCTGCCGCTCGCCGATTCTCCCGGAGGCGAAGAAGCGGCTTCTTCGCACACAGAGCATTGTGGCGAGCGCAGGGAGCTCCTGAGAGCGGTTTGGGCCGAAAGAAGCCCGGGACCGGCACTTAGCTTCGGAGAGCTGCGTATCTGCGTCTTCTGCGTGTCTTGCCGCTCTACACTCAGCAAAAAGCTTTTCCAGCATATCTTGCAAGGAGAAACTCTGCCAGGAAAGAAAACATCCAAAATCTTGTTCTAAAGCTTGCACGGGGGTCTGCAAAGAGTTTGGCAAGAATGAAAGGTAGTTGTCCAAAACTCGTTCTTTTCCAATAGAATAACCATGGAAAAGGCAGGAGAGTGGTAAAGTACTGTTTTCACTAAGTCTGAATGCTGCCCACACTGTGCCTGTGTGCTGCAGCTTGCATCTTCGCCTTTGGGAAGCTGCCGCTCGCCGATTCTCCCGGAGGCGAAGAAGCGGCTTCTTCGCACACAGAGCATTGTGGCGAGCGCAGGGAGCTCCTGAGAGCGGTTTGTGCCGAAAGAAGCCCGGGACCGGCACTTAGCTTCGGAGAGCTGCGTATCTGCGTCTTCTGCGTGTCTTGCCGCTCTACACTCAGCAAAAAGCTTTTCCACCATATCTTGCAAGGAGAAACTCTGCCAGGAAAGAAAACATCCAAAATCTTGTTCTAAAGCTTGCACGGGGGTCTGCAAAGAGTTTGGCAAGAATGAAAGGTAGTTGTCCAAAACTCGTTCTTTTCCAATATAATAACCATGGAAAAGGCAGCAGAGTGGTAAAGTACTGTTTTCTCAAAGTCTGAAGGCTGCCCACACTGTGCCTGTGTGCTGCAGCTTGCATCTTCGCCTTTGGGAAGCTGCCGCTCGCCGATTCTCCCGGAGGCGAAGAAGCGGCTTCTTCGCACACAGAGCATTGTGGCGAGCGCAGGGAGCTCCTGAGAGCGGTTTGTGCCGAAAGAAGCCCGGGACCGGCACTTAGCTTCGGAGAGCTGCGTATCTGCGTCTTCTGCGTGTCTTGCCGCTCTACACTCAGCAAAAAGCTTTTCCACCATATCTTGCAAGGAGAAACTCTGCCAGGAAAGAAAACATCCAAAATCTTGTTCTAAAGCTTGCACGGGGGTCTGCAAAGAGTTTGGCAAGAATGAAAGGTAGTTGTCCAAAACTCGTTCTTTTCCAATAGAATAACCATGGAAAAGGCAGGAGAGTGGTAAAGTACTGTTTTCTCTAAGTCTGAATGCTGCCCACACTGTGCCTGTGTGCTGCAGCTTGCATCTTCGCCTTTGGGAAGCTGCCGCTCGCCGATTCTCCCGGAGGCGAAGAAGCGGCTTCTTCGCACACAGAGCATTGTGGCGAGCGCAGGGAGCTCCTGAGAGCGGTTTGTGCCGAAAGAAGCCCGGGACCGGCACTTAGCTTCGGAGAGCTGCGTATCTGCGTCTTCTGCGTGTCTTGCCGCTCTACACTCAGCAAAAAGCTTTTCCACCATATCTTGCAAGGAGAAACTCTGCCAGGAAAGAAAACATCCAAAATCTTGTTCTAAAGCTTGCACGCGGGTCTGCAAAGAGTTTGGCAAGAATGAAAGGTAGTTGTCCAAAACTCGTTCTTTTCCAATAGAATAACCATGGAAAAGGCAGGAGAGTGGTAAAGTACTGTTTTCTCTAAGTCTGAATGCTGCCCAAACTGTGCCTGTGTGCTGCAGCTTGCATCTTCGCCTTTGGGAAGCTGCCGCTCGCCGATTCTCCCGGAGGCGAAGAAGCGGCTTCTTCGCACACAGAGCATTGTGGCGAGCGCAGGGAGCTCCTGAGAGCGGTTTGTGCCGAAAGAAGCCCGGGACCGGCACTTAGCTTCGGAGAGCTGCGTATCTGCGTCTTCTGCGTGTCTTGCCGCTCTACACTCAGCAAAAAGCTTTTCCACCATATCTTGCAAGGAGAAACTCTGCCAGGAAAGAAAACATCCAAAATCTTGTTCTAAAGCTTGCACGGGGGTCTGCAAAGAGTTTGGCAAGAATGAAAGGTAGTTGTCCAAAACTCGTTCTTTTCCAATAGAATAACCATGGAAAAGGCAGGAGAGTGGTAAAGTACTGTTTTCTCTAAGTCTGAATGCTGCCCACACTGTGCCTGTGTGCTGCAGCTTGCATCTTCGCCTTTGGGAAGCTGCCGCTCGCCGATTCTCCCGGAGGCGAAGAAGCGGCTTCTTCGCACACAGAGCATTGTGGCGAGCGCAGGGAGCTCCTGAGAGCGGTTTGTGCCGAAAGAAGCCCGGGACCGGCACTTAGCTTCGGAGAGCTGCGTATCTGCGTCTTCTGCGTGTCTTGCCGCTCTACACTCAGCAAAAAGCTTTTCCACCATATCTTGCAAGGAGAAACTCTGCCAGGAAAGAAAACATCCAAAATCTTGTTCTAAAGCTTGCACGGGGGTCTGCAAAGAGTTTGGCAAGAATGAAAGGTAGTTGTCCAAAACTCGTTCTTTTCCAATAGAATAACCATGGAAAAGGCAGGAGAGTGGTAAAGTACTGTTTTCTCTAAGTCTGAAGGCTGCCCACACTGTGCCTGTGTGCTGCAGCTTGCATCTTCGCCTTTGGGAAGCTGCCGCTCGCCGATTCTCCCGGAGGCGAAGAAGCGGCTTCTTCGCACACAGAGCATTGTGGCGAGCGCAGGGAGCTCCTGAGAGCGGTTTGTGCCGAAAGAAGCCCGGGACCGGCACTTAGCTTCGGAGAGCTGCGTATCTGCGTCTTCTGCGTGTCTTGCCGCTCTACACTCAGCAAAAAGCTTTTCCACCATATCTTGCAAGGAGAAACTCTGCCAGGAAAGAAAACATCCAAAATCTTGTTCTAAAGCTTGCACGGGGGTCTGCAAAGAGTTTGGCAAGAATGAAAGGTAGTTGTCCAAAACTCGTTCTTTTCCAATAGAATAACCATGGAAAAGGCAGGAGAGTGGTAAAGTACTGTTTTCTCTAAGTCTGAATGCTGCCCACACTGTGCCTGTGTGCTGCAGCTTGCATCTTCGCCTTTGGGAAGCTGCCGCTCGCCGATTCTCCCGGAGGCGAAGAAGCGGCTTCTTCGCACACAGAGCATTGTGGCGAGCGCAGGGAGCTCCTGAGAGCGGTTTGTGTCGAAAGAAGCCCGGGACCGGCACTTAGCTTCGGAGAGCTGCGTATCTGCGTCTTCTGCGTGTCTTGCCGCTCTACACTCAGCAAAAAGCTTTTCCACCATATCTTGCAAGGAGAAACTCTGCCAGGAAAGAAAACATCCAAAATCTTGTTCTAAAGCTTGCTCGGGGGTCTGCAAAGAGTTTGGCAAGAATGAAAGGTAGTTGTCCAAAACTCGTTCTTTTCCAACATAATAACCATGGAAAAGGCAGGAGAGTGGTAAAGTACTGTTTTCTCTAAGTCTGAATGCTGCCCACACTGTGCCTGTGTGCTGCAGCTTGCATCTTCGCCTTTGGGACGCTGCCGCTCGCCGATTCTCCCGGAGGCGAAGAAGCGGCTTCTTCGCACACAGAGCATTGTGGCGAGCGCAGGGAGCTCCTGAGAGCGGTTTGTGCCGAAAGAAGCCCGGGACCGGCACTTAGCTTCGGAGAGCTGCGTTTCTGCGTCTTCTGCGTGTCTTGCCGCTCTACACTCAGCAAAAAGCTTTTCCACCATATCTTGCAAGGAGAAACTCTGCCAGGAAAGAAAACATCCAAAATCTTGTTCTAAAGCTTGCACGGGGGTCTGCAAAGAGTTTGGCAAGAATGAAAGGTAGTTGTCCAAAACTCGTTCTTTTCCAATAGAATAACCATGGAAAAGGCAGGAGAGTGGTAAAGTACTGTTTTCTCTAAGTCTGAAGGCTGCCCACACTGTGCCTGTGTGCTGCAGCTTGCATCTTCGCCTTTGGGAAGCTGCCGCTCGCCGATTCTCCCGGAGGCGAAGAAGCGGCTTCTTCGCACACAGAGCATTGTGGCGAGCGCAGGGAGCTCCTGAGAGCGGTTTGTGCCGAAAGAAGCCCGGGACCGGCACTTAGCTTCGGAGAGCTGCGTATCTGCGTCTTCTGCGTGTCTTGCCGCTCTACACTCAGCAAAAAGCTTTTCCACCATATCTTGCAAGGAGAAACTCGGCCAGGAAAGAAAACATCCAAAATCTTGTTCTAAAGCTTGCACGGGGGTCTGCAAAGAGTTTGGCAAGAATGAAAGGTAGTTGTCCAAAACTCGTTCTTTTCCAATAGAATAACCATGGAAAAGGCAGGAGAGTGGTAAAGTACTGTTTTCTCTAAGTCTGAATGCTGCCCACACTGTGCCTGTGTGCTGCAGCTTGCATCTTCGCCTTTGGGAAGCTGCCGCTCGCCGATTCTCCCGGAGGCGAAGAAGCGGCTTCTTCGCACACAGAGCATTGTGGCGAGCGCAGGGAGCTCCTGAGAGCGGTTTGTGCCGAAAGAAGCCCGGGACCGGCACTTAGCTTCGGAGAGCTGCGTATCTGCGTCTTCTGCGTGTCTTGCCGCTCTACACTCAGCAAAAAGCTTTTCCACCATATCTTGCAAGGAGAAACTCTGCCAGGAAAGAAAACATCCAAAATCTTGTTCTAAAGCTTGCACGGGGGTCTGCAAAGAGTTTGGCAAGAATGAAAGGTAGTTGTCCAAAACTCGTTCTTTTCCAATAGAATAACCATGGAAAAGGCAGGAGAGTGGTAAAGTACTGTTTTCTCTAAGTCTGAATGCTGCCCACACTGTGCCTGTGTGCTGCAGCTTGCATCTTCGCCTTTGGGAAGCTGCCGCTCGCCGATTCTCCCGGAGGCGAAGAAGCGGCTTCTTCGCACACAGAGCATTGTGGCGAGCGCAGGGAGCTCCTGAGAGCGGTTTGTGCCGAAAGAAGCCCGGGACCGGCACTTAGCTTCGGAGAGCTGCGTATCTGCGTCTTCTGCGTGTCTTGCCGCTCTACACTCAGCAAAAAGCTTTTCCAGCATATCTTGCAAGGAGAAACTCTGCCAGGAAAGAAAACATCCAAAATCTTGTTCTAAAGCTTGCACGGGGGTCTGCAAAGAGTTTGGCAAGAATGAAAGGTAGTTGTCCAAAACTCGTTCTTTTCCAATAGAATAACCATGGAAAAGGCAGGAGAGTGGTAAAGTACTGTTTTCTCTAAGTCTGAATGCTGCCCACACTGTGCCTGTGTGCTGCAGCTTGCATCTTCGCCTTTGGGAAGCTGCCGCTCGCCGATTCTCCTGGAGGCGAAGAAGCGGCTTCTTCGCACTCAGAGCATTGTGGCGAGCGCAGGGAGCTCCTGAGAGCGGTTTGTGCCGAAAGAAGCCCGGGACCGGCACTTAGCTTCGGAGAGCTGCGTATCTGCGTCTTCTGCGTGTCTTGCCGCTCTACACTCAGCAAAAAGCTTTTCCACCATATCTTGCAAGGAGGAACTCTGCCAGGAAAGAAAACATCCAAAATCTTGTTCTAAAGCTTGCACGGGGGTCTGCAAAGAGTTTGGCAAGAATGAAAGGTAGTTGTCCAAAACTCGTTCTTTTCCAATAGAATAACCATGGAAAAGGCAGGAGAGTGGTAAAGTACTGTTTTCTCTAAGTCTGAATGCTGCCCACACTGTGCCTGTGTGCTGCAGCTTGCATCTTCGCCTTTGGGAAGCTGCCGCTCGCCGATTCTCCCGGAGGCGAAGAAGCGGCTTCTTCGCACACAGAGCATTGTGGCGAGCGCAGGGAGCTCCTGAGAGCGGTTTGTGCCGAAAGAAGCCCGGGACCGGCACTTAGCTTCGGAGAGCTGCGTATCTGCGTCTTCTGCGTGTCTTGCCGCTCTACACTCAGCAAAAAGCTTTTCCAGCATATCTTGCAAGGAGAAACTCTGCCAGGAAAGAAAACATCCAAAATCTTGTTCTAAAGCTTGCACGGGGGTCTGCAAAGAGTTTGGCAAGAATGAAAGGTAGTTGTCCAAAACTCGTTCTTTTCCAATAGAATAACCATGGAAAAGGCAGGAGAGTGGTAAAGTACTGTTTTCTCTAAGTCTGAAGGCTGCCCACACTGTGCCTGTGTGCTGCAGCTTGCATCTTCGCCTTTGGAAAGCTGCCGCTCGCCGATTCTCCCGGAGGCGAAGAAGCGGCTTCTTCGCACACAGAGCATTGTGGCGAGCGCAGGGAGCTCCTGAGAGCGGTTTGTGCCGAAAGAAGCCCGGGACCGGCACTTAGCTTCGGAGAGCTGCGTATCTGCGTCTTCTGCGTGTCTTGCCGCTCTACACTCAGCAAAAAGCTTTTCCACCATATCTTGCAAGGAGAAACTCTGCCAGGAAAGAAAACATCCAAAATCTTGTTCTAAAGCTTGCACGGGGGTCTGCAAAGAGTTTGGCAAGAATGAAAGGTAGTTGTCCAAAACTCGTTCTTTTCCAATAGAATAACCATGGAAAAGGCAGGAGAGTGGTAAAGTACTGTTTTCTCTAAGTCTGAAGGCTGCCCACACTGTGCCTGTGTGCTGCAGCTTGCATCTTCGCCTTTGGGAAGCTGCCGCTCGCCGATTCTCCCGGAGGCGAAGAAGCGGCTTCTTCGCACACAGAGCATTGTGGCGAGCGCAGGGAGCTCCTGAGAGCGGTTTGTGCCGAAAGAAGCCCGGGACCGGCACTTAGCTTCGGAGAGCTGCGTATCTGCGTCTTCTGCGTGTCTTGCCGCTCTACACTCAGCAAAAAGCTTTTCCAGCATATCTTGCAAGGAGAAACTCTGCCAGGAAAGAAAACATCCAAAATCTTGTTCTAAAGCTTGCACGGGGGTCTGCAAAGAGTTTGGCAAGAATGAAAGGTAGTTGTCCAAAACTCGTTCTTTTCCAATAGAATAACCATGGAAAAGGCAGGAGAGTGGTAAAGTACTGTTTTCTCTAAGTCTGAATGCTGCCCACACTGTGCCTGTGTGCTGCAGCTTGCATCTTCGCCTTTGGGACGCTGCCGCTCGCCGATTCTCCCGGAGGCGAAGAAGCGGCTTCTTCGCACACAGAGCATTGTGGCGAGCGCAGGGAGCTCCTGAGAGCGGTTTGTGCCGAAAGAAGCCCGGGACCGGCACTTAGCTTCGGAGAGCTGCGTTTCTGCGTCTTCTGCGTGTCTTGCCGCTCTACACTCAGCAAAAAGCTTTTCCACCATATCTTGCAAGGAGAAACTCTGCCAGGAAAGAAAACATCCAAAATCTTGTTCTAAAGCTTGCACGGGGGTCTGCAAAGAGTTTGGCAAGAATGAAAGGTAGTTGTCCAAAACTCGTTCTTTTCCAATAGAATAACCATGGAAAAGGCAGGAGAGTGGTAAAGTACTGTTTTCTCTAAGTCTGAATGCTGCCCACACTGTGCCTGTGTGCTGCAGCTTGCATCTTCGCCTTTGGGAAGCTGCCGCTCGCCGATTCTCCCGGAGGCGAAGAAGCGGCTTCTTCGCACACAGAGCATTGTGGAGAGCGCAGGGAGCTCCTGAGAGCGGTTTGTGCCGAAAGAAGCCCGGGACCGGCACTTAGCTTCGGAGAGCTGCGTATCTGCGTCTTCTGCGTGTCTTGCCGCTCTACACTCAGCAAAAAGCTTTTCCACCATATCTTGCAAGGAGAAACTCTGCCAGGAAAGAAAACATCCAAAATCTTGTTCTAAAGCTTGCACGGGGGTCTGCAAAGAGTTTGGCAAGAATGAAAGGTAGTTGTCCAGAACTCGTTCTTTTCCAATAGAATAACCATGGAAAAGGCAGGAGAGTGGTAAAGTACTGTTTTCTCTAAGTCTGAATGCTGCCCACACTGTGCCTGTGTGCTGCAGCTTGCATCTTCGCCTTTGGGAAGCTGCCGCTCGCCGATTCTCCCGGAGGCGAAGAAGCGGCTTCTTCGCACACAGAGCATTGTGGCGAGCGCAGGGAGCTCCTGAGAGCGGTTTGTGCCGAAAGAAGCCCGGGACCGGCACTTAGCTTCGGAGAGCTGCGTATCTGCGTCTTCTGCGTGTCTTGCCGCTCTACACTCAGCAAAAAGCTTTTCCAGCATATCTTGCAAGGAGAAACTCTGTCAGGAAAGAAAACATCCAAAATCTTGTTCTAAAGCTTGCACGGGGGTCTGCAAAGAGTTTGGCAAGAATGAAAGGTAGTTGTCCAAAACTCGTTCTTTTCCAATAGAATAACCATGGAAAAGGCAGGAGAGTGGTAAAGTACTGTTTTCTCTAAGTCTGAAGGCTGCCCACACTGTGCCTGTGTGCTGCAGCTTGCATCTTCGCCTTTGGGAAGCTGCCGCTCGCCGATTCTCCCGGAGGCGAAGAAGCGGCTTCTTCGCACACAGAGCATTGTGGCGAGCGCAGGGAGCTCCTGAGAGCGGTTTGTGTCGAAAGAAGCCCGGGACCGGCACTTAGCTTCGGAGAGCTGCGTATCTGCGTCTTCTGCGTGTCTTGCCGCTCTACACTCAGCAAAAAGCTTTTCCACCATATCTTGCAAGGAGAAACTCTGCCAGGAAAGAAAACATCCAAAATCTTGTTCTAAAGCTTGCACGGGGGTCTGCAAAGAGTTTGGCAAGAATGAAAGGTAGTTGTCCAAAACTCGTTCTTTTCCACTATAATAACCATGGAAAAGTCAGGAGAGTGGTAAAGTACTGTTTTCTCTAAGTCTGAAGGCTGCCCACACTGTGCCTGTGTGCTGCAGCTTGCATCTTCGCCTTTGGGAAGCTGCCGCTCGTCGATTCTCCCGGAGGCGAAGAAGCGGCTTCTTCGCACACAGAGCATTGTGGCGAGCGCAGGGAGCTCCTGAGAGCGGTTTGTGCCGAAAGAAGCCCGGGACCGGCACTTAGCTTCGGAGAGCTGCGTATCTGCGTCTTCTGCGTGTCTTGCCGCTCTACACTCAGCAAAAAGCTTTTCCACCATATCTTGCAAGGAGAAACTCTGCCAGGAAAGAAAACATCCAAAATCTTGTTCTAAAGCTTGCACGGATGTCTGCAAAGAGTTTGGCAAGAATGAAAGGTAGTTGTCCAAAACTCGTTCTTTTCCAATATAATAACCATGGAAAAGGCAGGAGAGTGGTAAAGTACTGTTTTCTCTAAGTCTGAAGGCTGCCCACACTGTGCCTGTGTCCTGCAGCTTGCATCTTCGCCTTTGGGAAGCTGCCGCTCGCCGATTCTCCCGGAGGCGAAGAAGCGGCTTCTTCGCACACAGAGCATTGTGGCGAGCGCAGGGAGCTCCTGAGAGCGGTTTGTGCCGAAAGAAGCCCGGGACCGGCACTTAGCTTCGGAGAGCTGCGTATCTGCGTCTTCTGCGTGTCTTGCCGCTCTCCACTCAGCAAAAAGCTTTTCCACCATATCTTGCAAGGAGAAACTCTGCCAGGAAAGAAAACATCCAAAATCTTGTTCTAAAGCTTGCACGGAGGTCTGCAAAGAGTTTGGCAAGAATGAAAGGTAGTTGTCCAAAACTCGTTCTTTTCCAATATAATAACCATGGAAAAGGCAGGAGAGTGGTAAAGTACTGTTTTCTCTAAGTCTGAATGCTGCCCACACTGTGCCTGTGTGCTGCAGCTTGCATCTTCCCCTTTGGGAAGCTGCCGCTCGCCGATTCTCCCGGAGGCGAAGAAGCGGCTTCTTCGCACACAGAGCATTGTGGCGAGCGCAGGGAGCTCCTGAGAGCGGTTTGTGCCGAAAGAAGCCCGGGACCGGCACTTAGCTTCGGAGAGCTGCGTATCTGCGTCTTCTGCGTGTCTTGCCGCTCTACACTCAGCAAAAAGCTTTTCCAGCATATCTTGCAAGGAGAAACTCTGCCAGGAAAGAAAACATCCAAAATCTTGTTCTAAAGCTTGCACGGGGGTCTGCAAAGAGTTTGGCAAGAATGAAAGGTAGTTGTCCAAAACTCGTTCTTTTCCAATAGAATAACCATGGAAAAGGCAGGAGAGTGGTAAAGTACTGTTTTCTCTAAGTCTGAAGGCTGCCCACACTGTGCCTGTGTGCTGCAGCTTGCATCTTTGCCTTTGGGAAGCTGCCGCTCGCCGATTCTCCCGGAGGCGAAGAAGCGGCTTCTTCGCACACAGAGCATTGTGGCGAGCGCAGGGAGCTCCTGAGAGCGGTTTGTGCCGAAAGAAGCCCGGGACCGGCACTTAGCTTCGGAGAGCTGCGTATCTGCGTCTTCTGCGTGTCTTGCCGCTCTACACTCAGCAAAAAGCTTTTCCACCATATCTTGCAAGGAGAAACTCTGCCAGGAAAGAAAACATCCAAAATCTTGTTCTAAAGCTTGCACGGGGGTCTGCAAAGAGTTTGGCAAGAATGAAAGGTAGTTGTCCAGAACTCGTTCTTTTCCAATAGAATAACCATGGAAAAGGCAGGAGAGTGGTAAAGTACTGTTTTCTCTAAGTCTGAATGCTGCCCACACTGTGCCTGTGTGCTGCAGCTTGCATCTTCGCCTTTGGGAAGCTGCCGCTCGCCGATTCTCCCAGAGGCGAAGAAGCGGCTTCTTCGCACACAGAGCATTGTGGCGAGCGCAGGGAGCTCCTGAGAGCGGTTTGTGCCGAAAGAAACCCGGGGCCAGCACTTAGCTTCGGAGAGCTGCGTATCTGCGTCTTCTGCGTGTCTTGCCGCTCTACACTCAGCAAAAAGCTTTTCCACCATATCTTGCAAGGAGAAACTCTGCCAGGAAAGAAAACATCCAAAATCTTGTTCTAAAGCTTGCACGGGGGTCTGCAAAGAGTTTGGCAAGAATGAAAGGTAGTTGTCCAAAACTCGTTCTTTTCCAATAGAATAACCATGGAAAAGGCAGGAGAGTGGTAAAGTACTGTTTTCTCTAAGTCTGAAGGCTGCCCACACTGTGCCTGTGTGCTGCAGCTTGCATCTTCGCCTTTGGGAAGCTGCCGCTCGCCGATTCTCCCGGAGGCGAAGAAGCGGCTTCTTCGCACACAGAGCATTGTGGCGAGCGCAGGGAGCTCCTGAGAGCGGTTTGTGCCGAAAGAAGCCCGGGACCGGCACTTAGCTTCGGAGAGCTGCGTATCTGCGTCTTCTGCGTGTCTTGCCGCTCTACACTCAGCAAAAAGCTTTTCCACCATATCTTGCAAGGAGAAACTCTGCCAGGAAAGAAAACATCCAAAATCTTGTTCTAAAGCTTGCTCGGGGGTCTGCAAAGAGTTTGGCAAGAATGAAAGGTAGTTGTCCAAAACTCGTTCTTTTCCAATAGAATAACCATGGAAAAGGCAGGAGAGTGGTAAAGTACTGTTTTCTCTAAGTCTGAATGCTGCCCACACTGTGCCTGTGTGCTGCAGCTTGCATCTTCGCCTTTGGGAAGCTGCCGCTCGCCGATTCTCCCGGAGGCGAAGAAGCGGCTTCTTCGCACACAGAGCATTGTGGCGAGCGCAGGGAGCTCCTGAGAGCGGTTTGTGCCGAAAGAAGCCCGGGACCGGCACTTAGCTTTGGAGAGCTGCGTATCTGCGTCTTCTGCGTGTCTTGCCGCTCTACACTCAGCAAAAAGCTTTTCCACCATATCTTGCAAGGAGAAACTCTGCCAGGAAAGAAAACATCCAAAATCTTGTTCTAAAGCTTGCACGGGGGTCTGCAAAGAGTTTGGCAAGAATGAAAGGTAGTTGTCCAAAACTCGTTCTTTTCCAATAGAATAACCATGGAAAAGGCAGGAGAGTGGTAAAGTACTGTTTTCTCTAAGTCTGAAGGCTGCCCACACTGTGCCTGTGTGCTGCAGCTTGCATCTTCGCCTTTGGGAAGCTGCCGCTCGCCGATTCTCCCGGAGGCGAAGAAGCGGCTTCTTCGCACACAGAGCATTGTGGCGAGCGCAGGGAGCTCCTGAGAGCGGTTTGTGTCGAAAGAAGCCCGGGACCGGCACTTAGCTTCGGAGAGCTGCGTATCTGCGTCTTCTGCGTGTCTTGCCGCTCTACACTCAGCAAAAAGCTTTTCCACCATATCTTGCAAGGAGAAACTCTGCCAGGAAAGAAAACATCCAAAATCTTGTTCTAAAGCTTGCACGGGGGTCTGCAAAGAGTTTGGCAAGAATGAAAGGTAGTTGTCCAGAACTCGTTCTTTTCCACTATAATAACCATGGAAAAGGCAGGAGAGTGGTAAAGTACTGTTTTCTCTAAGTCTGAAGGCTGCCCACACTGTGCCTGTGTGCTGCAGCTTGCATCTTCGCCTTTGGGAAGCTGCCGCTCGTCGATTCTCCCGGAGGCGAAGAAGCGGCTTCTTCGCACACAGAGCATTGTGGCGAGCGCAGGGAGCTCCTGAGAGCGGTTTGTGCCGAAAGAAGCCCGGGACCGGCACTTAGCTTCGGAGAGCTGCGTATCTGCGTCTTCTGCGTGTCTTGCCGCTCTACACTCAGCAAAAAGCTTTTCCACCATATCTTGCAAGGAGAAACTCTGCCAGGAAAGAAAACATCCAAAATCTTGTTCTAAAGCTTGCACGGAGGTCTGCAAAGAGTTTGGCAAGAATGAAAGGTAGTTGTCCAAAACTCGTTCTTTTCCAATATAATAACCATGGAAAAGGCAGGAGAGTGGTAAAGTACTGTTTTCTCTAAGTCTGAAGGCTGCCCACACTGTGCCTGTGTCCTGCAGCTTGCATCTTCGCCTTTGGGAAGCTGCCGCTCGCCGATTCTCCCGGAGGCGAAGAAGCGGCTTCTTCGCACACAGAGCATTGTGGCGAGCGCAGGGAGCTCCTGAGAGCGGTTTGTGCCGAAAGAAGCCCGGGACCGGCACTTAGCTTTGGAGAGCTGCGTATCTGCGTCTTCTGCGTGTCTTGCCGCTCTACACTCAGCAAAAAGCTTTTCCACCATATCTTGCAAGGAGAAACTCTGCCAGGAAAGAAAACATCCAAAATCTTGTTCTAAAGCTTGCACGGGGGTCTGCAAAGAGTTTGGCAAGAATGAAAGGTAGTTGTCCAAAACTCGTTCTTTTCCAATAGAATAACCATGGAAAAGGCAGGAGAGTGGTAAAGTACTGTTTTCTCTAAGTCTGAAGGCTGCCCACACTGTGCCTGTGTGCTGCAGCTTGCATCTTCGCCTTTGGGAAGCTGCCGCTCGCCGATTCTCCCGGAGGCGAAGAAGCGGCTTCTTCGCACACAGAGCATTGTGGCGAGCGCAGGGAGCTCCTGAGAGCGGTTTGTGTCGAAAGAAGCCCGGGACCGGCACTTAGCTTCGGAGAGCTGCGTATCTGCGTCTTCTGCGTGTCTTGCCGCTCTACACTCAGCAAAAAGCTTTTCCACCATATCTTGCAAGGAGAAACTCTGCCAGGAAAGAAAACATGCAAAATCTTGTTCTAAAGCTTGCACGGGGGTCTGCAAAGAGTTTGGCAAGAATGAAAGGTAGTTGTCCAGAACTCGTTCTTTTCCACTATAATAACCATGGAAAAGGCAGGAGAGTGGTAAAGTACTGTTTTCTCTAAGTCTGAAGGCTGCCCACACTGTGCCTGTGTGCTGCAGCTTGCATCTTCGCCTTTGGGAAGCTGCCGCTCGTCGATTCTCCCGGAGGCGAAGAAGCGGCTTCTTCGCACACAGAGCATTGTGGCGAGCGCAGGGAGCTCCTGAGAGCGGTTTGTGCCGAAAGAAGCCCGGGACCGGCACTTAGCTTCGGAGAGCTGCGTATCTGCGTCTTCTGCGTGTCTTGCCGCTCTACACTCAGCAAAAAGCTTTTCCACCATATCTTGCAAGGAGAAACTCTGCCAGGAAAGAAAACATCCAAAATCTTGTTCTAAAGCTTGCACGGAGGTCTGCAAAGAGTTTGGCAAGAATGAAAGGTAGTTGTCCAAAACTCGTTCTTTTCCAATATAATAACCATGGAAAAGGCAGGAGAGTGGTAAAGTACTGTTTTCTCTAAGTCTGAAGGCTGCCCACACTGTGCCTGTGTCCTGCAGCTTGCATCTTCGCCTTTGGGAAGCTGCCGCTCGCCGATTCTCCCGGAGGCGAAGAAGCGGCTTCTTCGCACACAGAGCATTGTGGCGAGCGCAGGGAGCTCCTGAGAGCGGTTTGTGCCGAAAGAAGCCCGGGACCGGCACTTAGCTTCGGAGAGCTGCGTATCTGCGTCTTCTGCGTGTCTTGCCGCTCTACACTCAGCAAAAAGCTTTTCCACCATATCTTGCAAGGAGAAACTCTGCCAGGAAAGAAAACATCCAAAATCTTGTTCTAAAGCTTGCACGGAGGTCTGCAAAGAGTTTGGCAAGAATGAAAGGTAGTTGTCCAAAACTCGTTCTTTTCCAATATAATAACCATGGAAAAGGCAGGAGAGTGGTAAAGTACTGTTTTCTCTAAGTCTGAAGGCTGCCCACACTGTGCCTGTGTCCTGCAGCTTGCATCTTCGCCTTTGGGAAGCTGCCGCTCGCCGATTCTCCCGGAGGCGAAGAAGCGGCTTCTTCGCACACAGAGCATTGTGGCGAGCGCAGGGAGCTCCTGAGAGCGGTTTGTGCCGAAAGAAGCCCGGGACCGGCACTTAGCTTCGGAGAGCTGCGTATCTGCGTCTTCTGCGTGTCTTGCCGCTCTCCACTCAGCAAAAAGCTTTTCCACCATATCTTGCAAGGAGAAACTCTGCCAGGAAAGAAAACATCCAAAATCTTGTTCTAAAGCTTGCACGGAGGTCTGCAAAGAGTTTGGCAAGAATGAAAGGTAGTTGTCCAAAACTCGTTCTTTTCCAATATAATAACCATGGAAAAGGCAGGAGAGTGGTAAAGTACTGTTTTCTCTAAGTCTGAATGCTGCCCACACTGTGCCTGTGTGCTGCAGCTTGCATCTTCGCCTTTGGGAAGCTGCCGCTCGCCGATTCTCCCGGAGGCGAAGAAGCGGCTTCTTCGCACACAGAGCATTGTGGCGAGCGCAGGGAGCTCCTGAGAGCGGTTTGTGCCGAAAGAAGCCCGGGACCGGCACTTAGCTTCGGAGAGCTGCGTATCTGCGTCTTCTGCGTGTCTTGCCTCTCTACACTCAGCAAAAAGCTTTTCCACCATATCTTGCAAGGAGAAACTCTGCCAGGAAAGAAAACATCCAAAATCTTGTTCTAAAGCTTGCACGGGGGTCTGCAAAGAGTTTGGCAAGAATGAAAGGTAGTTGTCCAGAACTCGTTCTTTTCCAATAGAATAACCATGGAAAAGGCAGGAGAGTGGTAAAGTACTGTTTTCTCTAAGTCTGAATGCTGCCCACACTGTGCCTGTGTGCTGCAGCTTGCATCTTCGCCTTTGGGAAGCTGCCGCTCGCCGATTCTCCCGGAGGCGAAGAAGCGGCTTCTTCGCACACAGAGCATTGTGGCGAGCGCAGGGAGCTCCTGAGAGCGGTTTGTGCCGAAAGAAGCCCGGGACCGGCACTTAGCTTCGGAGAGCTGCGTATCTGCGTCTTCTGCGTGTCTTGCCGCTCTACACTCAGCAAAAAGCTTTTCCAGCATATCTTGCAAGGAGAAACTCTGCCAGGAAAGAAAACATCCAAAATCTTGTTCTAAAGCTTGCACGCGGGTCTGCAAAGAGTTTGGCAAGAATGAAAGGTAGTTGTCCAAAACTCGTTCTTTTCCAATATAATAACCATGGAAAAGGCAGGAGAGTGGTAAAGTACTGTTTTCTCTAAGTCTGAAGGCTGCCCACACTGTGCCTGTGTGCTGCAGCTTGCATCTTCGCCTTTGGGAAGCTGCCGCTCGCCGATTCTCCCGGAGGCGAAGAAGCGGCTTCTTCGCACACAGAGCATTGTGGCGAGCGCAGGGAGCTCCTGAGAGCGGTTTGTGCCGAAAGAAGCCCGGGACCGGCACTTAGCTTCGGAGAGCTGCGTATCTGCGTCTTCTGCGTGTCTTGCCGCTCTACACTCAGCAAAAAGCTTTTCCACCATATCTTGCAAGGAGAAACTCTGCCAGGAAAGAAAACATCCAAAATCTTGTTCTAAAGCTTGCACGGGGGTCTGCAAAGAGTTTGGCAAGAATGAAAGGTAGTTGTCCAGAACTCGTTCTTTTCCAATAGAATAACCATGGAAAAGGCAGGAGAGTGGTAAAGTACTGTTTTCTCTAAGTCTGAATGCTGCCCACACTGTGCCTGTGTGCTGCAGCTTGCATCTTCGCCTTTGGGAAGCTGCCGCTCGCCGATTCTCCCGGAGGCGAAGAAGCGGCTTCTTCGCACACAGAGCATTGTGGCGAGCGCAGGGAGCTCCTGAGAGCGGTTTGTGCCGAAAGAAGCCCGGGACCGGCACTTAGCTTCGGAGAGCTGCGTATCTGCGTCTTCTGCGTGTCTTGCCGCTCTACACTCAGCAAAAAGCTTTTCCACCATATCTTGCAAGGAGAAACTCTGCCAGGAAAGAAAACATCCAAAATCTTGTTCTAAAGCTTGCACGGAGGTCTGCAAAGAGTTTGGCAAGAATGAAAGGTAGTTGTCCAAAACTCGTTCTTTTCCAATAAAATAACCATGGAAAAGGCAGGAGAGTGGTAAAGTACTGTTTTCTCTAAGTCTGAATGCTGCCCACACTGTGCCTGTGTGCTGCAGCTTGCATCTTCGCCTTTGGGAAGCTGCCGCTCGCCGATTCTCCCGGAGGCGAAGAAGCGGCTTCTTCGCACACAGAGCATTGTGGCGAGCGCAGGGAGCCCCTGAGAGCGGTTTGTGCCGAAAGAAGCCCGGGACCGGCACTTAGCTTCGGAGAGCTGCGTATCTGCGTCTTCTGCGTGTCTTGCCGCTCTACACTCAGCAAAAAGCTTTTCCACCATATCTTGCAAGGAGAAACTCTGCCAGGAAAGAAAACATCCAAAATCTTGTTCTAAAGCTTGCACGGGGGTCTGCAAAGAGTTTGGCAAGAATGAAAGGTAGTTGTCCAAAACTCGTTCTTTTCCAACATAATAACCATGGAAAAGGCAGGAGAGTGGTAAAGTACTGTTTTCTCTAAGTCTGAAGGCTGCCCACACTGTGCCTGTGTGCTGCAGCTTGCATCTTCGCCTTTGGGAAGCTGCCGCTCGCCGATTCTCCCGGAGGCGAAGAAGCGGCTTCTTCGCACACAGAGCATTGTGGCGAGCGCAGGGAGCTCCTGAGAGCGGTTTGTGCCGAAAGAAGCCCGGGACCGGCACTTAGCTTCGGAGAGCTGCGTATCTGCGTCTTCTGCGTGTCTTGCCGCTCTACACTCAGTAAAAAGCTTTTCCAGCATATCTTGCAAGGAGAAACTCTGCCAGGAAAGAAAACATCCAAAATCTTGTTCTAAAGCTTGCACGGGGGTCTGCAAAGAGTTTGGCAAGAATGAAAGGTAGTTGTCCAAAACTCGTTCTTTTCCAATAGAATAACCATGGAAAAGGCAGGAGAGTGGTAAAGTACCGTTTTCTCTAAGTCTGAAGGCTGCCCACACTGTGCCTGTGTGCTGCAGCTTGCATCTTCGCCTTTGGGAAGCTGCCGCTCGCCGATTCTCCCGGAGGCGAAGAAGCGGCTTCTTCGCACACAGAGCATTGTGGCGAGCGCAGGGAGCTCCTGAGAGCGGTTTGTGCCGAAAGAAGCCCGGGACCGGCACTTAGCTTCGGAGAGCTGCGTATCTGCGTCTTCTGCGTGTCTTGCCGCTCTACACTCAGCAAAAAGCTTTTCCACCATATCTTGCAAGGAGAAACTCTGCCAGGAAAGAAAACATCCAAAATCTTGTTCTAAAGCTTGCACGGGGGTCTGCAAAGAGTTTGGCAAGAATGAAAGGTAGTTGTCCAAAACTCGTTCTTTTCCAATAGAATAACCATGGAAAAGGCAGGAGAGTGGTAAAGTACTGTTTTCTCTAAGTCTGAAGGCTGCCCACACTGTGCCTGTGTGCTGCAGCTTGCATCTTCGCCTTTGGGAAGCTGCCGCTCGCCGATTCTCCCGGAGGCGAAGAAGCGGCTTCTTCGCACACAGAGCATTGTTGCGAGCGCAGGGAGCTCCTGAGAGCGGTTTGTGCCGAAAGAAGCCCGGGACCGGCACTTAGCTTCGGAGAGCTGCGTATCTGCGTCTTCTGCGTGTCTTGCCGCTCTACACTCAGCAAAAAGCTTTTCCACCATATCTTGCAAGGAGAAACTCTGCCAGGAAAGAAAACATCCAAAATCTTGTTCTAAAGCTTGCACGGGGGTCTGCAAAGAGTTTGGCAAGAATGAAAGGTAGTTGTCCAAAACTCGTTCTTTTCCACTATAATAACCATGGAATAGGCCGGAGAGTGGTAAAGTACTGTTTTCTCTAAGTCTGAAGGCTGCCCACACTGTGCCTGTGTGCTGCAGCTTGCATCTTCGCCTTTGGGAAGCTGCCGCTCGCCGATTCTCCCGGAGGCGAAGAAGCGGCTTCTTCGCACACAGAGCATTGTGGCGAGCGCAGGGAGCTCCTGAGAGCGGTTTGTGCCGAAAGAAGCCCGGGACCGGCACTTAGCTTCGGAGAGCTGCGTATCTGCGTCTTCTGCGTGTCTTGCCGCTCTACACTCAGCAAAAAGCTTTTCCACCATATCTTGCAAGGAGAAACTCTGCCAGGAAAGAAAACATCCAAAATCTTGTTCTAAAGCTTGCACGGAGGTCTGCAAAGAGTTTGGCAAGAATGAAAGGTAGTTGTCCAAAACTCGTTCTTTTCCAATATAATAACCATGGAAAAGGCAGGAGAGTGGTAAAGTACTGTTTTCTCTAAGTCTGAAGGCTGCCCACACTGTGCCTGTGTCCTGCAGCTTGCATCTTCGCCTTTGGGAAGCTGCCGCTCGCCGATTCTCCCGGAGGCGAAGAAGCGGCTTCTTCGCACACAGAGCATTGTGGCGAGCGCAGGGAGCTCCTGAGAGTGGTTTGTGCCGAAAGAAGCCCGGGACCGGCACTTAGCTTCGGAGAGCTGCGTATCTGCGTCTTCTGCGTGTCTTGCCGCTCTACACTCAGCAAAAAGCTTTTCCACCATATTTGCAAGGAGAAACTCTGCCAGGAAAGAAAACATCCAAAATCTTGTTCTAAAGCTTGCACGGGGGTCTGCAAAGAGTTTGGCAAGAATGAAAGGTAGTTGTCCAAAACTCGTTCTTTTCCAATAGAATAACCATGGAAAAGGCAGGAGAGTGGTAAAGTACTGTTTTCTCTAAGTCTGAAGGCTGCCCACACTGTGCCTGTGTGCTGCAGCTTGCATCTTCGCCTTTGGGAAGCTGCCGCTCGCCGATTCTCCCACAGGCGAAGAAGCGGCTTCTTCGCACACAGAGCATTGTGGCGAGCGCAGGGAGCTCCTGAGAGCGGTTTGTGCCGAAAGAAGCCCGGGACCGGCACTTAGCTTCGGAGAGCTGCGTATCTGCGTCTTCTGCGTGTCTTGCCGCTCTACACTCAGCAAAAAGCTTTTCCACCATATCTTGCAAGGAGAAACTCTGCCAGGAAAGAAAACATCCAAAATCTTGTTCTAAAGCTTGCACGGGGGTCTGCAAAGAGTTTGGCAAGAATGAAAGGTAGTTGTCCAGAACTCGTTCTTTTCCAATAGAATAACCATGGAAAAGGCAGGAGAGTGGTAAAGTACTGTTTTCTCTAAGTCTGAATGCTGCCCACACTGTGCCTGTGTGCTGCAGCTTGCATCTTCGCCTTTGGGAAGCTGCCGCTCGCCGATTCTCCCGGAGGCGAAGAAGCGGCTTCTTCGCACACAGAGCATTGTGGCGAGCGCAGGGAGCTCCTGAGAGCGGTTTGTGCCGAAAGAAGCCCGGGACCGGCACTTAGCTTCGGAGAGCTGCGTATCTGCGTCTTCTGCGTGTCTTGCCGCTCTACACTCAGCAAAAAGCTTTTCCACCATATCTTGCAAGGAGAAACTCTGCCAGGAAAGAAAACATCCAAAATCTTGTTCTAAAGCTTGCACGGAGGTCTGCAAAGAGTTTGGCAAGAATGAAAGGTAGTTGTCCAAAACTCGTTCTTTTCCAATAAAATAACCATGGAAAAGGCAGGAGAGTGGTAAAGTACTGTTTTCTCTAAGTCTGAATGCTGCCCACACTGTGCCTGTGTGCTGCAGCTTGCATCTTCGCCTTTGGGAAGCTGCCGCTCGCCGATTCTCCCGGAGGCGAAGAAGCGGCTTCTTCGCACACAGAGCATTGTGGCGAGCGCAGGGAGCCCCTGAGAGCGGTTTGTGCCGAAAGAAGCCCGGGACCGGCACTTAGCTTCGGAGAGCTGCGTATCTGCGTCTTCTGCGTGTCTTGCCGCTCTACACTCAGCAAAAAGCTTTTCCACCATATCTTGCAAGGAGAAACTCTGCCAGGAAAGAAAACATCCAAAATCTTGTTCTAAAGCTTGCACGGGGGTCTGCAAAGAGTTTGGCAAGAATGAAAGGTAGTTGTCCAAAACTCGTTCTTTTCCAACATAATAACCATGGAAAAGGCAGGAGAGTGGTAAAGTACTGTTTTCTCTAAGTCTGAAGGCTGCCCACACTGTGCCTGTGTGCTGCAGCTTGCATCTTCGCCTTTGGGAAGCTGCCGCTCGCCGATTCTCCCGGAGGCGAAGAAGCGGCTTCTTCGCACACAGAGCATTGTGGCGAGCGCAGGGAGCTCCTGAGAGCGGTTTGTGCCGAAAGAAGCCCGGGACCGGCACTTAGCTTCGGAGAGCTGCGTATCTGCGTCTTCTGCGTGTCTTGCCGCTCTACACTCAGTAAAAAGCTTTTCCACCATATCTTGCAAGGAGAAACTCTGCCAGGAAAGAAAACATCCAAAATCTTGTTCTAAAGCTTGCACGGGGGTCTGCAAAGAGTTTGGCAAGAATGAAAGGTAGTTGTCCAAAACTCGTTCTTTTCCAATAGAATAACCATGGAAAAGGCAGGAGAGTGGTAAAGTACCGTTTTCTCTAAGTCTGAAGGCTGCCCACACTGTGCCTGTGTGCTGCAGCTTGCATCTTCGCCTTTGGGAAGCTGCCGCTCGCCGATTCTCCCGGAGGCGAAGAAGCGGCTTCTTCGCACACAGAGCATTGTGGCGAGCGCAGGGAGCTCCTGAGAGCGGTTTGTGCCGAAAGAAGCCCGGGACCGGCACTTAGCTTCGGAGAGCTGCGTATCTGCGTCTTCTGCGTGTCTTGCCGCTCTACACTCAGCAAAAAGCTTTTCCACCATATCTTGCAAGGAGAAACTCTGCCAGGAAAGAAAACATCCAAAATCTTGTTCTAAAGCTTGCACGGGGGTCTGCAAAGAGTTTGGCAAGAATGAAAGGTAGTTGTCCAAAACTCGTTCTTTTCCACTATAATAACCATGGAATAGGCCGGAGAGTGGTAAAGTACTGTTTTCTCTAAGTCTGAAGGCTGCCCACACTGTGCCTGTGTGCTGCAGCTTGCATCTTCGCCTTTGGGAAGCTGCCGCTCGCCGATTCTCCCACAGGCGAAGAAGCGGCTTCTTCGCACACAGAGCATTGTGGCGAGCGCAGGGAGCTCCTGAGAGCGGTTTGTGCCGAAAGAAGCCCGGGACCGGCACTTAGCTTCGGAGAGCTGCGTATCTGCGTCTTCTGCGTGTCTTGCCGCTCTACACTCAGCAAAAAGCTTTTCCACCATATCTTGCAAGGAGAAACTCTGCCAGGAAAGAAAACATCCAAAATCTTGTTCTAAAGCTTGCACGGAGGTCTGCAAAGAGTTTGGCAAGAATGAAAGGTAGTTGTCCAAAACTCGTTCTTTTCCAATATAATAACCATGGAAAAGGCAGGAGAGTGGTAAAGTACTGTTTTCTCTAAGTCTGAAGGCTGCCCACACTGTGCCTGTGTCCTGCAGCTTGCATCTTCGCCTTTGGGAAGCTGCCGCTCGCCGATTCTCCCGGAGGCGAAGAAGCGGCTTCTTCGCACACAGAGCATTGTGGCGAGCGCAGGGAGCTCCTGAGAGCGGTTTGTGCCGAAAGAAGCCCGGGACCGGCACTTAGCTTCGGAGAGCTGCGTATCTGCGTCTTCTGCGTGTCTTGCCGCTCTCCACTCAGCAAAAAGCTTTTCCACCATATCTTGCAAGGAGAAACTCTGCCAGGAAAGAAAACATCCAAAATCTTGTTCTAAAGCTTGCACGGAGGTCTGCAAAGAGTTTGGCAAGAATGAAAGGTAGTTGTCCAAAACTCGTTCTTTTCCAATAGAATAACCATGGAAAAGGCAGGAGAGTGGTAAAGTACTGTTTTCTCTAAGTCTGAATGCTGCCCACACTGTGCCTGTGTGCTGCAGCTTGCATCTTCGCCTTTGGGAAGCTGCCGCTCGCCGATTCTCCCGGAGGCGAAGAAGCGGCTTCTTCGCACACAGAGCATTGTGGCGAGCGCAGGGAGCTCCTGAGAGCGGTTTGTGCCGAAAGAAGCCCGGGACCGGCACTTAGCTTCGGAGAGCTGCGTATCTGCGTCTTCTGCGTGTCTTGGCGCACTACACTCAGCAAAAAGCTTTTCCAGCATATCTTGCAAGGAGAAACTCTGCCAGGAAAGAAAACATCCAAAATCTTGTTCTAAAGCTTGCACGGGGGTCTGCAAAGAGTTTGGCAAGAATGAAAGATAGTTGTCCAAAACTCGTTCTTTTCCAATAGAATAACCATGGAAAAGGCAGGAGAGTGGTAAAGTACTGTTTTCTCTAAGTCTGAATGCTGCCCACACTGTGCCTGTGTGCTGCAGCTTGCATCTTCGCCTTTGGGAAGCTGCCGCTCGCCGATTCTCCCGCAGGCGAAGAAGCGGCTTCTTCGCACACAGAGCATTGTGGCGAGCGCAGGGAGCTCCTGAGAGCGGTTTGTGCCGAAAGAAGCCCGGGACCGGCACTTAGCTTCGGAGAGCTGCGTATCTGCGTCTTCTGCGTGTCTTGCCGCTCTACACTCAGCAAAAAGCTTTTCCACCATATCTTGCAAGGAGAAACTCTGCCAGGAAAGAAAACATCCAAAATCTTGTTCTAAAGCTTGCACGGGGGTCTGCAAAGAGTTTGGCAAGAATGAAAGGTAGTTGTCCAAAACTCGTTCTTTTCCAATAGAATAACCATGGAAAAGGCAGGAGAATGGTAAAGTACCGTTTTCTCTAAGTCTGAAGGCTGCCCACACTGTGCCTGTGTGCTGCAGCTTGCATCTTCGCCTTTGGGAAGCTGCCGCTCGCCGATTCTCCCGGAGGCGAAGAAGCGGCTTCTTCGCACACAGAGCATTGTGGCGAGCGCAGGGAGCTCCTGAGAGCGGTTTGTGCCGAAAGAAGCCCGGGACCGGCACTTAGCTTCGGAGAGCTGCGTATCTGCGTCTTCTGCGTGTCTTGCCGCTCTACACTCAGTAAAAAGCTTTTCCAGCATATCTTGCAAGGAGAAACTCTGCCAGGAAAGAAAACATCCAAAATCTTGTTCTAAAGCTTGCACGGGGGTCTGCAAAGAGTTTGGCAAGAATGAAAGGTAGTTGTCCAAAACTCGTTCTTTTCCAATAGAATAACCATGGAAAAGGCAGGAGAGTGGTAAAGTACCGTTTTCTCTAAGTCTGAAGGCTGCCCACACTGTGCCTGTGTGCTGCAGCTTGCATCTTCGCCTTTGGGAAGCTGCCGCTCGCCGATTCTCCCGGAGGCGAAGAAGCGGCTTCTTCGCACACAGAGCATTGTGGCGAGCGCAGGGAGCTCCTGAGAGCGGTTTGTGCCGAAAGAAGCCCGGGACCGGCACTTAGCTTCGGAGAGCTGCGTATCTGCGTCTTCTGCGTGTCTTGCCGCTCTACACTCAGCAAAAAGCTTTTCCACCATATCTTGCAAGGAGAAACTCTGCCAGGAAAGAAAACATCCAAAATCTTGTTCTATAGCTTGCACGGGGGTCTGCAAAGAGTTTGGCAAGAATGAAAGGTAGTTGTCCAAAACTCGTTCTTTTCCAATAGAATAACCATGGAAAAGGCAGGAGAGTGGTAAAGTACTGTTTTCTCTAAGTCTGAATGCTGCCCACACTGTGCCTGCGTGGTGCGGCTTGCATCTTCGCCTTTGGGAAGCTGCCGCTCGCCGATTCTCCCGGAGGCGAAGAAGCGGCTTCTTCGCAAACAGAGCATTGTGGCGAGCGCAGGGAGCTCCTGAGAGAGGTTTGTGCCGAAAGAAGCCCGGGACCGGCACTTAGCTGCGGAGAGCTGCGTATCTGCGTCTTCTGCGTGTCTTGCCGCTCTACACTCAGCAAAAAGCTTTTCCACCATATCTTGCAAGGAGAAACTCTGCCAGGAAAGAAAACATCCAAAATCTTGTTCTAAAGCTTGCACGGCGGTCTGCAAAGAGTTTGGCAAGAATGAAAGGTAGTTGTCCAAAACTCGTTCTTTTCCAATAGAATAACCATGGAAAAGGCAGGAGAGTGGTAAAGTACTGTTTTCTCTAAGTCTGAATGCTGCCCACACTGTGCCTGTGTGCTGCAGCTTGCATCTTCGCCTTTGGGAAGCTGCCGCTCGCCGATTCTCCCGGAGGCGAAGAAGCGGCTTCTTCGCACACAGAGCATTGTGGCGAGCGCAGGGAGCTCCTGAGAGCGGTTTGTGCCGAAAGAAGCCCGGGACCGGCACTTAGCTTCGGAGAGCTGCGTATCTGCGTCTTCTGCGTGTCTTGCCGCTCTACACTCAGTAAAAAGCTTTTCCACCATATCTTGCAAGGAGAAACTCTGCCAGGAAAGAAAACATCCAAAATCTTGTTCTAAAGCTTGCACGGGGGTCTGCAAAGAGTTTGGCAAGAATGAAAGGTAGTTGTCCAAAACTCGTTCTTTTCCAATAGAATAACCATGGAAAAGGCAGGAGAGTGGTAAAGTACCGTTTTCTCTAAGTCTGAAGGCTGCCCACACTGTGCCTGTGTGCTGCAGCTTGCATCTTCGCCTTTGGGAAGCTGCCGCTCGCCGATTCTCCCGGAGGCGAAGAAGCGGCTTCTTCGCACACAGAGCATTGTGGCGAGCGCAGGGAGCTCCTGAGAGCGGTTTGTGCCGAAAGAAGCCCGGGACCGGCACTTAGCTTCGGAGAGCTGCGTATCTGCGTCTTCTGCGTGTCTTGCCGCTCTACACTCAGTAAAAAGCTTTTCCAGCATATCTTGCAAGGAGAAACTCTGCCAGGAAAGAAAACATCCAAAATCTTGTTCTAAAGCTTGCACGGGGGTCTGCAAAGAGTTTGGCAAGAATGAAAGGTAGTTGTCCAAAACTCGTTCTTTTCCAATAGAATAACCATGGAAAAGGCAGGAGAGTGGTAAAGTACTGTTTTCTCTAAGTCTGAATGCTGCCCACACTGTGCCTGCGTGGTGCGGCTTGCATCTTCGCCTTTGGGAAGCTGCCGCTCGCCGATTCTCCCGGAGGCGAAGAAGCGGCTTCTTCGCAAACAGAGCATTGTTGCGAGCGCAGGGAGCTCCTGAGAGAGGTTTGTGCCGAAAGAAGCCCGGGACCGGCACTTAGCTGCGGAGAGCTGCGTATCTGCGTCTTCTGCGTGTCTTGCCGCTCTACACTCAGCAAAAAGCTTTTCCACCATATCTTGCAAGGAGAAACTCTGCCAGGAAAGAAAACATCCAAAATCTTGTTCTAAAGCTTGCACGGGGGTCTGCAAAGAGTTTGGCAAGAATGAAAGGTAGTTGTCCAAAACTCGTTCTTTTCCAATAGAATAACCATGGAAAAGGCAGGAGAGTGGTAAAGTACTGTTTTCTCTAAGTCTGAATGCTGCCCACACTGTGCCTGTGTGATGCAGCTTGCATCTTCGCCTTTGGGAAGCTGCCGCTCGCCGATTCTCCCGGAGGCGAAGAAGCGGCTTCTTCGCAAACAGAGCATTGTGGCGAGCGCAGGGAGCTCCTGAGAGCGGTTTGTGCCGAAAGAAGCCCGGGACCGGCACTTAGCTGCGGAGAGCTGCGTATCTGCGTCTTCTGCGTGTCTTGCCGCTCTACACTCAGCAAAAAGCTTTTCCACCATATCTTGCAAGGAGAAACTCTGCCAGGAAAGAAAACATCCAAAATCTTGTTCTAAAGCTTGCACGGGGGTCTGCAAAGAGTTTGGCAAGAATGAAAGGTAGTTGTCCAAAACTCGTTCTTTTCCTATAGAATAACCATGGAAAAGGCCGGAGAGTGGTAAAGTACCGTTTTCTCTAAGTCTGAAGGCTGCCCACACTGTGCCTGTGTGCTGCAGCTTGCATCTTCGCCTTTGGGAAGCTGCCGCTCGCCGATTCTCCCGGAGGCGAAGAAGCGGCTTCTTCGCACACAGAGCATTGTGGCGAGCGCAGGGAGCTCCTGAGAGCGGTTTGTGCCGAAAGAAGCCCGGGACCGGCACTTAGCTTCGGAGAGCTGCGTATCTGCGTCTTCTGCGTGTCTTGCCGCTCTACACTCAGCAAAAAGCTTTTCCACCATATCTTGCAAGGAGAAACTCTGCCAGGAAAGGAAACATCCAAAATCTTGTTCTAAAGCTTGCACGGGGGTCTGCAAAGAGTTTGGCAAGAATGAAAGGTAGTTGTCCAAAACTCGTTCTTTTCCAATAGAATAACCATGGAAAAGGCAGGAGAGTGGTAAAGTACTGTTTTCTCTAAGTCTGAAGGCTGCCCACACTGTGCCTGTGTGCTGCAGCTTGCATCTTCGCCTTTGGGAAGCTGCCGCTCGCCGATTCTCCCGGAGGCGAAGAAGCGGCTTCTTCGCACACAGAGCATTGTGGCGAGCGCAGGGAGCCCCTGAGAGCGGTTTGTGCCGAAAGAAGCCCGGGACCGGCACTTAGCTTCGGAGAGCTGCGTATCTGCGTCTTCTGCGTGTCTTGGCGCACTACACTCAGCAAAAAGCTTTCCCAGCATATCTTGCAACGAGAAACTCTGCCAGGAAAGAAAACATCCAAAATCTTGTTCTAAAGCTTGCACGGGGGTCTGCAAAGAGTTTGGCAAGAATGAAAGGTAGTTGTCCAAAACTCGTTCTTTTCCAATAGAATAACCATGGAAAAGGCAGGAGAGTGGTAAAGTACCGTTTTCTCTAAGTCTGAAGGCTGCCCACACTGTGCCTGTGTGCTGCAGCTTGCATCTTCGCCTTTGGGAAGCTGCCGCTCGCCGATTCTCCCGCAGGCGAAGAAGCGGCTTCTTCGCACACAGAGCATTGTGGCGAGCGCAGGGAGCTCCTGAGAGCGGTTTGTGCCGAAAGAAGCCCGGGACCGGCACTTAGCTTCGGAGAGCTGCGTATCTGCGTCTTCTGCGTGTCTTGCCGCTCTACACTCAGTAAAAAGCTTTTCCAGCATATCTTGCAAGGAGAAACTCTGCCAGGAAAGAAAACATCCAAAATCTTGTTCTAAAGCTTGCACGGGGGTCTGCAAAGAGTTTGGCAAGAATGAAAGGTAGTTGTCCAAAACTCGTTCTTTTCCAATAGAATAACCATGGAAAAGGCAGGAGAGTGGTAAAGTACCGTTTTCTCTAAGTCTGAAGGCTGCCCACACTGTGCCTGTGTGCTGCAGCTTGCATCTTCGCCTTTGGGAAGCTGCCGCTCGCCGATTCTCCCGGAGGCGAAGAAGCGGCTTCTTCGCAAACAGAGCATTGTGGCGAGCGCAGGGAGCTCCTGAGAGAGGTTTGTGCCGAAAGAAGCCCGGGACCGGCACTTAGCTGCGGAGAGCTGCGTATCTGCGTCTTCTGCGTGTCTTGCCGCTCTACACTCAGCAAAAAGCTTTTCCACCATATCTTGCAAGGAGAAACTCTGCCAGGAAAGAAAACATCCAAAATCTTGTTCTAAAGCTTGCACGGGGGTCTGCAAAGAGTTTGGCAAGAATGAAAGGTAGTTGTCCAAAACTCGTTCTTTTCCTATAGAATAACCATGGAAAAGGCAGGAGAGTGGTAAAGTTCCGTTTTCTCTAAGTCTGAAGGCTGCCCACACTGTGCCTGTGTGCTGCAGCTTGCATCTTCGCCTTTGGGAAGCTGCCGCTCGCCGATTCTCCCGCAGGCGAAGAAGCGGCTTCTTCGCACACAGAGCATTGTGGCGAGCGCAGGGAGCTCCTGAGAGCGGTTTGTGCCGAAAGAAGCCCGGGACCGGCACTTAGCTTCGGAGAGCTGCGTATCTGCGTCTTCTGCGTGTCTTGCCGCTCTACACTCAGCAAAAAGCTTTTCCACCATATCTTGCAAGGAGAAACTCTGCCAGGAAAGAAAACATCCAAAATCTTGTTCTAAAGCTTGCACGGGGGTCTGCAAAGAGTTTGGCAAGAATGAAAGGTAGTTGTCCAAAACTCGTTCTTTTCCAATAGAATAACCATGGAAAAGGCAGGAGAGTGGTAAAGTACTGTTTTCTCTAAGTCTGAAGGCTGCCCACACTGTGCCTGTGTGCTGCAGCTTGCATCTTCGCCTTTGGGAAGCTGCCGCTCGCCGATTCTCCCGGAGGCGAAGAAGCGGCTTCTTCGCACACAGAGCATTGTGGCGAGCGCAGGGAGCTCCTGAGAGCGGTTTGTGCCGAAAGAAGCCCGGGACCGGCACTTAGCTTCGGAGAGCTGCGTATCTGCGTCTTCTGCGTGTCTTGGCGCACTACACTCAGCAAAAAGCTTTCCCAGCATATCTTGCAAGGAGAAACTCTGCCAGGAAAGAAAACATCCAAAATCTTGTTCTAAAGCTTGCACGGGGGTCTGCAAAGAGTTTGGCAAGAATGAAAGGTAGTTGTCCAAAACTCGTTCTTTTCCAATAGAATAACCATGGAAAAGGCAGGAGAGTGGTAAAGTACCGTTTTCTCTAAGTCTGAAGGCTGCCCACACTGTGCCTGTGTGCTGCAGCTTGCATCTTCGCCTTTGGGAAGCTGCCGCTCGCCGATTCTCCCGGAGGCGAAGAAGCGGCTTCTTCGCACACAGAGCATTGTGGCGAGCGCAGGGAGCTCCTGAGAGCGGTTTGTGCCGAAAGAAGCCCGGGACCGGCACTTAGCTTCGGAGAGCTGCGTATCTGCGTCTTCTGCGTGTCTTGCCGCTCTACACTCAGTAAAAAGCTTTTCCACCATATCTTGCAAGGAGAAACTCTGCCAGGAAAGAAAACATCCAAAATCTTGTTCTAAAGCTTGCACGGGGGTCTGCAAAGAGTTTGGCAAGAATGAAAGGTAGTTGTCCAAAACTCGTTCTTTTCCAATAGAATAACCATGGAAAAGGCAGGAGAGTGGTAAAGTACCGTTTTCTCTAAGTCTGAAGGCTGCCCACACTGTGCCTGTGTGCTGCAGCTTGCATCTTCGCCTTTGGGAAGCTGCCGCTCGCCGATTCTCCCGGAGGCGAAGAAGCGGCTTCTTCGCACACAGAGCATTGTGGCGAGCGCAGGGAGCTCCTGAGAGCGGTTTGTGCCGAAAGAAGCCCGGGACCGGCACTTAGCTTCGGAGAGCTGCGTATCTGCGTCTTCTGCGTGTCTTGCCGCTCTACACTCAGCAAAAAGCTTTTCCACCATATCTTGCAAGGAGAAACTCTGCCAGGAAAGAAAACACCCAAAATCTTGTTCTAAAGCTTGCACGGGGTTCTGCAAAGAGTTTGGCAAGAATGAAAGGTAGTTGTCCAAAACTCGTTCTTTTCCAATAGAATAACCATGGAAAAGGCAGGAGAGTGGTAAAGTACTGTTTTCTCTAAGTCTGAATGCTGCCCACACTGTGCCTGCGTGGTGCGGCTTGCATCTTCGCCTTTGGGAAGCTGCCGCTCGCCGATTCTCCCGGAGGCGAAGAAGCGGCTTCTTCGCACACAGAGCATTGTGGCGAGCGCAGGGAGCTCCTGAGAGAGGTTTGTGCCGAAAGAAGCCCGGGACCGGCACTTAGCTGCGGAGAGCTGCGTATCTGCGTCTTCTGCGTGTCTTGCCGCTCTACACTCAGCAAAAAGCTTTTCCACCATATCTTGCAAGGAGAAACTCTGCCAGGAAAGAAAACATCCAAAATCTTGTTCTAAAGCTTGCACGGCGGTCTGCAAAGAGTTTGGCAAGAATGAAAGGTAGTTGTCCAAAACTCGTTCTTTTCCAATAGAATAACCATGGAAAAGGCAGGAGAGTGGTAAAGTACTGTTTTCTCTAAGTCTGAATGCTGCCCACACTGTGCCTGTGTGCTGCAGCTTGCATCTTCGCCTTTGGGAAGCTGCCGCTCGCCGATTCTCCCGGAGGCGAAGAAGCGGCTTCTTCGCAAACAGAGCATTGTGGCGAGCGCAGGGAGCTCCTGAGAGAGGTTTGTGCCGAAAGAAGCCCGGGACCGGCACTTAGCTGTGGAGAGCTGCGTATCTGCGTCTTCTGCGTGTCTTGCCGCTCTACACTCAGCAAAAAGCTTTTCCACCATATCTTGCAAGGAGAAATTCTGCCAGGAAAGAAAACATCCAAAATCTTGTTCTAAAGCTTGCACGGGGGTCTGCAAAGAGTTTGGCAAGAATGAAAGGTAGTTGTCCAAAACTCGTTCTTTTCCAATATAATAACCATGGAAAAGGCAGGAGAGTGGTAAAGTACTGTTTTCTCTAAGTCTGAATGCTGCCCACACTGTGCCTGTGTGCTGCAGCTTGCATCTTCGCCTTTGGGAAGCTGCCGCTCGCCGATTCTCCCGGAGGCGAAGAAGCGGCTTCTTCGCACACAGAGCATTGTGGCGAGCGCAGGGAGCCCCTGAGAGCGGTTTGTGCCGAAAGAAGCCCGGGACCGGCACTTAGCTTCGGAGAGCTGCGTATCTGCGTCTTCTGCGTGTCTTGCCGCTCTACACTCAGCAAAAAGCTTTTCCACCATATCTTGCAAGGAGAAACTCTGCCAGGAAAGAAAACATCCAAAATCTTGTTCTAAAGCTTGCACGGGGGTCTGCAAAGAGTTTGGCAAGAATGAAAGGTAGTTGTCCAAAACTCGTTCTTTTCCAATAGAATAACCATGGAAAAGGCAGGAGAGTGGTAAAGTACTGTTTTCTCTAAGTCTGAATGCTGCCCACACTGTGCCTGCGTGGTGCGGCTTGCATCTTCGCCTTTGGGAAGCTGCCGCTCGCCGATTCTCCCGGAGGCGAAGAAGCGGCTTCTTCGCAAACAGAGCATTGTGGCGAGCGCAGGGAGCTCCTGAGAGAGGTTTGTGCCGAAAGAAGCCCGGGACCGGCACTTAGCTGCGGAGAGCTGCGTATCTGCGTCTTCTGCGTGTCTTGCCGCTCTACACTCAGCAAAAAGCTTTTCCACCATATCTTGCAAGGAGAAACTCTGCCAGGAAAGAAAACATCCAAAATCTTGTTCTAAAGCTTGCACGGCGGTCTGCAAAGAGTTTGGCAAGAATGAAAGGTAGTTGTCCAAAACTCGTTCTTTTCCAATAGAATAACCATGGAAAAGGCAGGAGAGTGGTAAAGTACTGTTTTCTCTAAGTCTGAATGCTGCCCACACTGTGCCTGTGTGCTGCAGCTTGCATCTTCGCCTTTGGGAAGCTGCCGCTCGCCGATTCTCCCGGAGGCGAAGAAGCGGCTTCTTCGCACACAGAGCATTGTGGCGAGCGCAGGGAGCTCCTGAGAGCGGTTTGTGCCGAAAGAAGCCCGGGACCGGCACTTAGCTTCGGAGAGCTGCGTATCTGCGTCTTCTGCGTGTCTTGCCGCTCTACACTCAGTAAAAAGCTTTTCCAGCATATCTTGCAAGGAGAAACTCTGCCAGGAAAGAAAACATCCAAAATCTTGTTCTAAAGCTTGCACGGGGGTCTGCAAAGAGTTTGGCAAGAATGAAAGGTAGTTGTCCAAAACTCGTTCTTTTCCAATAAAATAACCATGGAAAAGGCAGGAGAGTGGTAAAGTACTGTTTTCTCTAAGTCTGAATGCTGCCCACACTGTGCCTGTGTGCTGCAGCTTGCATCTTCGCCTTTGGGAAGCTGCCGCTCGCCGATTCTCCCGGAGGCGAAGAAGCGGCTTCTTCGCACACAGAGCATTGTGGCGAGCGCAGGGAGCCCCTGAGAGCGGTTTGTGCCGAAAGAAGCCCGGGACCGGCACTTAGCTTCGGAGAGCTGCGTATCTGCGTCTTCTGCGTGTCTTGCCGCTCTACACTCAGCAAAAAGCTTTTCCACCATATCTTGCAAGGAGAAACTCTGCCAGGAAAGAAAACATCCAAAATCTTGTTCTAAAGCTTGCACGGGGGTCTGCAAAGAGTTTGGCAAGAATGAAAGATAGTTGTCCAAAACTCGTTCTTTTCCAATAGAATAACCATGGAAAAGGCAGGAGAGTGGTAAAGTACTGTTTTCTCTAAGTCTGAAGGCTGCCCACACTGTGCCTGTGTGCTGCAGCTTGCATCTTCGCCTTTGGGAAGCTGCCGCTCGCCGATTCTCCCGGAGGCGAAGAAGCGGCTTCTTCGCACACAGAGCATTGTGGCGAGCGCAGGGAGCTCCTGAGAGCGGTTTGTGCCGAAAGAAGCCCGGGACCGGCACTTAGCTTCGGAGAGCTGCGTATCTGCGTCTTCTGCGTGTCTTGCCGCTCTACACTCAGCAAAAAGCTTTTCCACCATATCTTGCAAGGAGAAACTCTGCCAGGAAAGAAAACATCCAAAATCTTGTTCTAAAGCTTGCACGGGGGTCTGCAAAGAGTTTGGCAAGAATGAAAGGTAGTTGTCCAAAACTCGTTCTTTTCCAATAGAATAACCATGGAAAAGGCAGGAGAGTGGTAAAGTACCGTTTTCTCTAAGTCTGAAGGCTGCCCACACTGTGCCTGTGTGCTGCAGCTTGCATCTTCGCCTTTGGGAAGCTGCCGCTCGCCGATTCTCCCGGAGGCGAAGAAGCGGCTTCTTCGCACACAGAGCATTGTGGCGAGCGCAGGGAGCTCCTGAGAGCGGTTTGTGCCGAAAGAAGCCCGGGACCGGCACTTAGCTTCGGAGAGCTGCGTATCTGCGTCTTCTGCGTGTCTTGCCGCTCTACACTCAGTAAAAAGCTTTTCCAGCATATCTTGCAAGGAGAAACTCTGCCAGGAAAGAAAACATCCAAAATCTTGTTCTAAAGCTTGCACGGGGGTCTGCAAAGAGTTTGGCAAGAATGAAAGGTAGTTGTCCAAAACTCGTTCTTTTCCAATAGAATAACCATGGAAAAGGCAGGAGAGTGGTAAAGTACCGTTTTCTCTAAGTCTGAAGGCTGCCCACACTGTGCCTGTGTGCTGCAGCTTGCATCTTCGCCTTTGGGAAGCTGCCGCTCGCCGATTCTCCCGGAGGCGAAGAAGCGGCTTCTTCGCACACAGAGCATTGTGGCGAGCGCAGGGAGCTCCTGAGAGCGGTTTGTGCCGAAAGAAGCCCGGGACCGGCACTTAGCTTCGGAGAGCTGCGTATCTGCGTCTTCTGCGTGTCTTGCCGCTCTACACTCAGCAAAAAGCTTTTCCACCATATCTTGCAAGGAGAAACTCTGCCAGGAAAGAAAACATCCAAAATCTTGTTCTAAAGCTTGCACGGGGGTCTGCAAAGAGTTTGGCAAGAATGAAAGGTAGTTGTCCAAAACTCGTTCTTTTCCAATAGAATAACCATGGAAAAGGCAGGAGAGTGGTAAAGTACTGTTTTCTCTAAGTCTGAAGGCTGCCCACACTGTGCCTGTGTGCTGCAGCTTGCATCTTCGCCTTTGGGAAGCTGCCGCTCGCCGATTCTCCCGGAGGCGAAGAAGCGGCTTCTTCGCACACAGAGCATTGTGGCGAGCGCAGGGAGCTCCTGAGAGCGGTTTGTGTCGAAAGAAGCCCGGGACCGGCACTTAGCTTCGGAGAGCTGCGTATCTGCGTCTTCTGCGTGTCTTGCCGCTCTACACTCAGCAAAAAGCTTTTCCAGCATATCTTGCAAGGAGAAACTCTGCCAGGAAAGAAAACATCCAAAATCTTGTTCTAAAGCTTGCACGGGGGTCTGCAAAGAGTTTGGCAAGAATGAAAGGTAGTTGTCCAAAACTCGTTCTTTTCCAATAGAATAACCATGGAAAAGGCAGGAGAGTGGTAAAGTACTGTTTTCTCTAAGTCTGAAGGCTGCCCACACTGTGCCTGTGTGCTGCAGCTTGCATCTTCGCCTTTGGGAAGCTGCCGCTCGCCGATTCTCCCGGAGGCGAAGAAGCGGCTTCTTCGCACACAGAGCATTGTGGCGAGCGCAGGGAGCTCCTGAGAGCGGTTTGTGCCGAAAGAAGCCCGGGACCGGCACTTAGCTTCGGAGAGCTGCGTATCTGCGTCTTCTGCGTGTCTTGCCGCTCTCCACTCAGCAAAAAGCTTTTCCACCATATCTTGCAAGGAGAAACTCTGCCAGGAAAGAAAACATCCAAAATCTTGTTCTAAAGCTTGCACGGAGGTCTGCAAAGAGTTTGGCAAGAATGAAAGGTAGTTGTCCAAAACTCGTTCTTTTCCAATATAATAACCATGGAAAAGGCAGGAGAGTGGTAAAGTACTGTTTTCTCTAAGTCTGAAGGCTGCCCACACTGTGCCTGTGTGCTGCAGCTTGCATCTTCGCCTTTGGGAAGCTGCCACTCGCCGATTCTCCCGGAGGCGAAGAAGCGGCTTCTTCGCACACAGAGCATTGTGGCGAGCGCAGGGAGCTCCTGAGAGCGGTTTGTGCCGAAAGAAGCCCGGGACCGGCACTTAGCTTCGGAGAGCTGCGTATCTGCGTCTTCTGCGTGTCTTGGCGCACTACACTCAGCAAAAAGCTTTTCCAGCATATCTTGCAAGGAGAAACTCTGCCAGGAAAGAAAACATCCAAAATCTTGTTCTAAAGCTTGCACGGGGGTCTGCAAAGAGTTTGGCAAGAATGAAAGATAGTTGTCCAAAACTCGTTCTTTTCCAATAGAATAACCATGGAAAAGGCAGGAGAGTGGTAAAGTACTGTTTTCTCTAAGTCTGAATGCTGCCCACACTGTGCCTGTGTGCTGCAGCTTGCATCTTCGCCTTTGGGAAGCTGCCGCTCGCCGATTCTCCCGGAGGCGAAGAAGCGGCTTCTTCGCACACAGAGCATTGTGGCGAGCGCAGGGAGCTCCTGAGAGCGGTTTGTGCCGAAAGAAGCCCGGGACCGGCACTTAGCTTCGGAGAGCTTCGTATCTGCGTCTTCTGCGTGTCTTGCCGCTCTACACTCAGCAAAAAGCTTTTCCAGCATATCTTGCAAGGAGAAACTCTGCCAGGAAAGAAAACATCCAAAATCTTGTTCTAAAGCTTGCACGGGGGTCTGCAAAGAGTTTGGCAAGAATGAAAGGCAGTTGTCCAAAACTCGTTCTTTTCCAATAGAATAACCATGGAAAAGGCAGGAGAGTGGTAAAGTACTGTTTTCTCTAAGTCTGAAGGCTGCCCACACTGTGCCTGTGTGCTGCAGCTTGCATCTTCGCCTTTGGGAAGCTGCCGCTCGCCGATTCTCCCGGAGGCGAAGAAGCGGCTTCTTCGCACACAGAGCATTGTGGCGAGCGCAGGGAGCTCCTGAGAGCGGTTTGTGCCGAAAGAAGCCCGGGACCGGCACTTAGCTTCGGAGAGCTGCGTATCTGCGTCTTCTGCGTGTCTTGCCGCTCTACACTCAGCAAAAAGCTTTTCCACCATATCTTGCAAGGAGAAACTCTGCCAGGAAAGAAAACATCCAAAATCTTGTTCTAAAGCTTGCACGGAGGTCTGCAAAGAGTTTGGCAAGAATGAAAGGTAGTTGTCCAAAACTCGTTCTTTTCCAATATAATAACCATGGAAAAGGCAGGAGAGTGGTAAAGTACTGTTTTCTCTAAGTCTGAAGGCTGCCCACACTGTGCCTGTGTCCTGCAGCTTGCATCTTCGCCTTTGGGAAGCTGCCGCTCGCCGATTCTCCCGGAGGCGAAGAAGCGGCTTCTTCGCACACAGAGCATTGTGGCGAGCGCAGGGAGCTCCTGAGAGCGGTTTGTGCCGAAAGAAGCCCGGGACCGGCACTTAGCTTCGGAGAGCTGCGTATCTGCGTCTTCTGCGTGTCTTGCCGCTCTCCACTCAGCAAAAAGCTTTTCCACCATATCTTGCAAGGAGAAACTCTGCCAGGAAAGAAAACATCCAAAATCTTGTTCTAAAGCTTGCACGGAGGTCTGCAAAGAGTTTGGCAAGAATGAAAGGTAGTTGTCCAAAACTCGTTCTTTTCCAATATAATAACCATGGAAAAGGCAGGAGAGTGGTAAAGTACTGTTTTCTCTAAGTCTGAATGCTGCCCACACTGTGCCTGTGTGCTGCAGCTTGCATCTTCGCCTTTGGGAAGCTGCCGCTCGCCGATTCTCCCGGAGGCGAAGAAGCGGCTTCTTCGCACACAGAGCATTGTGGCGAGCGCAGGGAGCTCCTGAGAGCGGTTTGTGCCGAAAGAAGCCCGGGACCGGCACTTAGCTTCGGAGAGCTGCGTATCTGCGTCTTCTGCGTGTCTTGGCGCACTACACTCAGCAAAAAGCTTTTCCAGCATATCTTGCAAGGAGAAACTCTGCCAGGAAAGAAAACATCCAAAATCTTGTTCTAAAGCTTGCACGGGGGTCTGCAAAGAGTTTGGCAAGAATGAAAGGTAGTTGTCCAAAACTCGTTCTTTTCCAATAGAATAACCATGGAAAAGGCAGGAGAGTGGTAAAGTACTGTTTTCTCTAAGTCTGAAGGCTGCCCACACTGTGCCTGTGTGCTGCAGCTTGCATCTTCGCCTTTGGGAAGCTGCCGCTCGCCGATTCTCCCGGAGGCGAAGAAGCGGCTTCTTCGCACACAGAGCATTGTGGCGAGCGCAGGGAGCTCCTGAGAGCGGTTTGTGCCGAAAGAAGCCCGGGACCGGCACTTAGCTTCGGAGTGCTGCGTATCTGCGTCTTCTGCGTGTCTTGCCGCTCTACACTCAGCAAAAACCTTTTCCACCATATCTTGCAAGGAGAAACTCTGCCAGGAAAGAAAACATCCAAAATCTTGTTCTAAAGCTTGCACGGGGGTCTGCAAAGAGTTTGGCAAGAATGAAAGGTAGTTGTCCAAAACTCGTTCTTTTCCAATAGAATAACCATGGAAAAGGCAGGAGAGTGGTAAAGTACTGTTTTCTCTAAGTCTGAAGGCTGCCCACACTGTGCCTGTGTGCTGCAGCTTGCATCTTCGCCTTTGGGAAGCTGCCGCTCGCCGATTCTCCCGGAGGCGAAGAAGCGGCTTCTTCGCACACAGAGCATTGTGGCGAGCGCAGGGAGCTCCTGAGAGCGGTTTGTGTCGAAAGAAGCCCGGGACCGGCACTTAGCTTCGGAGAGCTGCGTATCTGCGTCTTCTGCGTGTCTTGCCGCTCTACACTCAGCAAAAAGCTTTTCCACCATATCTTGCAAGGAGAAACTCTGCCAGGAAAGAAAACATCCAAAATCTTGTTCTAAAGCTTGCACGGGGGTCTGCAAAGAGTTTGGCAAGAATGAAAGGTAGTTGTCCAGAACTCGTTCTTTTCCAATAGAATAACCATGGAAAAGGCAGGAGAGTGGTAAAGTACTGTTTTCTCTAAGTCTGAATGCTGCCCACACTGTGCCTGTGTGCTGCAGCTTGCATCTTCGCCTTTGGGAAGCTGCCGCTCGCCGATTCTCCCAGAGGCGAAGAAGCGGCTTCTTCGCACACAGAGCATTGTGGCGAGCGCAGGGAGCTCCTGAGAGCGGTTTGTGCCGAAAGAAACCCGGGACCAGAACTTAGCTGCGGAGAGCTGCGTATCTGCGTCTTCTGCGTGTCTTGCCGCTCTACACTCAGCAAAAAGCTTTTCCACCATATCTTGCAAGGAGAAACTCTGCCAGGAAAGAAAACATCCAAAATCTTGTTCTAAAGCTTGCACGGGGGTCTGCAAAGAGTTTGGCAAGAATGAAAGGTAGTTGTCCAAAACTCGTTCTTTTCCAATAGAATAACCATGGAAAAGGCAGGAGAGTGGTAAAGTACTGTTTTCTCTAAGTCTGAAGGCTGCCCACACTGTGCCTGTGTGCTGCAGCTTGCATCTTCGCCTTTGGGAAGCTGCCGCTCGTCGATTCTCCCGGAGGCGAAGAAGCGGCTTCTTCGCACACAGAGCATTGTGGCGAGCGCAGGGAGCTCCTGAGAGCGGTTTGTGCCGAAAGAAGCCCGGGACCGGCACTTAGCTTCGGAGAGCTGCGTATCTGCGTCTTCTGCGTGTCTTGCCGCTCTACACTCAGCAAAAAGCTTTTCCAGCATATCCTGCAAGGAGAAACTCTGCCAGGAAAGAAAACATCCAAAATCTTGTTCTAAAGCTTGCTCGGGGGTCTGCAAAGAGTTTGGCAAGAATGAAAGGTAGTTGTCCAAAACTCGTTCTTTTCCAATATAATAACCATGGAAAAGGCAGGAGAGTGGTAAAGTACTGTTTTCTCTAAGTCTGAAGGCTGCCCACACTGTGCCTGTGTGCTGCAGCTTGCATCTTCGCCTTTGGGAAGCTGCCGCTCGCCGATTCTCCCGGAGGCGAAGAAGCGGCTTCTTCGCACACAGAGCATTGTGGCGAGCGCAGGGAGCTCCTGAGAGCGGTTTGTGCCGAAAGAAGCCCGGGACCGGCACTTAGCTTCGGAGAGCTGCGTATCTGCGTCTTCTGCGTGTCTTGCCGCTCTACACTCAGCAAAAAGCTTTTCCACCATATTTGCAAGGAGAAACTCTGCCAGGAAAGAAAACATCCAAAATCTTGTTCTAAAGCTTGCACGGGGGTCTGCAAAGAGTTTGGCAAGAATGAAAGGTAGTTGTCCAAAACTCGTTCTTTTCCAATAGAATAACCATGGAAAAGGCAGGAGAGTGGTAAAGTACTGTTTTCTCTAAGTCTGAAGGCTGCCCACACTGTGCCTGTGTGCTGCAGCTTGCATCTTCGCCTTTGGGAAGCTGCCGCTCGCCGATTCTCCCGGAGGCGAAGAAGCGGCTTCTTCGCACACAGAGCATTGTGGCGAGCGCAGGGAGCTCCTGAGAGCGGTTTGTGCCGAAAGAAGCCCGGGACCGGCACTTAGCTTCGGAGAGCTGCGTATCTGCGTCTTCTGCGTGTCTTGCCGCTCTACACTCAGCAAAAAGCTTTTCCACCATATCTTGCAAGGAGAAACTCTGCCAGGAAAGAAAACATCCAAAATCTTGTTCTAAAGCTTGCACGGGGGTCTGCAAAGAGTTTGGCAAGAATGAAAGGTAGTTGTCCAAAACTCGTTCTTTTCCAATAGAATAACCATGGAAAAGGCAGGAGAGTGGTAAAGTACTGTTTTCTCTAAGTCTGAATGCTGCCCACACTGTGCCTGTGTGCTGCAGCTTGCATCTTCGCCTTTGGGAAGCTGCCGCTCGCCGATTCTCCCGGAGGCGAAGAAGCGGCTTCTTCGCACACAGAGCATTGTGGCGAGCGCAGGGAGCTCCTGAGAGCGGTTTGTGCCGAAAGAAGCCCGGGACCGGCACTTAGCTTCGGAGAGCTGCGTATCTGCGTCTTCTGCGTGTCTTGCCGCTCTACACTCAGCAAAAAGCTTTTCCACCATATCTTGCAAGGAGAAACTCTGCCAGGAAAGAAAACATCCAAAATCTTGTTCTAAAGCTTGCACGGGGGTCTGCAAAGAGTTTGGCAAGAATGAAAGATAGTTGTCCAAAACTCGTTCTTTTCCAATAGAATAACCATGGAAAAGGCAGGAGAGTGGTAAAGTACTGTTTTCTCTAAGTCTGAATGCTGCCCACACTGTGCCTGTGTGCTGCAGCTTGCATCTTCGCCTTTGGGAAGCTGCCGCTCGCCGATTCTCCCGGAGGCGAAGAAGCGGCTTCTTCGCACACAGAGCATTGTGGCGAGCGCAGGGAGCTCCTGAGAGCGGTTTGTGCCGAAAGAAGCCCGGGACCGGCACTTAGCTTCGGAGAGCTGCGTATCTGCGTCTTCTGCGTGTCTTGCCGCTCTACACTCAGCAAAAAGCTTTTCCACCATATCTTGCAAGGAGAAACTCTGCCAGGAAAGAAAACATCCAAAATCTTGTTCTAAAGCTTGCACGGGGGTCTGCAAAGAGTTTGGCAAGAATGAAAGGTAGTTGTCCAAAACTCGTTCTTTTCCAATAGAATAACCATGGAAAAGGCAGGAGAGTGGTAAAGTACCGTTTTCTCTAAGTCTGAAGGCTGCCCACACTGTGCCTGTGTGCTGCAGCTTGCATCTTCGCCTTTGGGAAGCTGCCGCTCGCCGATTCTCCCGGAGGCGAAGAAGCGGCTTCTTCGCACACAGAGCATTGTGGCGAGCGCAGGGAGCTCCTGAGAGCGGTTTGTGCCGAAAGAAGCCCGGGACCGGCACTTAGCTTCGGAGAGCTGCGTATCTGCGTCTTCTGCGTGTCTTGCCGCTCTACACTCAGTAAAAAGCTTTTCCAGCATATCTTGCAAGGAGAAACTCTGCCAGGAAAGAAAACATCCAAAATCTTGTTCTAAAGCTTGCACGGGGGTCTGCAAAGAGTTTGGCAAGAATGAAAGGTAGTTGTCCAAAACTCGTTCTTTTCCAATAGAATAACCATGGAAAAGGCAGGAGAGTGGTAAAGTACCGTTTTCTCTAAGTCTGAAGGCTGCCCACACTGTGCCTGTGTGTTGCAGCTTGCATCTTCGCCTTTGGGAAGCTGCCGCTCGCCGATTCTCCCGGAGGCGAAGAAGCGGCTTCTTCGCACACAGAGCATTGTGGCGAGCGCAGGGAGCTCCTGAGAGCGGTTTGTGTCGAAAGAAGCCCGGGACCGGCACTTAGCTTCGGAGAGCTGCGTATCTGCGTCTTCTGCGTGTCTTGCCGCTCTACACTCAGCAAAAAGCTTTTCCAGCATATCTTGCAAGGAGAAACTCTGCCAGGAAAGAAAACATCCAAAATCTTGTTCTAAAGCTTGCACGGGGGTCTGCAAAGAGTTTGGCAAGAATGAAAGGTAGTTGTCCAAAACTCGTTCTTTTCCAATAGAATAACCATGGAAAAGGCAGGAGAGTGGTAAAGTACTGTTTTCTCTAAGTCTGAAGGCTGCCCACACTGTGCCTGTGTGCTGCAGCTTGCATCTTCGCCTTTGGGAAGCTGCCGCTCGCCGATTCTCCCGGAGGCGAAGAAGCGGCTTCTTCGCACACAGAGCATTGTGGCGAGCGCAGGGAGCTCCTGAGAGCGGTTTGTGTGGAAAGAAGCCCGGGACCGGCACTTAGCTTCGGAGAGCTGCGTATCTGCGTCTTCTGCGTGTCTTGCCGCTCTACACTCAGCAAAAAGCTTTTCCAGCATATCTTGCAAGGAGAAACTCTGCCAGGAAAGAAAACATCCAAAATCTTGTTCTAAAGCTTGCACGGGGGTCTGCAAAGAGTTTGGCAAGAATGAAAGGTAGTTGTCCAAAACTCGTTCTTTTCCACTATAATAACCATGGAATAGGCAGGAGAGTGGTAAAGTACTGTTTTCTCTAAGTCTGAAGGCTGCCCACACTGTGCCTGTGTGCTGCAGCTTGCATCTTCGCCTTTGGGAAGCTGCCGCTCGTCGATTCTCCCGGAGGCGAAGAAGCGGCTTCTTCGCACACAGAGCATTGTGGCGAGCGCAGGGAGCTCCTGAGAGCGGTTTGTGCCGAAAGAAGCCCGGGACCGGCACTTAGCTTCGGAGAGCTGCGTATCTGCGTCTTCTGCGTGTCTTGCCGCTCTACACTCAGCAAAAAGCTTTTCCACCATATCTTGCAAGGAGAAACTCTGCCAGGAAAGAAAACATCCAAAATCTTGTTCTAAAGCTTGCACGGAGGTCTGCAAAGAGTTTGGCAAGAATGAAAGGTAGTTGTCCAAAACTCGTTCTTTTCCAATAGAATAACCATGGAAAAGGCAGGAGAGTGGTAAAGTACTGTTTTCTCTAAGTCTGAAGGCTGCCCACACTGTGCCTGTGTGCTGCAGCTTGCATCTTCGCCTTTGGGAAGCTGCCGCTCGCCGATTCTCCCGGAGGCGAAGAAGCGGCTTCTTCGCACACAGAGCATTGTGGCGAGCGCAGGGAGCTCCTGAGAGCGGTTTGTGCCGAAAGAAGCCCGGGACCGGCACTTAGCTTCGGAGAGCTGCGTATCTGCGTCTTCTGCGTGTCTTGCCGCTCTCCACTCAGCAAAAAGCTTTTCCACCATATCTTGCAAGGAGAAACTCTGCCAGGAAAGAAAACATCCAAAATCTTGTTCTAAAGCTTGCACGGAGGTCTGCAAAGAGTTTGGCAAGAATGAAAGGTAGTTGTCCAAAACTCGTTCTTTTCCAATATAATAACCATGGAAAAGGCAGGAGAGTGGTAAAGTACTGTTTTCTCTAAGTCTGAAGGCTGCCCACACTGTGCCTGTGTGCTGCAGCTTGCATCTTCGCCTTTGGGAAGCTGCCGCTCGCCGATTCTCCCGGAGGCGAAGAAGCGGCTTCTTCGCACACAGAGCATTGTGGCGAGCGCAGGGAGCTCCTGAGAGCGGTTTGTGCCGAAAGAAGCCCGGGACCGGCACTTAGCTTCGGAGAGCTGCGTATCTGCGTCTTCTGCGTGTCTTGGCGCACTACACTCAGCAAAAAGCTTTTCCAGCATATCTTGCAAGGAGAAACTCTGCCAGGAAAGAAAACATCCAAAATCTTGTTCTAAAGCTTGCACGGGGGTCTGCAAAGAGTTTGGCAATATTGAAAGGTAGTTGTCCAAAACTCGTTCTTTTCCAATAGAATAACCATGGAAAAGGCAGGAGAGTGGTAAAGTACTGTTTTCTCTAAGTCTGAATGCTGCCCACACTGTGCCTGCGTGGTGCGGCTTGCATCTTCGCCTTTGGGAAGCTGCCGCTCGCCGATTCTCCCGGAGGCGAAGAAGCGGCTTCTTCGCAAACAGAGCATTGTGGCGAGCGCAGGGAGCTCCTGAGAGAGGTTTGTGCCGAAAGAAGCCCGGGACCGGCACTTAGCTTCGGAGAGCTGCGTATCTGCGTCTTCTGCGTGTCTTGCCGCTCTACACTCAGCAAAAAGCTTTTCCACCATATCTTGCAAGGAGAAACTCTGCCAGGAAAGAAAACATCCAAAATCTTGTTCTAAAGCTTGCACGGCGGTCTGCAAAGAGTTTGGCAAGAATGAAAGGTAGTTGTCCAAAACTCGTTCTTTTCCAATAGAATAACCATGGAAAAGGCAGGAGAGTGGTAAAGTACTGTTTTCTCTAAGTCTGAATGCTGCCCACACTGTGCCTGTGTGCTGCAGCTTGCATCTTCGCCTTTGGGAAGCTGCCGCTCGCCGATTCTCCCGGAGGCGAAGAAGCGGCTTCTTCGCACACAGAGCATTGTGGCGAGCGCAGGGAGCTCCTGAGAGCGGTTTGTGCCGAAAGAAGCCCGGGACCGGCACTTAGCTTCGGAGAGCTGCGTATCTGCGTCTTCTGCGTGTCTTGCCGCTCTACACTCAGCAAAAAGCTTTTCCAGCATATCTTGCAAGGAGAAACTCTGCCAGGAAAGAAAACATCCAAAATCTTGTTCTAAAGCTTGCACGGGGGTCTGCAAAGAGTTTGGCAAGAATGAAAGGTAGTTGTCCAAAACTCGTTCTTTTCCAATAGAATAACCATGGAAAAGGCAGGAGAGTGGTAAAGTACCGTTTTCTCTAAGTCTGAAGGCTGCCCACACTGTGCCTGTGTGCTGCAGCTTGCATCTTCGCCTTTGGGAAGCTGCCGCTCGCCGATTCTCCCGGAGGCGAAGAAGCGGCTTCTTCGCACACAGAGCATTGTGGCGAGCGCAGGGAGCTCCTGAGAGCGGTTTGTGCCGAAAGAAGCCCGGGACCGGCACTTAGCTTCGGAGAGCTGCGTATCTGCGTCTTCTGCGTGTCTTGCCGCTCTACACTCAGCAAAAAGCTTTTCCACCATATCTTGCAAGGAGAAACTCTGCCAGGAAAGAAAACATCCAAAATCTTGTTCTAAAGCTTGCACGGGGGTCTGCAAAGAGTTTGGCAAGAATGAAAGGTAGTTGTCCAAAACTCGTTCTTTTCCAATATAATAACCATGGAAAAGGCAGGAGAGTGGTAAAGTACTGTTTTCTCTAAGTCTGAAGGCTGCCCACACTGTGCCTGTGTGCTGCAGCTTGCATCTTCGCCTTTGGGAAGCTGCCGCTCGCCGATTCTCCCGGAGGCGAAGAAGCGGCTTCTTCGCACACAGAGCATTGTGGCGAGCGCAGGGAGCTCCTGAGAGCGGTTTGTGTCGAAAGAAGCCCGGGACCGGCACTTAGCTTCGGAGAGCTGCGTATCTGCGTCTTCTGCGTGTCTTGCCGCTCTACACTCAGCAAAAAGCTTTTCCAGCATATCTTGCAAGGAGAAACTCTGCCAGGAAAGAAAACATCCAAAATCTTGTTCTAAAGCTTGCACGGGGGTCTGCAAAGAGTTTGGCAAGAATGAAAGGTAGTTGTCCAAAACTCGTTCTTTTCCACTATAATAACCATGGAATAGGCAGGAGAGTGGTAAAGTACTGTTTTCTCTAAGTCTGAAGGCTGCCCACACTGTGCCTGTGTGCTGCAGCTTGCATCTTCGCCTTTGGGAAGCTGCCGCTCGTCGATTCTCCCGGAGGCGAAGAAGCGGCTTCTTCGCACACAGAGCATTGTGGCGAGCGCAGGGAGCTCCTGAGAGCGGTTTGTGCCGAAAGAAGCCCGGGACCGGCACTTAGCTTCGGAGAGCTGCGTATCTGCGTCTTCTGCGTGTCTTGCCGCTCTACACTCAGCAAAAAGCTTTTCCAGCATATCTTGCAAGGAGAAACTCTGCCAGGAAAGAAAACATCCAAAATCTTGTTCTAAAGCTTGCACGGAGGTCTGCAAAGAGTTTGGCAAGAATGAAAGGTAGTTGTCCAAAACTCGTTCTTTTCCAATAGAATAACCATGGAAAAGGCAGGAGAGTGGTAAAGTACTGTTTTCTCTAAGTCTGAAGGCTGCCCACACTGTGCCTGTGTGCTGCAGCTTGCATCTTCGCCTTTGGGAAGCTGCCGCTCGCCGATTCTCCCGGAGGCGAAGAAGCGGCTTCTTCGCACACAGAGCATTGTGGCGAGCGCAGGGAGCTCCTGAGAGCGGTTTGTGCCGAAAGAAGCCCGGGACCGGCACTTAGCTTCGGAGAGCTGCGTATCTGCGTCTTCTGCGTGTCTTGCCGCTCTACACTCAGTAAAAAGCTTTTCCAGCATATCTTGCAAGGAGAAACTCTGCCAGGAAAGAAAACATCCAAAATCTTGTTCTAAAGCTTGCACGGGGGTCTGCAAAGAGTTTGGCAAGAATGAAAGGTAGTTGTCCAAAACTCGTTCTTTTCCAATAGAATAACCATGGAAAAGGCAGGAGAGTGGTAAAGTACCGTTTTCTCTAAGTCTGAAGGCTGCCCACACTGTGCCTGTGTGCTGCAGCTTGCATCTTCGCCTTTGGGAAGCTGCCGCTCGCCGATTCTCCCGCAGGCGAAGAAGCGGCTTCTTCGCACACAGAGCATTGTGGCGAGCGCAGGGAGCTCCTGAGAGCGGTTTGTGCCGAAAGAAGCCCGGGACCGGCACTTAGCTTCGGAGAGCTGCGTATCTGCGTCTTCTGCGTGTCTTGCCGCTCTACACTCAGTAAAAAGCTTTTCCAGCATATCTTGCAAGGAGAAACTCTGCCAGGAAAGAAAACATCCAAAATCTTGTTCTAAAGCTTGCACGGGGGTCTGCAAAGTGTTTGGCAAGAATGAAAGGTAGTTGTCCAAAACTCGTTCTTTTCCAATAGAATAACCATGGAAAAGGCAGGAGAGTGGTAAAGTACCGTTTTCTCTAAGTCTGAAGGCTGCCCACACTGTGCCTGTGTGCTGCAGCTTGCATCTTCGCCTTTGGGAAGCTGCCGCTCGCCGATTCTCCCGGAGGCGAAGAAGCGGCTTCTTCGCACACAGAGCATTGTGGCGAGCGCAGGGAGCTCCTGAGAGCGGTTTGTGCCGAAAGAAGCCCGGGACCGGCACTTAGCTTCGGAGAGCTGCGTATCTGCGTCTTCTGCGTGTCTTGCCGCTCTACACTCAGCAAAAAGCTTTTCCACCATATCTTGCAAGGAGAAACTCTGCCAGGAAAGAAAACACCCAAAATCTTGTTCTAAAGCTTGCACGGGGGTCTGCAAAGAGTTTGGCAAGAATGAAAGGTAGTTGTCCAAAACTCGTTCTTTTCCAATAGAATAACCATGGAAAAGGCAGGAGAGTGGTAAAGTACTGTTTTCTCTAAGTCTGAATGCTGCCCACACTGTGCCTGCGTGGTGCGGCTTGCATCTTCGCCTTTGGGAAGCTGCCGCTCGCCGATTCTCCCGGAGGCGAAGAAGCGGATTCTTCGCACACAGAGCATTGTGGCGAGCGCAGGGAGCTCCTGAGAGAGGTTTGTGCCGAAAGAAGCCCGGGACCGGCACTTAGCTGCGGAGAGCTGCGTATCTGCGTCTTCTGCGTGTCTTGCCGCTCTACACTCAGCAAAAAGCTTTTCCACCATATCTTGCAAGGAGAAACTCTGCCAGGAAAGAAAACATCCAAAATCTTGTTCTAAAGCTTGCACGGGGGTCTGCAAAGAGTTTGGCAAGAATGAAAGGTAGTTGTCCAAAACTCGTTCTTTTCCAATAGAATAACCATGGAAAAGGCAGGAGAGTGGTAAAGTACTGTTTTCTCTAAGTCTGAATGCTGCCCACACTGTGCCTGTGTGCTGCAGCTTGCATCTTCGCCTTTGGGAAGCTGCCGCTCGCCGATTCTCCCGGAGGCGAAGAAGCGGCTTCTTCGCAAACAGAGCATTGTGGCGAGCGCAGGGAGCTCCTGAGAGCGGTTTGTGCCGAAAGAAGCCCGGGACCGGCACTTAGCTGCGGAGAGCTGCGTATCTGCGTCTTCTGCGTGTCTTGCCGCTCTACACTCAGCAAAAAGCTTTTCCACCATATCTTGCAAGGAGAAACTCTGCCAGGAAAGAAAACATCCAAAATCTTGTTCTAAAGCTTGCACGGGGGTCTGCAAAGAGTTTGGCAAGAATGAAAGGTAGTTGTCCAAAACTCGTTCTTTTCCAATAGAATAACCATGGAAAAGGCAGGAGAGTGGTAAAGTACTGTTTTCTCTAAGTCTGAATGCTGCCCACACTGTGCCTGTGTGCTGCAGCTTGCATCTTCGCCTTTGGGAAGCTGCCGCTCGCCGATTCTCCCGGAGGCGAAGAAGCGGCTTCTTCGCACACAGAGCATTGTGGCGAGCGCAGGGAGCCCCTCAGAGCGGTTTGTGCCGAAAGAAGCCCGGGACCGGCACTTAGCTTCGGAGAGCTGCGTATCTGCGTCTTCTGCGTGTCTTGCCGCACTACACTCAGCAAAAAGCTTTTCCAGCATATCTTGCAAGGAGAAACTCTGCCAGGAAAGAAAACATCCAAAATCTTGTTCTAAAGCTTGCACGGGGGTCTGCAAAGAGTTTGGCAAGAATGAAAGATAGTTGTCCAAAACTCGTTCTTTTCCAATAGAATAACCATGGAAAAGGCAGGAGAGTGGTAAAGTACTGTTTTCTCTAAGTCTGAATGCTGCCCACACTGTGCCTGTGTGCTGCAGCTTGCATCTTCGCCTTTGGGAAGCTGCCGCTCGCCGATTCTCCCGGAGGCGAAGAAGCGGCTTCTTCGCACACAGAGCATTGTGGCGAGCGCAGGGAGCTCCTGAGAGCGGTTTGTGTCGAAAGAAGCCCGGGACCGGCACTTAGCTTCGGAGAGCTGCGTATCTGCGTCTTCTGCGTGTCTTGCCGCTCTACACTCAGCAAAAAGCTTTTCCAGCATATCTTGCAAGGAGAAACTCTGCCAGGAAAGAAAACATCCAAAATCTTGTTCTAAAGCTTGCACGGGGGTCTGCAAAGAGTTTGGCAAGAATGAAAGGTAGTTGTCCAAAACTCGTTCTTTTCCAATAGAATAACCATGGAAAAGGCAGGAGAGTGGTAAAGTACCGTTTTCTCTAAGTCTGAAGGCTGCCCACACTGTGCCTGTGTGCTGCAGCTTGCATCTTCGCCTTTGGGAAGCTGCCGCTCGCCGATTCTCCCGGAGGCGAAGAAGCGGCTTCTTCGCACACAGAGCATTGTGGCGAGCGCAGGGAGCTCCTGAGAGCGGTTTGTGCCGAAAGAAGCCCGGGACCGGCACTTAGCTTCGGAGAGCTGCGTATCTGCGTCTTCTGCGTGTCTTGCCGCTCTACACTCAGCAAAAAGCTTTTCCACCATATCTTGCAAGGACAAACTCTGCCAGGAAAGAAAACACCCAAAATCTTGTTCTAAAGCTTGCACGGGGGTCTGCAAAGAGTTTGGCAAGAATGAAAGGTAGTTGTCCAAAACTCGTTCTTTTCCAATAGAATAACCATGGAAAAGGCAGGAGAGTGGTAAAGTACTGTTTTCTCTAAGTCTGAATGCTGCCCACACTGTGCCTGCGTGGTGCGGCTTGCATCTTCGCCTTTGGGAAGCTGCCGCTCGCCGATTCTCCCGGAGGCGAAGAAGCGGCTTCTTCGCACACAGAGCATTGTGGCGAGCGCAGGGAGCTCCTGAGAGAGGTTTGTGCCGAAAGAAGCCCGGGACCGGCACTTAGCTGCGGAGAGCTGCGTATCTGCGTCTTCTGCGTGTCTTGCCGCTCTACACTCAGCAAAAAGCTTTTCCACCATATCTTGCAAGGAGAAACTCTGCCAGGAAAGAAAACATCCAAAATCTTGTTCTAAAGCTTGCACGGCGGTCTGCAAAGAGTTTGGCAAGAATGAAAGGTAGTTGTCCAAAACTCGTTCTTTTCCAATAGAATAACCATGGAAAAGGCAGGAGAGTGGTAAAGTACTGTTTTCTCTAAGTCTGAATGCTGCCCACACTGTGCCTGTGTGCTGCAGCTTGCATCTTCGCCTTTGGGAAGCTGCCGCTCGCCGATTCTCCCGGAGGCGAAGAAGCGGCTTCTTCGCAAACAGAGCATTGTGGCGAGCGCAGGGAGCTCCTGAGAGCGGTTTGTGCCGAAAGAAGCCCGGGACCGGCACTTAGCTGCGGAGAGCTGCGTATCTGCGTCTTCTGCGTGTCTTGCCGCTCTACACTCAGCAAAAAGCTTTTCCACCATATCTTGCAAGGAGAAACTCTGCCAGGAAAGAAAACATCCAAAATCTTGTTCTAAAGCTTGCACGGGGGTCTGCAAAGAGTTTGGCAAGAATGAAAGATAGTTGTCCAAAACTCGTTCTTTTCCAATAGAATAACCATGGAAAAGGCAGGAGAGTGGTAAAGTACTGTTTTCTCTAAGTCTGAATGCTGCCCACACTGTGCCTGTGTGCTGCAGCTTGCATCTTCGCCTTTGGGAAGCTGCCGCTCGCCGATTCTCCCGGAGGCGAAGAAGCGGCTTCTTCGCACACAGAGCATTGTGGCGAGCGCAGGGAGCCCCTCAGAGCGGTTTGTGCCGAAAGAAGCCCGGGACCGGCACTTAGCTTCGGAGAGCTGCGTATCTGCGTCTTCTGCGTGTCTTGCCGCTCTACACTCAGCAAAAAGCTTTTCCACCATATCTTGCAAGGAGAAACTCTGCCAGGAAAGAAAACATCCAAAATCTTGTTCTAAAGCTTGCACGGAGGTCTGCAAAGAGTTTGGCAAGAATGAAAGGTAGTTGTCCAAAACTCGTTCTTTTCCAATATAATAACCATGGAAAAGGCAGGAGAGTGGTAAAGTACTGTTTTCTCTAAGTCTGAAGGCTGCCCACACTGTGCCTGTGTCCTGCAGCTTGCATCTTCGCCTTTGGGAAGCTGCCGCTCGCCGATTCTCCCGGAGGCGAAGAAGCGGCTTCTTCGCACACAGAGCATTGTGGCGAGCGCAGGGAGCTCCTGAGAGCGGTTTGTGCCGAAAGAAGCCCGGGACCGGCACTTAGCTGCGGAGAGCTGCGTATCTGCGTCTTCTGCGTGTCTTGCCGCTCTACACTCAGCAAAAAGCTTTTCCACCATATCTTGCAAGGAGAAACTCTGCCAGGAAAGAAAACATCCAAAATCTTGTTCTAAAGCTTGCACGGAGGTCTGCAAAGAGTTTGGCAAGAATGAAAGGTAGTTGTCCAAAACTCGTTCTTTTCCAATAGAATAACCATGGAAAAGGCAGGAGAGTGGTAAAGTACTGTTTTCTCTAAGTCTGAATGCTGCCCACACTGTGCCTGTGTGCTGCAGCTTGCATCTTCGCCTTTGGGAAGCTGCCGCTCGCCGATTCTCCCGGAGGCGAAGAAGCGGCTTCTTCGCACACAGAGCATTGTGGCGAGCGCAGGGAGCCCCTGAGAGCGGTTTGTGCCGAAAGAAGCCCGGGACCGGCACTTAGCTTCGGAGAGCTGCGTATCTGCGTCTTCTGCGTGTCTTGGCGCACTACACTCAGCAAAAAGCTTTTCCACCATATCTTGCAAGGAGAAACTCTGCCAGGAAAGAAAACATCCAAAATCTTGTTCTAAAGCTTGCACGGGGGTCTGCAAAGAGTTTGGCAAGAATGAAAGATAGTTGTCCAAAACTCGTTCTTTTCCAATAGAATAACCATGGAAAAGGCAGGAGAGTGGTAAAGTACTGTTTTCTCTAAGTCTGAATGCTGCCCACACTGTGCCTGTGTGCTGCAGCTTGCATCTTCGCCTTTGGGAAGCTGCCGCTCGCCGATTCTCCCGGAGGCGAAGAAGCGGCTTCTTCGCACACAGAGCATTGTGGCGAGCGCAGGGAGCTCCTGAGAGCGGTTTGTGCCGAAAGAAGCCCGGGACCGGCACTTAGCTTCGGAGAGCTGCGTATCTGCGTCTTCTGCGTGTCTTGCCACTCTACACTCAGCAAAAAGCTTTTCCACCATATCTTGCAAGGAGAAACTCTGCCAGGAAAGAAAACATCCAAAATCTTGTTCTAAAGCTTGCACGGGGGTCTGCAAAGAGTTTGGCAAGAATGAAAGGTAGTTGTCCAAAACTCGTTCTTTTCCAATAGAATAACCATGGAAAAGGCAGGAGAGTGGTAAAGTACCGTTTTCTCTAAGTCTGAAGGCTGCCCACACTGTGCCTGTGTGCTGCAGCTTGCATCTTCGCCTTTGGGAAGCTGCCGCTCGCCGATTCTCCCGGAGGCGAAGAAGCGGCTTCTTCGCACACAGAGCATTGTGGCGAGCGCAGGGAGCTCCTGAGAGCGGTTTGTGCCGAAAGAAGCCCGGGACCGGCACTTAGCTTCGGAGAGCTGCGTATCTGCGTCTTCTGCGTGTCTTGCCGCTCTACACTCAGCAAAAAGCTTTTCCACCATATCTTGCAAGGAGAAACTCTGCCAGGAAAGAAAACATCCAAAATCTTGTTCTAAAGCTTGCACGGGGGTCTGCAAAGAGTTTGGCAAGAATGAAAGGTAGTTGTCCAAAACTCGTTCTTTTCCAATAGAATAACCATGGAAAAGGCAGGAGAGTGGTAAAGTACTGTTTTCTCTAAGTCTGAATGCTGCCCACACTGTGCCTGCGTGGTGCGGCTTGCATCTTCGCCTTTGGGAAGCTGCCGCTCGCCGATTCTCCCGGAGGCGAAGAAGCGGCTTCTTCGCAAACAGAGCATTGTGGCGAGCGCAGGGAGCTCCTGAGAGAGGTTTGTGCCGAAAGAAGCCCGGGACCGGCACTTAGCTGCGGAGAGCTGCGTATCTGCGTCTTCTGCGTGTCTTGCCGCTCTACACTCAGCAAAAAGCTTTTCCACCATATCTTGCAAGGAGAAACTCTGCCAGGAAAGAAAACATCCAAAATCTTGTTCTAAAGCTTGCACGGCGGTCTGCAAAGAGTTTGGCAAGAATGAAAGGTAGTTGTCCAAAACTCGTTCTTTTCCAATAGAATAACCATGGAAAAGGCAGGAGAGTGGTAAAGTACTGTTTTCTCTAAGTCTGAATGCTGCCCACACTGTGCCTGTGTGCTGCAGCTTGCATCTTCGCCTTTGGGAAGCTGCCGCTCGCCGATTCTCCCGGAGGCGAAGAAGCGGCTTCTTCGCACACAGAGCATTGTGGCGAGCGCAGGGAGCTCCTGAGAGCGGTTTGTGCCGAAAGAAGCCCGGGACCGGCACTTAGCTTCGGAGAGCTGCGTATCTGCGTCTTCTGCGTGTCTTGCCGCTCTACACTCAGTAAAAAGCTTTTCCAGCATATCTTGCAAGGAGAAACTCTGCCAGGAAAGAAAACATCCAAAATCTTGTTCTAAAGCTTGCACGGGGGTCTGCAAAGAGTTTGGCAAGAATGAAAGGTAGTTGTCCAAAACTCGTTCTTTTCCAATAGAATAACCATGGAAAAGGCAGGAGAGTGGTAAAGTACCGTTTTCTCTAAGTCTGAAGGCTGCCCACACTGTGCCTGTGTGCTGCAGCTTGCATCTTCGCCTTTGGGAAGCTGCCGCTCGCCGATTCTCCCGGAGGCGAAGAAGCGGCTTCTTCGCACACAGAGCATTGTGGCGAGCGCAGGGAGCTCCTGAGAGCGGTTTGTGCCGAAAGAAGCCCGGGACCGGCACTTAGCTTCGGAGAGCTGCGTATCTGCGTCTTCTGCGTGTCTTGCCGCTCTACACTCAGCAAAAACTTTTCCACCATATCTTGCAAGGAGAAACTCTGCCAGGAAAGAAAACATCCAAAATCTTGTTCTAAAGCTTGCACGGGGGTCTGCAAAGAGTTTGGCAAGAATGAAAGGTAGTTGTCCAAAACTCGTTCTTTTCCAATAGAATAACCATGGAAAAGGCAGGAGAGTGGTAAAGTACTGTTTTCTCTAAGTCTGAATGCTGCCCACACTGTGCCTGCGTGGTGCGGCTTGCATCTTCGCCTTTGGGAAGCTGCCGCTCGCCGATTCTCCCGGAGGCGAAGAAGCGGCTTCTTCGCAAACAGAGCATTGTGGCGAGCGCAGGGAGCTCCTGAGAGAGGTTTGTGCCGAAAGAAGCCCGGGACCGGCACTTAGCTGCGGAGAGCTGCGTATCTGCGTCTTCTGCGTGTCTTGCCGCTCTACACTCAGCAAAAAGCTTTTCCACCATATCTTGCAAGGAGAAACTCTGCCAGGAAAGAAAACATCCAAAATCTTGTTCTAAAGCTTGCACGGGGGTCTGCAAAGAGTTTGGCAAGAATGAAAGGTAGTTGTCCAAAACTCGTTCTTTTCCAATAGAATAACCATGGAAAAGGCAGGAGAGTGGTAAAGTACTGTTTTCTCTAAGTCTGAATGCTGCCCACACTGTGCCTGCGTGGTGCGGCTTGCATCTTCGCCTTTGGGAAGCTGCCGCTCGCCGATTCTCCCGGAGGCGAAGAAGCGGCTTCTTCGCAAACAGAGCATTGTGGCGAGCGCAGGGAGCTCCTGAGAGAGGTTTGTGCCGAAAGAAGCCCGGGACCGGCACTTAGCTGCGGAGAGCTGCGTATCTGCGTCTTCTGCGTGTCTTGCCGCTCTACACTCAGCAAAAAGCTTTTCCACCATATCTTGCAAGGAGAAACTCTGCCAGGAAAGAAAACATCCAAAATCTTGTTCTAAAGCTTGCACGGCGGTCTGCAAAGAGTTTGGCAAGAATGAAAGGTAGTTGTCCAAAACTCGTTCTTTTCCAATAGAATAACCATGGAAAAGGCAGGAGAGTGGTAAAGTACTGTTTTCTCTAAGTCTGAATGCTGCCCACACTGTGCCTGTGTGCTGCAGCTTGCATCTTCGCCTTTGGGAAGCTGCCGCTCGCCGATTCTCCCGGAGGCGAAGAAGCGGCTTCTTCGCACACAGAGCATTGTGGCGAGCGCAGGGAGCTCCTGAGAGCGGTTTGTGCCGAAAGAAGCCCGGGACCGGCACTTAGCTTCGGAGAGCTGCGTATCTGCGTCTTCTGCGTGTCTTGCCGCTCTACACTCAGTAAAAAGCTTTTCCAGCATATCTTGCAAGGAGAAACTCTGCCAGGAAAGAAAACATCCAAAATCTTGTTCTAAAGCTTGCACGGGGGTCTGCAAAGAGTTTGGCAAGAATGAAAGGTAGTTGTCCAAAACTCGTTCTTTTCCAATAGAATAACCATGGAAAAGGCAGGAGAGTGGTAAAGTACCGTTTTCTCTAAGTCTGAAGGCTGCCCACACTGTGCCTGTGTGCTGCAGCTTGCATCTTCGCCTTTGGGAAGCTGCCGCTCGCCGATTCTCCCGGAGGCGAAGAAGCGGCTTCTTCGCACACAGAGCATTGTGGCGAGCGCAGGGAGCTCCTGAGAGCGGTTTGTGCCGAAAGAAGCCCGGGACCGGCACTTAGCTTCGGAGAGCTGCGTATCTGCGTCTTCTGCGTGTCTTGCCGCTCTACACTCAGCAAAAAGCTTTTCCAGCATATCTTGCAAGGAGAAACTCTGCCAGGAAAGAAAACATCCAAAATCTTGTTCTAAAGCTTGCACGGGGGTCTGCAAAGAGTTTGGCAAGAATGAAAGGTAGTTTTCCAAAACTCGTTCTTTTCCAATAGAATAACCATGGAAAAGGCAGGAGAGTGGTAAAGTACCGTTTTCTCTAAGTCTGAAGGCTGCCCACACTGTGCCTGTGTGCTGCAGCTTGCATCTTCGCCTTTGGGAAGCTGCCGCTCGCCGATTCTCCCGGAGGCGAAGAAGCGGCTTCTTCGCACACAGAGCATTGTGGCGAGCGCAGGGAGCTCCTGAGAGCGGTTTGTGCCGAAAGAAGCCCGGGACCGGCACTTAGCTTCGGAGAGCTGCGTATCTGCGTCTTCTGCGTGTCTTGCCGCTCTACACTCAGCAAAAAGCTTTTCCACCATATCTTGCAAGGAGAAACTCTGCCAGGAAAGAAAACATCCAAAATCTTGTTCTAAAGCTTGCACGGGGGTCTGCAAAGAGTTTGGCAAGAATGAAAGGTAGTTGTCCAAAACTCGTTCTTTTCCAATAGAATAACCATGGAAAAGGCAGGAGAGTGGTAAAGTACTGTTTTCTCTAAGTCTGAATGCTGCCCACACTGTGCCTGCGTGGTGCGGCTTGCATCTTCGCCTTTGGGAAGCTGCCGCTCGCCGATTCTCCCGGAGGCGAAGAAGCGGCTTCTTCGCAAACAGAGCATTGTGGCGAGCGCAGGGAGCTCCTGAGAGAGGTTTGTGCCGAAAGAAGCCCGGGACCGGCACTTAGCTGCGGAGAGCTGCGTATCTGCGTCTTCTGCGTGTCTTGCCGCTCTACACTCAGCAAAAAGCTTTTCCACCATATCTTGCAAGGAGAAACTCTGCCAGGAAAGAAAACATCCAAAATCTTGTTCTAAAGCTTGCACGGGGATCTGCAAAGAGTTTGGCAAGAATGAAAGGTAGTTGTCCAAAACTCGTTCTTTTCCTATAGAATAACCATGGAAAAGGCAGGAGAGTGGTAAAGTACTGTTTTCTCTAAGTCTGAAGGCTGCCCACACTGTGCCTGTGTGCTGCAGCTTGCATCTTCGCCTTTGGGAAGCTGCCGCTCGCCGATTCTCCCGGAGGCGAAGAAGCGGCTTCTTCGCACACAGAGCATTGTGGCGAGCGCAGGGAGCTCCTGAGAGCGGTTTGTGCCGAAAGAAGCCCAGGACCGGCACTTAGCTTCGGAGAGCTGCGTATCTGCGTCTTCTGCGTGTCTTGCCGCTCTACACTCAGCAAAAAGCTTTTCCAGCATATCTTGCAAGGAGAAACTCTGCCAGGAAAGAAAACATCCAAAATCTTGTTCTAAAGCTTGCACGGGGGTCTGCAAAGAGTTTGGCAAGAATGAAAGGTAGTTGTCCAAAACTCGTTCTTTTCCAATAGAATAACCATGGAAAAGGCAGGAGAGTGGTAAAGTACTGTTTTCTCTAAGTCTGAAGGCTGCCCACACTGTGCCTGTGTGCTGCAGCTTGCATCTTCGCCTTTGGGAAGCTGCCGCTCGCCGTTTCTCCCGGAGGCGAAGAAGCGGCTTCTTCGCACACAGAGCATTGTGGCGAGCGCAGGGAGCCCCTGAGAGCGGTTTGTGCCGAAAGAAGCCCGGGACCGGCACTTAGCTTCGGAGAGCTGCGTATCTGCTTCTTCTGCGTGTCTTGCCGCTCTACACTCAGCAAAAAGCTTTTCCACCATATCTTGCAAGGAGAAACTCTGCCAGGAAAGAAAACATCCAAAATCTTGTTCTAAAGCTTGCACGGGGGTCTGCAAAGAGTTTGGCAAGAATGAAAGGTAGTTGTCCAAAACTCGTTCTTTTCCAATAGAATAACCATGGAAAAGGCAGGAGAGTGGTAAAGTACCGTTTTCTCTAAGTCTGAAGGCTGCCCACACTGTGCCTGTGTGCTGCAGCTTGCATCTTCGCCTTTGGGAAGCTGCCGCTCGCCGATTCTCCCGGAGGCGAAGAAGCGGCTTCTTCGCACACAGAGCATTGTGGCGAGCGCAGGGAGCTCCTGAGAGCGGTTTGTGCCGAAAGAAGCCCGGGACCGGCACTTAGCTGCGGAGAGCTGCGTATCTGCGTCTTCTGCGTGTCTTGCCGCTCTACACTCAGCAAAAAGCTTTTCCACCATATCTTGCAAGGAGAAACTCTGCCAGGAAAGAAAACATCCAAAATCCTGTTCTAAAGCTTGCACGGCGGTCTGCAAAGAGTTTGGCAAGAATGAAAGGTAGTTGTCCAAAACTCGTTCTTTTCCAATAGAATAACCATGGGAAAGGCAGGAGAGTGGTAAAGTACTGTTTTCTCTAAGTCTGAATGCTGCCCACACTGTGCCTGTGTGCTGCAGCTTGCATCTTCGCCTTTGGGAAGCTGCCGCTCGCCGATTCTCCCGGAGGCGAAGAAGCGGCTTCTTCGCAAACAGAGCATTGTGGCGAGCGCAGGGAGCTCCTGAGAGCGGTTTGTGCCGAAAGAAGCCCGGGACCGGCACTTAGCTGCGGAGAGCTGCGTATCTGCGTCTTCTGCGTGTCTTGCCGCTCTACACTCAGCAAAAAGCTTTTCCACCATATCTTGCAAGGAGAAACTCTGCCAGGAAAGAAAACATCCAAAATCTTGTTCTAAAGCTTGCACGCGGGTCTGCAAAGAGTTTGGCAAGAATGAAAGGTAGTTGTCCAAAACTCGTTCTTTTCCAATAGAATAACCATGGAAAAGGCAGGAGAGTGGTAAAGTACTGTTTTCTCTAAGTCTGAAGGCTGCCCACACTGTGCCTGTGTGCTGCAGCTTGCATCTTCGCCTTTGGGAAGCTGCCGCTCGCCGATTCTCCCGGAGGCGAAGAAGCGGCTTCTTCGCACACAGAGCATTGTGGCGAGCGCAGGGAGCTCCTGAGAGCGGTTTGTGCCGAAAGAAGCCCGGGACCGGCACTTAGCTTCGGAGACCTGCGTATCTGCGTCTTCTGCGTGTCTTGCCGCTCTACACTCAGCAAAAAGCTTTTCCACCATATGTTGCAAGGAGAAACTCTGCCAGGAAAGAAAGCATCCAAAATCTTGTTCTAAAGCTTGCACGGGGGTCTGCAAAGAGTTTGGCAAGAATGAAAGGTAGTTGTCCAAAACTCGTTCTTTTCCAATAGAATAACCATGGAAAAGGCAGGAGAGTGGTAAAGTACTGTTTTCTCTAAGTCTGAATGCTGCCCACACTGTGCCTGTGTGCTGCAGCTTGCATCTTCGCCTTTGGGAAGCTGCCGCTCGCCGATTCTCCCGGAGGCGAAGAAGCGGCTTCTTCGCACACAGAGCATTGTGGCGAGCGCAGGGAGCTCCTGAGAGCGGTTTGTGCCGAAAGAAGCCCGGGACCGGCACTTAGCTTCGGAGAGCTGCGTATCTGCGTCTTCTGCGTGTCTTGCCGCTCTACACTCAGCAAAAAGCTTTTCCACCATATCTTGCAAGGAGAAACTCTGCCAGGAAAGAAAACATCCAAAATCTTGTTCTAAAGCTTGCACGGGGGTCTGCAAAGAGTTTGGCAAGAATGAAAGGTAGTTGTCCAAAACTCGTTCTTTTCCAATAGAATAACCATGGAAAAGGCAGGAGAGTGGTAAAGTACTGTTTTCTCTAAGTCTGAATGCTGCCCACACTGTGCCTGTGTGCTGCAGCTTGCATCTTCGCCTTTGGGAAGCTGCCGCTCGCCGATTCTCCCGGAGGCGAAGAAGCGGCTTCTTCGCACACAGAGCATTGTGGCGAGCGCAGGGAGCTCCTGAGAGCGGTTTGTGCCGAAAGAAGCCCGGGACCGGCACTTAGCTTCGGAGAGCTGCGTATCTGCGTCTTCTGCGTGTCTTGCCGCTCTACACTCAGCAAAAAGCTTTTCCACCATATCTTGCAAGGAGAAACTCTGCCAGGAAAGAAAACATCCAAAATCTTGTTCTAAAGCTTGCACGGGGGTCTGCAAAGAGTTTGGCAAGAATGAAAGGTAGTTGTCCAAAACTCGTTCTTTTCCAATAGAATAACCATGGAAAAGGCAGGAGAGTGGTAAAGTACCGTTTTCTCTAAGTCTGAAGGCTGCCCACACTGTGCCTGTGTGCTGCAGCTTGCATCTTCGCCTTTGGGAAGCTGCCGCTCGCCGATTCTCCCGCAGGCGAAGAAGCGGCTTCTTCGCACACAGAGCATTGTGGCGAGCGCAGGGAGCTCCTGAGAGCGGTTTGCGCCGAAAGAAGCCCGGGACCGGCGCTTAGCTTCGGAGAGCTGCGTATCTGCGTCTTCTGCGTGTCTTGCCGCTCTACACTCAGCAAAAAGCTTTTCCACCATATCTTGCAAGGAGAAACTCTGCCAGGAAAGAAAACATCCAAAATCTTGTTCTAAAGCTTGCACGGGGGTCTGCAAAGAGTTTGGCAAGAATGAAAGGTAGTTGTCCAAAACTCATTCTTTTCCAATAGAATAACCATGGAAAAGGCAGGAGAGTGGTAAAGTACCGTTTTCTCTAAGTCTGAAGGCTGCCCACACTGTGCCTGTGTGCTGCAGCTTGCATCTTCGCCTTTGGGAAGCTGCCGCTCGCCGATTCTCCCGGAGGCGAAGAAGCGGCTTCTTCGCACACAGAGCATTGTGGCGAGCGCAGGGAGCTCCTGAGAGCGGTTTGTGCCGAAAGAAGCCCGGGACCGGCACTTAGCTTCGGAGAGCTGCGTATCTGCGTCTTCTGCGTGTCTTGCCGCTCTACACTCAGCAAAAAGCTTTTCCACCATATCTTGCAAGGAGAAACTCTGCCAGGAAAGAAAACATCCAAAATCTTGTTCTAAAGCTTGCACAGGGGTCTGCAAAGAGTTTGGCAAGAATGAAAGATAGTTGTCCAAAACTCGTTCTTTTCCAATAGAATAACCATGGAAAAGGCAGGAGAGTGGTAAAGTACTGTTTTCTCTAAGTCTGAATGCTGCCCACACTGTGCCTGTGTGCTGCAGCTTGCATCTTCGCCTTTGGGAAGCTGCCGCTCGCCGATTCTCCCGGAGGCGAAGAAGCGGCTTCTTCGCACACAGAGCATTGTGGCGAGCGCAGGGAGCTCCTGAGAGCGGTTTGTGCCAAAAGAAGCCCGGGACCGGCACTTAGCTTCGGAGAGCTGCGTATCTGCGTCTTCTGCGTGTCTTGCCGCTCTACACTCAGCAAAAAGCTTTTCCACCATATCTTGCAAGGAGAAACTCTGCCAGGAAAGAAAACATCCAAAATCTTGTTCTAAAGCTTGCACGGGGGTCTGCAAAGAGTTTGGCAAGAATGAAAGGTAGTTGTCCAAAACTCGTTCTTTTCCAATAGAATAACCATGGAAAAGGCAGGAGAGTGGTAAAGTACTGTTTTCTCTAAGTCTGAATGCTGCCCACACTGTGCCTGCGTGGTGCGGCTTGCATCTTCGCCTTTGGGAAGCTGCCGCTCGCCGATTCTCCCGGAGGCGAAGAAGCGGCTTCTTCGCAAACAGAGCATTGTGGCGAGCGCAGGGAGCTCCTGAGAGAGGTTTGTGCCGAAAGAAGCCCGGGACCGGCACTTAGCTGCGGAGAGCTGCGTATCTGCGTCTTCTGCGTGTCTTGCCGCTCTACACTCAGCAAAAAGCTTTTCCACCATATCTTGCAAGGAGAAACTCTGCCAGGAAAGAAAACATCCAAAATCTTGTTCTAAAGCTTGCACGGGGGTCTGCAAAGAGTTTGGCAAGAATGAAAGGTAGTTGTCCAAAACTCGTTCTTTTCCAATAGAATAACCATGGAAAAGGCAGGAGAGTGGTAAAGTACTGTTTTCTCTAAGTCTGAAGGCTGCCCACACTGTGCCTGTGTGCTGCAGCTTGCATCTTCGCCTTTGGGAAGCTGCCGCTCGCCGATTCTCCCGGAGGCGAAGAAGCGGCTTCTTCGCACACAGAGCATTGTGGCGAGCGCAGGGAGCTCCTGAGAGCGGTTTGTGCCGAAAGAAGCCCGGGACCGGCACTTAGCTTCGGAGAGCTGCGTATCTGCGTCTTCTGCGTGTCTTGCCGCACTACACTCAGCAAAAAGCTTTTCCAGCATATCTTGCAAAGAGAAACTCTGCCAGGAAAGAAAACATCCAAAATCTTGTTCTAAAGCTTGCACGGGGGTCTGCAAAGAGTTTGGCAAGAATGAAAGGTAGTTGTCCAAAACTCGTTCTTTTCCAATAGAATAACCATGGAAAAGGCAGGAGAGTGGTAAAGTACTGTTTTCTCTAAGTCTGAATGCTGCCCACACTGTGCCTGTGTGCTGCAGCTTGCATCTTCGCCTTTGGGAAGCTGCCGCTCGCCGATTCTCCCGGAGGCGAAGAAGCGGCTTCTTCGCACACAGAGCATTGTGGCGAGCGCAGGGAGCTCCTGAGAGCGGTTTGTGCCGAAAGAAGCCCGGGACCGGCACTTAGCTTCGGAGAGCTGCGTATCTGCGTCTTCTGCGTGTCTTGCCGCTCTACACTCAGCAAAAAGCTTTTCCACCATATCTTGCAAGGAGAAACTCTGCCAGGAAAGAAAACATCCAAAATCTTGTTCTAAAGCTTGCACGGGGGTCTGCAAAGAGTTTGGCAAGAATGAAAGGTAGTTGTCCAAAACTCGTTCTTTTCCAATAGAATAACCATGGAAAAGGCAGGAGAGTGGTAAAGTACCGTTTTCTCTAAGTCTGAAGGCTGCCCACACTGTGCCTGTGTGCTGCAGCTTGCATCTTCGCCTTTGGGAAGCTGCCGCTCGCCGATTCTCCCGGAGGCGAAGAAGCGGCTTCTTCGCACACAGAGCATTGTGGCGAGCGCAGGGAGCTCCTGAGAGCGGTTTGCGCCGAAAGAAGCCCGGGACCGGCACTTAGCTTCGGAGAGCTGCGTATCTGCGTCTTCTGCGTGTCTTGCCGCTCTACACTCAGCAAAAAGCTTTTCCACCATATCTTGCAAGGAGAAACTCTGCCAGGAAAGAAAACATCCAAAATCTTGTTCTAAAGCTTGCACGGGGGTCTGCAAAGAGTTTGGCAAGAATGAAAGGTAGTTGTCCAAAACTCGTTCTTTTCCAATAGAATAACCATGGAAAAGGCAGGAGAGTGGTAAAGTACTGTTTTCTCTAAGTCTGAATGCTGCCCACACTGTGCCTGTGTGCTGCAGCTTGCATCTTCGCCTTTGGGAAGCTGCCGCTCGCCGATTCTCCCGGAGGCGAAGAAGCGGCTTCTTCGCACACAGAGCATTGTGGCGAGCGCAGGGAGCTCCTGAGAGCGGTTTGTGCCGAAAGAAGCCCGGGACCGGCACTTAGCTTCGGAGAGCTGCGTATCTGCGTCTTCTGCGTGTCTTGCCGCTCTACACTCAGCAAAAAGCTTTTCCACCATATCTTGCAAGGAGAAACTCTGCCAGGAAAGAAAACATCCAAAATCTTGTTCTAAAGCTTGCACGGGGGTCTGCAAAGAGTTTGGCAAGAATGAAAGGTAGTTGTCCAAAACTCGTTCTTTTCCAATAGAATAACCATGGAAAAGGCAGGAGAGTGGTAAAGTACCGTTTTCTCTAAGTCTGAAGGCTGCCCACACTGTGCCTGTGTGCTGCAGCTTGCATCTTCGCCTTTGGGAAGCTGCCGCTCGCCGATTCTCCCGGAGGCGAAGAAGCGGCTTCTTCGCACACAGAGCATTGTGGCGAGCGCAGGGAGCTCCTGAGAGCGGTTTGCGCCGAAAGAAGCCCGGGACCGGCACTTAGCTTCGGAGAGCTGCGTATCTGCGTCTTCTGCGTGTCTTGCCGCTCTACACTCAGCAAAAAGCTTTTCCACCATATCTTGCAAGGAGAAACTCTGCCAGGAAAGAAAACATCCAAAATCTTGTTCTAAAGCTTGCACGGGGGTCTGCAAAGAGTTTGGCAAGAATGAAAGGTAGTTGTCCAAAACTCGTTCTTTTCCAATAGAATAACCATGGAAAAGGCAGGAGAGTGGTAAAGTACCGTTTTCTCTAAGTCTGAAGGCTGCCCACACTGTGCCTGTGTGCTGCAGCTTGCATCTTCGCCTTTGGGAAGCTGCCGCTCGCCGATTCTCCCGGAGGCGAAGAAGCGGCTTCTTCGCACACAGAGCATTGTGGCGAGCGCAGGGAGCTCCTGAGAGCGGTTTGTGCCGAAAGAAGCCCGGGACCGGCACTTAGCTTCGGAGAGCTGCGTATCTGCGTCTTCTGCGTGTCTTGCCGCTCTACACTCAGCAAAAAGCTTTTCCACCATATCTTGCAAGGAGAAACTCTGCCAGGAAAGAAAACATCCAAAATCTTGTTCTAAAGCTTGCACGGGGGTCTGCAAAGAGTTTGGCAAGAATGAAAGGTAGTTGTCCAAAACTCGTTCTTTTCCAATAGAATAACCATGGAAAAGGCAGGAGAGTGGTAAAGTACCGTTTTCTCTAAGTCTGAAGGCTGCCCACACTGTGCCTGTGTGCTGCAGCTTGCATCTTCGCCTTTGGGAAGCTGCCGCTCGCCGATTCTCCCGGAGGCGAAGAGGCGGCTTCTTCGCACACAGAGCATTGTGGCGAGCGCAGGGAGCTCCTGAGAGCGGTTTGTGCCGAAAGAAGCCCGGGACCGGCACTTAGCTTCGGAGAGCTGCGTATCTGCGTCTTCTGCATGTCTTGCCGCTCTACACTCAGCAAAAAGCTTTTCCACCATATCTTGCAAGGAGAAACTCTGCCAGGAAAGAAAACATCCAAAATCTTGTTCTAAAGCTTGCACGGGGGTCTGCAAAGAGTTTGGCAAGAATGAAAGGTAGTTGTCCAAAACTCGTTCTTTTCCAATAGAATAACCATGGAAAAGGCAGGAGAGTGGTAAAGTACTGTTTTCTCTAAGTCTGAATGCTGCCCACACTGTGCCTGTGTGCTGCAGCTTGCATCTTCGCCTTTGGGAAGCTGCCGCTCGCCGATTCTCCCGGAGGCGAAGAAGCGGCTTCTTCGCACACAGAGCATTGTGGCGAGCGCAGGGAGCTCCTGAGAGCGGTTTGTGCCGAAAGAAGCCCGGGACCGGCACTTAGCTTCGGAGAGCTGCGTATCTGCGTCTTCTGCGTGTCTTGCCGCTCTACACTCAGCAAAAAGCTTTTCCACCATATCTTGCAAGGAGAAACTCTGCCAGGAAAGAAAACATCCAAAATCTTGTTCTAAAGCTTGCACGGGGGTCTGCAAAGAGTTTGGCAAGAATGAAAGGTAGTTGTCCAAAACTCGTTCTTTTCCAATAGAATAACCATGGAAAAGGCAGGAGAGTGGTAAAGTACCGTTTTCTCTAAGTCTGAAGGCTGCCCACACTGTGCCTGTGTGCTGCAGCTTGCATCTTCGCCTTTGGGAAGCTGCCGCTCGCCGATTCTCCCGGAGGCGAAGAAGCGGCTTCTTCGCACACAGAGAATTGTGGCGAGCGCAGGGAGCTCCTGAGAGCGGTTTGCGCCGAAAGAAGCCCGGGACCGGCACTTAGCTTCGGAGAGCTGCGTATCTGCGTCTTCTGCGTGTCTTGCCGCTCTACACTCAGCAAAAAGCTTTTCCACCATATCTTGCAAGGAGAAACTCTGCCAGGAAAGAAAACATCCAAAATCTTGTTCTAAAGCTTGCACGGGGGTCTGCAAAGAGTTTGGCAAGAATGAAAGGTAGTTGTCCAAAACTCGTTCTTTTCCAATAGAATAACCATGGAAAAGGCAGGAGAGTGGTAAAGTACCGTTTTCTCTAAGTCTGAAGGCTGCCCACACTGTGCCTGTGTGCTGCAGCTTGCATCTTCGCCTTTGGGAAGCTGCCGCTCGCCGATTCTCCCGGAGGCGAAGAAGCGGCTTCTTCGCACACAGAGCATTGTGGCGAGCGCAGGGAGCTCCTGAGAGCGGTTTGTGCCGAAAGAAGCCCGGGACCGGCACTTAGCTTCGGAGAGCTGCGTATCTGCGTCTTCTGCGTGTCTTGCCGCTCTACACTCAGCAAAAAGCTTTTCCACCATATCTTGCAAGGAGAAACTCTGCCAGGAAAGAAAACATCCAAAATCTTGTTCTAAAGCTTGCACGGGGGTCTGCAAAGAGTTTGGCAAGAATGAAAGGTAGTTGTCCAAAACTCGTTCTTTTCCAATAGAATAACCATGGAAAAGGCAGGAGAGTGGTAAAGTACCGTTTTCTCTAAGTCTGAAGGCTGCCCACACTGTGCCTGTGTGCTGCAGCTTGCATCTTCGCCTTTGGGAAGCTGCCGCTCGCCGATTCTCCCGGAGGCGAAGAGGCGGCTTCTTCGCACACAGAGCATTGTGGCGAGCGCAGGGAGCTCCTGAGAGCGGTTTGTGCCGAAAGAAGCCCGGGACCGGCACTTAGCTTCGGAGAGCTGCGTATCTGCGTCTTCTGCGTGTCTTGCCGCTCTACACTCAGCAAAAAGCTTTTCCACCATATCTTGCAAGGAGAAACTCTGCCAGGAAAGAAAACATCCAAAATCTTGTTCTAAAGCTTGCACGGGGGTCTGCAAAGAGTTTGGCAAGAATGAAAGGTAGTTGTCCAAAACTCGTTCTTTTCCAATAGAATAACCATGGAAAAGGCAGGAGAGTGGTAAAGTACTGTTTTCTCTAAGTCTGAATGCTGCCCACACTGTGCCTGTGTGCTGCAGCTTGCATCTTCGCCTTTGGGAAGCTGCCGCTCGCCGATTCTCCCGGAGGCGAAGAAGCGGCTTCTTCGCACACAGAGCATTGTGGCGAGCGCAGGGAGCTCCTGAGAGCGGTTTGTGCCGAAAGAAGCCCGGGACCGGCACTTAGCTTCGGAGAGCTGCGTATCTGCGTCTTCTGCGTGTCTTGCCGCTCTACACTCAGCAAAAAGCTTTTCCACCATATCTTGCAAGGAGAAACTCTGCCAGGAAAGAAAACATCCAAAATCTTGTTCTAAAGCTTGCACGGGGGTCTGCAAAGAGTTTGGCAAGAATGAAAGGTAGTTGTCCAAAACTCGTTCTTTTCCAATAGAATAACCATGGAAAAGGCAGGAGAGTGGTAAAGTACTGTTTTCTCTAAGTCTGAAGGCTGCCCACACTGTGCCTGTGTGCTGCAACTTGCATCTTCGCCTTTGGGAAGCTGCCGCTCGCCGATTCTTCCGGAGGCGAAGAAGCGGCTTCTTCGCACACAGAGCATTGTGGCGAGCGCAGGGAGCTCCTGAGAGCGGTTTGTGCCGAAAGAAGCCCGGGACCGGCACTTAGCTTCGGAGAGCTGCGTATCTGCGTCTTCTGCGTGTCTTGCCGCTCTACACTCAGCAAAAAGCTTTACCACCATATCTTGCAAGGAGAAACTCTGCCAGGAAAGAAAACATCCAAAATCTTGTTCTAAAGCTTGCACGGGGGTCTGCAAAGAGTTTGGCAAGAATGAAAGGTAGTTGTCCAAAACTCGTTCTTTTCCAATAGAATAACCATGGAAAAGGCAGGAGAGTGGTAAAGTACCGTTTTCTCTAAGTCTGAAGGCTGCCCACACTGTGCCTGTGTGCTGCAGCTTGCATCTTCGCCTTTGGGAAGCTGCCGCTCGCCGATTCTCCCGGAGGCGAAGAAGCGGCTTCTTCGCACACAGAGCATTGTGGCGAGCGCAGGGAGCTCCTGAGAGCGGTTTGTGCCGAAAGAAGCCCGGGACCGGCACTTAGCTGCGGAGAGCTGCGTATCTGCGTCTTCTGCGTGTCTTGCCGCTCTACACTCAGCAAAAAGCTTTTCCAGCATATCTTGCAAGGAGAAACTCTGCCAGGAAAGAAAACATCCAAAATCTTGTTCTAAAGCTTGCACGGGGGTCTGCAAAGAGTTTGGCAAGAATGAAAGGTAGTTGTCCAAAACTCGTTCTTTTCCAATAGAATAACCATGGAAAAGGCAGGAGAGTGGTAAAGTACTGTTTTCTCTAAGTCTGAATGCTGCCCACACTGTGCCTGTGTGCTGCAGCTTGCATCTTCGCCTTTGGGAAGCTGCCGCTCGCCGATTCTCCCGGAGGCGAAGAAGCGGCTTCTTCGCACACAGAGCATTGTGGCGAGCGCAGGGAGCTCCTGAGAGCGGTTTGTGCCGAAAGAAGCCCGGGACCGGCACTTCGCTTCGGAGAGCTGCGTATCTGCGTCTTCTGCGTGTCTTGCCGCTCTACACTCAGCAAAAAGCTTTTCCACCATATCTTGCAAGGAGAAACTCTGCCAGGAAAGAAAACATCCAAAATCTTGTTCTAAAGCTTGCACGGGGGTCTGCAAAGAGTTTGGCAAGAATGAAAGGTAGTTGTCCAAAACTCGTTCTTTTCCAATAGAATAACCATGGAAAAGGCAGGAGAGGGGTAAAGTACTGTTTTCTCTAAGTCTGAAGGCTGCCCACACTGTGCCTGTGTGCTGCAGCTTGCATCTTCGCCTTTGGGAAGCTGCCGCTCGCCGATTCTCCCGGAGGCGAAGAAGCGGCTTCTTCGCACACAGAGCATTGTGGCGAGCGCAGGGAGCTCCTGAGAGCGGTTTGTGCCGAAAGAAGCCCGGGACCGGCACTTAGCTGCGGAGAGCTGCGTATCTGCGTCTTCTGCGTGTCTTGCCGCTCTACACTCAGCAAAAAGCTTTTCCAGCATATCTTGCAAGGAGAAACTCTGCCAGGAAAGAAAACATCCAAAATCTTGTTCTAAAGCTTGCACGGGGGTCTGCAAAGAGTTTGGCAAGAATGAAAGGTAGTTGTCCAAAACTCGTTCTTTTCCAATAGAATAACCATGGAAAAGGCAGGAGAGTGGTAAAGTACTGTTTTCTCTAAGTCTGAAGGCTCCCCACACTGTGCCTGTGTGCTGCAGCTTGCATCTTCGCCTTTGGGAAGCTGCCACTCGCCGATTCTCCCAGAGGCGAAGAAGCGGCTTCTTCGCACACAGAGCATTGTGGCGAGCGCAGGGAGCTCCTGAGAGCGGTTTGTGCCGAAAGAAGCCCGGGACCGGCACTTAGCTTCGGAGAGCTGCGTATCTGCGTCTTCTGCGTGTCTTGCCGCTCTACACTCAGCAAAAAGCTTTTCCACCATATCTTGCAAGGAGAAACTCTGCCAGGAAAGAAAACATCCAAAATCTTGTTCTAAAGCTTGCACGGGGGTCTGCAAAGAGTTTGGCAAGAATGAAAGGTAGTTGTCCAAAACTCGTTCTTTTCCAATAGAATAACCATGGAAAAGGCAGGAGAGTGGTAAAGTACCGTTTTCTCTAAGTCTGAAGGCTGCCCACACTGTGCCTGTGTGCTGCAGCTTGCATCTTCGCCTTTGGGAAGCTGCCGCTCGCCGATTCTCCCGGAGGCGAAGAGGCGGCTTCTTCGCACACAGAGCATTGTGGCGAGCGCAGGGAGCTCCTGAGAGCGGTTTGTGCCGAAAGAAGCCCGGGACCGGCACTTAGCTTCGGAGAGCTGCGTATCTGCGTCTTCTGCGTGTCTTGCCGCTCTACACTCAGCAAAAAGCTTTTCCAGCATATCTTGCAAGGAGAAACTCTGCCAGGAAAGAAAACATCCAAAATCTTGTTCTAAAGCTTGCACGGGGGTCTGCAAAGAGTTTGGCAAGAATGAAAGGTAGTTGTCCAAAACTCGTTCTTTTCCAATAGAATAACCATGGAAAAGGCAGGAGAGTGGTAAAGTACTGTTTTCTCTAAGTCTGAATGCTGCCCACACTGTGCCTGTGTGCTGCAGCTTGCATCTTCGCCTTTGGGAAGCTGCCGCTCGCCGATTCTCCCGGAGGCGAAGAAGCGGCTTCTTCGCACACAGAGCATTGTGGCGAGCGCAGGGAGCTCCTGAGAGCGGTTTGTGCCGAAAGAAGCCCGGGACCGGCACTTCGCTTCGGAGAGCTGCGTATCTGCGTCTTCTGCGTGTCTTGCCGCTCTACACTCAGCAAAAAGCTTTTCCACCATATCTTGCAAGGAGAAACTCTGCCAGGAAAGAAAACATCCAAAATCTTGTTCTAAAGCTTGCACGGGGGTCTGCAAAGAGTTTGGCAAGAATGAAAGGTAGTTGTCCAAAACTCGTTCTTTTCCAATAGAATAACCATGGAAAAGGCAGGAGAGTGGTAAAGTACCGTTTTCTCTAAGTCTGAATGCTGCCCACACTGTGCCTGTGTGCTGCAGCTTGCATCTTCGCCTTTGGGAAGCTGCCGCTCGCCGATTCTCCCGGAGGCGAAGAAGCGGCTTCTTCGCACACAGAGCATTGTGGCGAGCGCAGGGAGCTCCTGAGAGCGGTTTGTGCCGAAAGAAGCCCGGGACCGGCACTTAGCTTCGGAGAGCTGCGTATCTGCGTCTTCTGCGTGTCTTGCCGCTCTACACTCAGCAAAAAGCTTTTCCACCATATCTTGCAAGGAGAAACTCTGCCAGGAAAGAAAACATCCAAAATCTTGTTCTAAAGCTTGCACGGGGGTCTGCAAAGAGTTTGGCAAGAATGAAAGGTAGTTGTCCAAAACTCGTTCTTTTCCAATAGAATAACCATGGAAAAGGCAGGAGAGTGGTAAAGTACTGTTTTCTCTAAGTCTGAAGGCTGCCCACACTGTGCCTGTGTGCTGCAGCTTGCATCTTCGCCTTTGGGAAGCTGCCGCTCGCCGATTCTCCCGGAGGCGAAGAAGCGGCTTCTTCGCACACAGAGCATTGTGGCGAGCGCAGGGAGCTCCTGAGAGCGGTTTGTGCCGAAAGAAGCCCGGGACCGGCACTTAGCTTCGGAGAGCTGCGTATCTGCGTCTTCTGCGTGTCTTGCCGCTCTACACTCAGCAAAAAGCTTTTCCACCATATCTTGCAAAAAGAAACTCTGCCAGGAAAGAAAACATCCAAAATCTTGTTCTAAAGCTTGCACGGGGGTCTGCAAAGAGTTTGGCAAGAATGAAAGGTAGTTGTCCAAAACTCGTTCTTTTCCAATAGAATAACCATGGAAAAGGCAGGAGAGGGGTAAAGTACTGTTTTCTCTAAGTCTGAAGGCTGCCCACACTGTGCCTCTGTGCTGCAGCTTGCATCTTCGCCTTTGGGAAGCTGCCGCTCGCCGATTCTCCCGCAGGCGAAGAAGCGGCTTCTTCGCACACAGAGCATTGTGGCGAGCGCAGGGAGCTCCTGAGAGCGGTTTGTGCCGAAAGAAGCCCGGGACCGGCACTTAGCTTCGGAGAGCTGCGTATCTGCGTCTTCTGCGTGTCTTGCCGCTCTACACTCAGCAAAAAGCTTTTCCACCATATCTTGCAAGGAGAAACTCTGCCAGGAAAGAAAACATCCAAAATCTTGTTCTAAAGCTTGCACGGGGGTCTGCAAAGAGTTTGGCAAGAATGAAAGGTAGTTGTCCAAAACTCGTTCTTTTCCAATAGAATAACCATGGAAAAGGCAGGAGAGTGGTAAAGTACTGTTTTCTCTAAGTCTGAAGGCTGCCCACACTGTGCCTGTGTGCTGCAGCTTGCATCTTCGCCTTTGGGAAGCTGCCGCTCGCCGATTCTCCCGGAGGCGAAGAAGCGGCTTCTTCGCACACAGAGCATTGTGGCGAGCGCAGGGAGCTCCTGAGAGCGGTTTGTGCCGAAAGAAGCCCGGGACCGGCACTTAGCTTCGGAGAGCTGCGTATCTGCGTCTTCTGCGTGTCTTGCCGCTCTACACTCAGCAAAAAGCTTTACCACCATATCTTGCAAGGAGAAACTCTGCCAGGAAAGAAAACATCCAAAATCTTGTTCTAAAGCTTGCACGGGGGTCTGCAAAGAGTTTGGCAAGAATGAAAGGTAGTTGTCCAAAACTCGTTCTTTTCCAATAGAATAACCATGGAAAAGGCAGGAGAGTGGTAAAGTACCGTTTTCTCTAAGTCTGAAGGCTGCCCACACTGTGCCTGTGTGCTGCAGCTTGCATCTTCGCCTTTGGGAAGCTGCCGCTCGCCGATTCTCCCGCAGGCGAAGAAGCGGCTTCTTCGCACACAGAGCATTGTGGTGAGCGCAGGGAGCTCCTGAGAGCGGTTTGTGCCGAAAGAAGCCCGGGACCGGCACTTAGCTGCGGAGAGCTGCGTATCTGCGTCTTCTGCGTGTCTTGCCGCTCTACACTCAGCAAAAAGCTTTTCCACCATATCTTGCAAGGAGAAACTCTGCCAGGAAAGAAAACATCCAAAATCTTGTTCTAAAGCTTGCACGGGGGTCTGCAAAGAGTTTGGCAAGAATGAAAGGTAGTTGTCCAAAACTCGTTCTTTTCCAATAGAATAACCATGGAAAAGGCAGGAGAGTGGTAAAGTACTGTTTTCTCTAAGTCTGAATGCTGCCCACACTGTGCCTGTGTGCTGCAGCTTGCATCTTCGCCTTTGGGAAGCTGCCGCTCGCCGATTCTCCCGGAGGCGAAGAAGCGGCTTCTTCGCACACAGAGCATTGTGGCGAGCGCAGGGAGCTCCTGAGAGCGGTTTGTGCCGAAAGAAGCCCGGGACCGGCACTTCGCTTCGGAGAGCTGCGTATCTGCGTCTTCTGCGTGTCTTGCCGCTCTACACTCAGCAAAAAGCTTTTCCACCATATCTTGCAAGGAGAAACTCTGCCAGGAAAGAAAACATCCAAAATCTTGTTCTAAAGCTTGCACGGGGGTCTGCAAAGAGTTTGGCAAGAATGAAAGGTAGTTGTCCAAAACTCGTTCTTTTCCAATAGAATAACCATGGAAAAGGCAGGAGAGGGGTAAAGTACTGTTTTCTCTAAGTCTGAAGGCTGCCCACACTGTGCCTGTGTGCTGCAGCTTGCATCTTCGCCTTTGGGAAGCTGCCGCTCGCCGATTCTCCCGGAGGCGAAGAAGCGGCTTCTTCGCACACAGAGCATTGTGGCGAGCGCAGGGAGCTCCTGAGAGCGGTTTGTGCCGAAAGAAGCCCGGGACCGGCACTTAGCTGCGGAGAGCTGCGTATCTGCGTCTTCTGCGTGTCTTGCCGCTCTACACTCAGCAAAAAGCTTTTCCACCATATCTTGCAAGGAGAAACTCTGCCAGGAAAGAAAACATCCAAAATCTTGTTCTAAAGCTTGCACGGGGGTCTGCAAAGAGTTTGGCAAGAATGAAAGGTAGTTGTCCAAAACTCGTTCTTTTCCAATAGAATAACCATGGAAAAGGCAGGAGAGTGGTAAAGTACTGTTTTCTCTAAGTCTGAAGGCTCCCCACACTGTGCCTGTGTGCTGCAGCTTGCATCTTCGCCTTTGGGAAGCTGCCGCTCGCCGATTCTCCCAGAGGCGAAGAAGCGGCTTCTTCGCACACAGAGCATTGTGGCGAGCGCAGGGAGCTCCTGAGAGCGGTTTGTGCCGAAAGAAGCCCGGGACCGGCACTTAGCTTCGGAGAGCTGCGTATCTGCGTCTTCTGCGTGTCTTGCCGCTCTACACTCAGCAAAAAGCTTTTCCACCATATCTTGCAAGGAGAAACTCTGCCAGGAAAGAAAACATCCAAAATCTTGTTCTAAAGCTTGCACGGGGGTCTGCAAAGAGTTTGGCAAGAATGAAAGGTAGTTGTCCAAAACTCGTTCTTTTCCAATAGAATAACCATGGAAAAGGCAGGAGAGTGGTAAAGTACCGTTTTCTCTAAGTCTGAATGCTGCCCACACTGTGCCTGTGTGCTGCAGCTTGCATCTTCGCCTTTGGGAAGCTGCCGCTCGCCGATTCTCCCGGAGGCGAAGAAGCGGCTTCTTCGCACACAGAGCATTGTGGCGAGCGCAGGGAGCTCCTGAGAGCGGTTTGTGCCGAAAGAAGCCCGGGACCGGCACTTAGCTTCGGAGAGCTGCGTATCTGCGTCTTCTGCGTGTCTTGCCGCTCTACACTCAGCAAAAAGCTTTTCCACCATATCTTGCAAGGAGAAACTCTGCCAGGAAAGAAAACATCCAAAATCTTGTTCTAAAGCTTGCACGGGGGTCTGCAAAGAGTTTGGCAAGAATGAAAGGTAGTTGTCCAAAACTCGTTCTTTTCCAATAGAATAACCATGGAAAAGGCAGGAGAGTGGTAAAGTACTGTTTTCTCTAAGTCTGAAGGCTGCCCACACTGTGCCTGTGTGCTGCAGCTTGCATCTTCGCCTTTGGGAAGCTGCCGCTCGCCGATTCTCCCGGAGGCGAAGAAGCGGCTTCTTCGCACACAGAGCATTGTGGCGAGCGCAGGGAGCTCCTGAGAGCGGTTTGTGCCGAAAGAAGCCCGGGACCGGCACTTAGCTTCGGAGAGCTGCGTATCTGCGTCTTCTGCGTGTCTTGCCGCTCTACACTCAGCAAAAAGCTTTTCCACCATATCTTGCAAGGAGAAACTCTGCCAGGAAAGAAAACATCCAAAATCTTGTTCTAAAGCTTGCACGGGGGTCTGCAAAGAGTTTGGCAAGAATGAAAGGTAGTTGTCCAAAACTCGTTCTTTTCCAATAGAATAACCATGGAAAAGGCAGGAGAGGGGTAAAGTACTGTTTTCTCTAAGTCTGAAGGCTGCCCACACTGTGCCTCTGTGCTGCAGCTTGCATCTTCGCCTTTGGGAAGCTGCCGCTCGCCGATTCTCCCGGAGGCGAAGAAGCGGCTTCTTCGCACACAGAGCATTGTGGCGAGCGCAGGGAGCTCCTGAGAGCGGTTTGTGCCGAAAGAAGCCCGGGACCGGCACTTAGCTTCGGAGAGCTGCGTATCTGCGTCTTCTGCGTGTCTTGCCGCTCTACACTCAGCAAAAAGCTTTTCCACCATATCTTGCAAGGAGAAACTCTGCCAGGAAAGAAAACATCCAAAATCTTGTTCTAAAGCTTGCACGGGGGTCTGCAAAGAGTTTGGCAAGAATGAAAGGTAGTTGTCCAAAACTCGTTCTTTTCCAATAGAATAACCATGGAAAAGGCAGGAGAGTGGTAAAGTACTGTTTTCTCTAAGTCTGAATGCTGCCCACACTGTGCCTGTGTGCTGCAGCTTGCATCTTCGCCTTTGGGAAGCTGCCGCTCGCCGATTCTCCCGGAGGCGAAGAAGCGGCTTCTCCGCACACAGAGCATTGTGGCGAGCGCAGGGAGCTCCTGAGAGCGGTTTGTGCCGAAAGAAGCCCGGGACCGGCACTTAGCTTCGGAGAGCTGCGTATCTGCGTCTTCTGCGTGTCTTGCCGCTCTACACTCAGCAAAAAGCTTTTCCAGCATATCTTGCAAGGAGAAACTCTGCCAGGAAAGAAAACATCCAAAATCTTGTTCTAAAGCTTGCACGGGGGTCTGCAAAGAGTTTGGCAAGAATGAAAGGTAGTTGTCCAAAACTTGTTCTTTTCCAATAGAATAACCATGGAAAAGGCAGGAGAGTGGTAAAGTACTGTTTTCTCTAAGTCTGAAGGCTGCCCACACTGTGCCTGTGTGCTGCAGCTTGCATCTTCGCCTTTGGGAAGCTGCCGCTCGCCGATTCTCCCGCAGGCGAAGAAGCGGCTTCTTCGCACACAGAGCATTGTGGCGAGCGCAGGGAGCTCCTGAGAGCGGTTTGTGCCGAAAGAAGCCCGGGACCGGCACTTAGCTTCGGAGAGCTGCGTATCTGCGTCTTCTGCGTGTCTTGCCGCTCTAGACTCAGCAAAAAGCTTTTCCAGCATATCTTGCAAGGAGAAACTCTGCCAGGAAAGAAAACATCCAAAGTCTTGTTCTAAAGCTTGCACGCGGGTCTGCAAAGAGTTTGGCAAGAATGAAAGGTAGTTGTCCAAAACTCGTTCTTTTCCAATAGAATAACCATGGAAAAGGCAGGAGAGTGGTAAAGTACTGTTTTCTCTAAGTCTGAATGCTGCCCACACTGTGCCTGTGTGCTGCAGCTTGCATCTTCGCCTTTGGGAAGCTGCCGCTCGCCGATTCTCCCGGAGGCGAAGAAGCGGCTTCTTCGCACACAGAGCATTGTGGCGAGCGCAGGGAGCTCCTGAGAGCGGTTTGTGCCGAAAGAAGCCCGGGACCGGCACTTAGCTTCGGAGAGCTGCGTATCTGCGTCTTCTGCGTGTCTTGCCGCTCTACACTCAGCAAAAAGCTTTTCCACCATATCTTGCAAGGAGAAACTCTGCCAGGGAAGAAAACATCCAAAATCTTGTTCTAAAGCTTGCACGGGGGTCTGCAAAGAGTTTGGCAAGAATGAAAGGTAGTTGTCCAAAACTCGTTCTTTTCCAATAGAATAACCATGGAAAAGGCAGGAGAGTGGTAAAGTACTGTTTTCTCTAAGTCTGAAGGCTGCCCACACTGTGCCTGTGTGCTGCAGCTTGCATCTTCGCCTTTGGGAAGCTGCCGCTCGCCGATTCTCCCGCAGGCGAAGAAGCGGCTTCTTCGCACACAGAGCATTGTGGCGAGCGCAGGGAGCTCCTGAGAGCGGTTTGTGCCGAAAGAAGCCCGGGACCGGCACTTAGCTTCGGAGAGCTGCGTATCTGCGTCTTCTGCGTGTCTTGCCGCTCTACACTCAGCAAAAAGCTTTTCCACCATATCTTGCAAGGAGAAACTCTGCCAGGAAAGAAAACATCCAAAATCTTGTTCTAAAGCTTGCACGGGGGTCTGCAAAGAGTTTGGCAAGAATGAAAGGTAGTTGTCCAAAACTCGTTCTTTTCCAATAGAATAACCATGGAAAAGGCAGGAGAGTGGTAAAGTACTGTTTTCTCTAAGTCTGAATGCTGCCCACACTGTGCCTGTGTGCTGCAGCTTGCATCTTCGCCTTTGGGAAGCTGCCGCTCGCCGATTCTCCCGGAGGCGAAGAAGCGGCTTCTTCGCACACAGAGCATTGTGGCGAGCGCAGGGAGCTCCTGAGAGCGGTTTGTGCCGAAAGAAGCCCGGGACCGGCACTTAGCTTCGGAGAGCTGCGTATCTGCGTCTTCTGCGTGTCTTGCCGCTCTACACTCAGCAAAAAGCTTTTCCACCATATCTTGCAAGGAGAAACTCTGCCAGGAAAGAAAACATCCAAAATCTTGTTCTAAAGCTTGCACGGGGGTCTGCAAAGAGTTTGGCAAGAATGAAAGGTAGTTGTCCAAAACTCGTTCTTTTCCAATAGAATAACCATGGAAAAGGCAGGAGAGTGGTAAAGTGCTGTTTTCTCTAAGTCTGAAGGCTGCCCACACTGTGCCTGTGTGCTGCAGCTTGCATCTTCGCCTTTGGGAAGCTGCCGCTCGCCGATTCTCCCGGAGGCGAAGAAGCGGCTTCTTCGCACACAGAGCATTGTGGCGAGCGCAGGGAGCTCCTGAGAGCGGTTTGTGTCGAAAGAAGCCCGGGACCGGCACTTAGCTTCGGAGAGCTGCGTATCTGCGTCTTCTGCGTGTCTTGCCGCTCTACACTCAGCAAAAAGCTTTTCCACCATATCTTGCAAGGAGAAACTCTGCCAGGAAAGAAAACATCCAAAATCTTGTTCTAAAGCTTGCACAGGGGTCTGCAAAGAGTTTGGCAAGAATGAAAGGTAGTTGTCCAAAACTCGTTCTTTTCCAATAGAATAACCATGGAAAAGGCAGGAGAGTGGTAAAGTACTGTTTTCTCTAAGTCTGAAGGCTGCCCACACTGTGCCTGTGTGCTGCAGCTTGCATCTTCGCCTTTGGGAAGCTGCCGCTCGCCGATTCTCCCGGAGGCGAAGAAGCGGCTTCTTCGCGCACAGAGCATTGTGGCGAGCGCAGGGAGCTCCTGAGAGCGGTTTGTGCCGAAAGAAGCCCGGGACCGGCACTTAGCTGCGGAGAGCTGCGTATCTGCGTCTTCTGCGTGTCTTGCCGCTCTACACTCAGCAAAAAGCTTTTCCACCATATCGTGCAAGGAGAAACTCTGCCAGGAAAGAAAACATCCAAAATCTTGTTCTAAAGCTTGCACGGGGGTCTGCAAAGAGTTTGGCAAGAATGAAAGGTAGTTGTCCAAAACTCGTTCTTTTCCAATAGAATAACCATGGAAAAGGCAGGAGAGTGGTAAAGTACTGTTTTCTCTAAGTCTGAAGGCTGCCCACACTGTGCCTGTGTGCTGCAGCTTGCATCTTCGCCTTTGGGAAGCTGCCGCTCGCCGATTCTCCCGGAGGCGAAGAAGCGGCTTCTTCGCACACAGAGCATTGTGGCGAGCGCAGGGAGCTCCTGAGAGCGGTTTGTGCCGAAAGAAGCCCGGGACCGGCACTTAGCTGCGTAGAGCTGCGTATCTGCGTCTTCTGCGTGTCTTGCCGCTCTACACTCAGCAAAAAGCTTTTCCACCATATCTTGCAAGGAGAAACTCTGCCAGGAAAGAAAACATCCAAAATCTTGTTCTAAAGCTTGCACGGGGGTCTGCAAAGAGTTTGGCAAGAATGAAAGGTAGTTGTCCAAAACTCGTTCTTTTCCAATAGAATAACCATGGAAAAGGCAGGAGAGTGGTAAAGTACTGTTTTCTCTAAGTCTGAAGGCTGCCCACACTGTGCCTGTGTGCTGCAGCTTGCATCTTCGCCTTTGGGAAGCTGCCGCTCGCCGATTCTCCCGGAGGCGAAGAAGCGGCTTCTTCGCACACAGAGCATTGTGGCGAGCGCAGGGAGCTCCTGAGAGCGGTTTGTGTCGAAAGAAGCCCGGGACCGGCACTTAGCTTCGGAGAGCTGCGTATCTGCGTCTTCTGCGTGTCTTGCCGCTCTACACTCAGCAAAAAGCTTTTCCACCATATCTTGCAAGGAGAAACTCTGCCAGGAAAGAAAACATCCAAAATCTTGTTCTAAAGCTTGCACGGGGGTCTGCAAAGAGTTTGGCAAGAATGAAAGGTAGTTGTCCAAAACTCGTTCTTTTCCAATAGAATAACCATGGAAAAGGCAGGAGAGTGGTAAAGTACCGTTTTCTCTAAGTCTGAATGCTGCCCACACTGTGCCTGTGTGCTGCAGCTTGCATCTTCGCCTTTGGGAAGCTGCCGCTCGCCGATTCTCCCGGAGGCGAAGAAGCGGCTTCTTCGCACACAGAGCATTGTGGCGAGCGCAGGCAGCCCCTGAGAGCGGTTTGTGCCGAAAGAAGCCCGGGACCGGCACTTAGCTTCGGAGAGCTGCGTATCTGCGTCTTCTGCGTGTCTTGCCGCTCTACACTCAGCAAAAAGCTTTTCCACCATATCTTGCAAGGAGAAACTCTGCCAGGAAAGAAAACATCCAAAATCTTGTTCTAAAGCTTGCACGGGGGTCTGCAAAGAGTTTGGCAAGAATGAAAGGTAGTTGTCCAAAACTCGTTCTTTTCCAATAGAATAACCATGGAAAAGGCAGGAGAGTGGTAAAGTACTGTTTTCTCGAAGTCTGAAGGCTGCCCACACTGTGCCTGTGTGCTGCAGCTTGCATCTTCGCCTTTGGGAAGCTGCCGCTCGCCGATTCTCCCGGAGGCGAAGAAGCGGCTTCTTCGCACACAGAGCATTGTGGCGAGCGCAGGGAGCTCCTGAGAGCGGTTTGTGCCGAAAGAAGCCCGGGACCGGCACTTCGCTTCGGAGAGCTGCGTATCTGCGTCTTCTGCGTGTCTTGCCGCTCTACACTCAGCAAAAAGCTTTTCCACCATATCTTGCAAGGAGAAACTCTGCCAGGAAAGAAAACATCCAAAATCTTGTTCTAAAGCTTGCACGGGGGTCTGCAAAGAGTTTGGCAAGAATGAAAGGTAGTTGTCCAAAACTCGTTCTTTTCCAATAGAATAACCATGGAAAAGGCAGGAGAGTGGTAAAGTACCGTTTTCTCTAAGTCTGAAGGCTGCCCACACTGTGCCTGTGTGCTGCAGCTTGCATCTTCGCCTTTGGGAAGCTGCCGCTCGCCGATTCTCCCGGAGGCGAAGAAGCGGCTTCTTCGCACACAGAGCATTGTGGCGAGCGCAGGGAGCTCCTGAGAGCGGTTTGTGCCGAAAGAAGCCCGGGACCGGCACTTAGCTGCGGAGAGCTGCGTATCTGCGTCTTCTGCGTGTCTTGCCGCTCTACACTCAGCAAAAAGCTTTTCCACCATATCTTGCAAGGAGAAACTCTGCCAGGAAAGAAAACATCCAAAATCTTGTTCTAAAGCTTGCACGGGGGTCTGCAAAGAGTTTGGCAAGAATGAAAGGTAGTTGTCCAAAACTCGTTCTTTTCCAATAGAATAACCATGGAAAAGGCAGGAGAGTGGTAAAGTACTGTTTTCTCTAAGTCTGAATGCTGCCCACACTGTGCCTGTGTGCTGCAGCTTGCATCTTCGCCTTTGGGAAGCTGCCGCTCGCCGATTCTCCCGAGGCAAAGAAGCGGCTTCTTCGCACACAGAGCATTGTGGCGAGCGCAGGGAGCTCCTGAGAGCCGGTTTGTGCCGAAAGAAGCCCGGGACCGGCACTTAGCTGCGTAGAGCTGCGTATCTGCGTCTTCTGCGTGTCTTGCCGCTCTACACTCAGCAAAAAGCTTTTCCACCATATCTTGCAAGGAGAAACTCTGCAGGAAAGAAAACATCCAAAATCTTGTTCTAAAGCTTGCACGGGGGTCTGCAAAGAGTTTGGCAAGAATGAAAGGTAGTTGTCCAAAACTCGTTCTTTTCCAATAGAATAACCATGGAAAAGGCAGGAGAGTGGTAAAGTACCGTTTTCTCTAAGTCTGAAGGCTGCCCACACTGTGCCTGTGTGCTGCAGCTTGCATCTTCGCCTTTGGGAAGCTGCCGCTCGCCGATTCTCCCGGAGGCGAAGAAGCGGCTTCTTCGCACACAGAGCATTGTGGCGAGCGCAGGGAGCTCCTGAGAGCGGTTTGTGCCGAAAGAAGCCCGGGACCGGCACTTAGCTGCGGAGAGCTGCGTATCTGCGTCTTCTGCGTGTCTTGCCGCTCTACACTCAGCAAAAAGCTTTTCCACCATATCTTGCAAGGAGAAACTCTGCCAGGAAAGAAAACATCCAAAATCTTGTTCTAAAGCTTGCACGGGGGTCTGCAAAGAGTTTGGCAAGAATGAAAGGTAGTTGTCCAAAACTCGTTCTTTTCCAATAGAATAACCATGGAAAAGGCAGGAGAGTGGTAAAGTACTGTTTTCTCTAAGTCTGAATGCTGCCCACACTGTGCCTGTGTGCTGCAGCTTGCATCTTCGCCTTTGGGAAGCTGCCGCTCGCCGATTCTCCCGGAGGCAAAGAAGCGGCTTCTTCGCACACAGAGCATTGTGGCGAGCGCAGGGAGCTCCTGAGAGCGGTTTGTGCCGAAAGAAGCCCGGGACCGGCACTTAGCTTCGGAGAGCTGCGTATCTGCGTCTTCTGCGTGTCTTGCCGCTCTACACTCAGCAAAAAGCTTTTCCACCATATCTTGCAAGGAGAAACTCTGCCAGGAAAGAAAACATCCAAAATCTTGTTCTAAAGCTTGCACGGGGGTCTGCAAAGAGTTTGGCAAGAATGAAAGGTAGTTGTCCAAAACTCGTTCTTTTCCAATAGAATAACCATGGAAAAGGCAGGAGAGTGGTAAAGTACTGTTTTCTCTAAGTCTGAAGGCTGCCCACACTGTGCCTGTGTGCTGCAGCTTGCATCTTCGCCTTTGGGAAGCTGCCGCTCGCCGATTCTCCCGGAGGCGAAGAAGCGGCTTCTTCGCACACAGAGCATTGTGGCGAGCGCAGGGAGCTCCTGAGAGCGGTTTGTGCCGAAAGAAGCCCGGGACCGGCACTTAGCTTCGGAGAGCTGCGTATCTGCGTCTTCTGCGTGTCTTGCCGCTCTACACTCAGCAAAAAGCTTTTCCAGCATATCTTGCAAGGAGAAACTCTGCCAGGAAAGAAAACATCCAAAATCTTGTTCTAAAGCTTGCACGGGGGTCTGCAAAGAGTTTGGCAAGAATGAAAGGTAGTTGTCCAAAACTCGTTCTTTTCCAATAGAATAACCATGGAAAAGGCAGGAGAGTGGTAAAGTACCGTTTTCTCTAAGTCTGAAGGCTGCCCACACTGTGCCTGTGTGCTGCAGCTTGCATCTTCGCCTTTGGGAAGCTGCCGCTCGCCGATTCTCCCGGAGGCGAAGAAGCGGCTTCTTCGCACACAGAGCATTGTGGCGAGCGCAGGGAGCTCCTGAGAGCGGTTTGTGCCGAAAGAAGCCCGGGACCGGCACTTAGCTTCGGAGAGCTGCGTATCTGCGTCTTCTGCGTGTCTTGCCGCTCTACACTCAGCAAAAAGCTTTTCCACCATATCTTGCAAGGAGAAACTCTGCCAGGAAAGAAAAACATCCAAAATCTTGTTCTAAAGCTTGCACGGGGGTCTGCAAAGAGTTTGGCAAGAATGAAAGGTAGTTGTCCAAAACTCGTTCTTTTCCAATAGAATAACCATGGAAAAGGCAGGAGAGTGGTAAAGTACTGTTTTCTCTAAGTCTGAATGCTGCCCACACTGTGTCTGTGTGCTGCAGCTTGCATCTTCGCCTTTGGGAAGCTGCCGCTCGCCGATTCTCCCGGAGGCGAAGAAGCGGCTTCTTCGCACACAGAGCATTGTGGCGAGCGCAGGGAGCTCCTGAGAGCGGTTTGTGTCGAAAGAAGCCCGGGACCGGCACTTAGCTTCGGAGAGCTGCGTATCTGCGTCTTCTGCGTGTCTTGCCGCTCTACACTCAGCAAAAAGCTTTTCCACCATATCTTGCAAGGAGAAACTCTGCCAGGAAAGAAAACATCCAAAATCTTGTTCTAAAGCTTGCACGGGGGTCTGCAAAGAGTTTGGCAAGAATGAAAGGTAGTTGTCCAAAACTCGTTCTTTTCCAATAGAATAACCATGGAAAAGGCAGGAGAGTGGTAAAGTACTGTTTTCTCTAAGTCTGAATGCTGCCCACACTGTGCCTGTGTGCTGCAGCTTGCATCTTCGCCTTTGGGAAGCTGCCGCTCGCCGATTCTCCCGGAGGCGAAGAAGCGGCTTCTTCGCACACAGAGCATTGTGGCGAGCGCAGGGAGCTCCTGAGAGCGGTTTGTGCCGAAAGAAGCCCGGGACCGGCACTTAGCTGCGGAGAGCTGCGTATCTGCGTCTTCTGTGTGTCTTGCCGCTCTACACTCAGCAAAAAGCTTTTCCACCATATCTTGCAAGGAGAAACTCTGCCAGGAAAGAAAACATCCAAAATCTTGTTCTAAAGCTTGCACGGGGGTCTGCAAAGAGTTTGGCAAGAATGAAAGGTAGTTGTCCAAAACTCGTTCTTTTCCAATAGAATAACCATGGAAAAGGCAGGAGAGTGGTAAAGTACCGTTTTCTCTAAGTCTGAAGGCTGCCCACACTGTGCCTGTGTGCTGCAGCTTGCATCTTCGCCTTTGGGAAGCTGCCGCTCGCCGATTCTCCCGGAGGCGAAGAAGCGGCTTCTTCGCACACAGAGCATTGTGGCGAGCGCAGGGAGCTCCTGAGAGCGGTTTGTGCCGAAAGAAGCCCGGGACCGGCACTTAGCTTCGGAGAGCTGCGTATCTGCGTCTTCTGCGTGTCTTGGCGCACTACACTCAGCAAAAAGCTTTTCCACCATATCTTGCAAGGAGAAACTCTGCCAGGAAAGAAAACATCCAAAATCTTGTTCTAAAGCTTGCACGGGGGTCTGCAAAGAGTTTGGCAAGAATGAAAGGTAGTTGTCCAAAACTCGTTCTTTTCCAATAGAATAACCATGGAAAAGGCAGGAGAGTGGTAAAGTACTGTTTTCTCTAAGTCTGAAGGCTGCCCACACTGTGCCTGTGTGCTGCAGCTTGCATCTTCGCCTTTGGGAAGCTGCCGCTCGCCGATTCTCCCGCAGGCGAAGAAGCGGCTTCTTCGCACACAGAGCATTGTGGCGAGCGCAGGGAGCTCCTGAGAGCGGTTTGTGTCGAAAGAAGCCCGGGACCGGCACTTAGCTTCGGAGAGCTGCGTATCTGCGTCTTCTGCGTGTCTTGCCGCTCTACACTCAGCAAAAAGCTTTTCCACCATATCTTGCAAGGAGAAACTCTGCCAGGAAAGAAAACATCCAAAATCTTGTTCTAAAGCTTGCACGGGGGTCTGCAAAGAGTTTGGCAAGAATGAAAGGTAGTTGTCCAAAACTCGTTCTTTTCCAATAGAATAACCATGGAAAAGGCAGGAGAGTGGTAAAGTACTGTTTTCTCTAAGTCTGAAGGCTGCCCACACTGTGCCTGTGTGCTGCAGCTTGCATCTTCGCCTTTGGGAAGCTGCCGCTCGCCGATTCTCCCGGAGGCGAAGAAGCGGCTTCTTCGCACACAGAGCATTGTGGCGAGCGCAGGGAGCTCCTGAGAGCGGTTTGTGCCGAAAGAAGCCCGGGACCGGCACTTAGCTTCGGAGAGCTGCGTATCTGCGTCTTCTGCGTGTCTTGCCGCTCTACACTCAGCAAAAAGCTTTTCCAGCATATCTTGCAAGGAGAAACTCTGCCAGGAAAGAAAACATCCAAAATCTTGTTCTAAAGCTTGCACGGGGGTCTGCAAAGAGTTTGGCAAGAATGAAAGGTAGTTGTCCAAAACTCGTTCTTTTCCAATAGAATAACCATGGAAAAGGCAGGAGAGTGGTAAAGTACTGTTTTCTCTAAGTCTGAATGCTGCCCACACTGTGCCTGTGTGCTGCAGCTTGCATCTTCGCCTTTGGGAAGCTGCCGCTCGCCGATTCTCCCGGAGGCGAAGAAGCGGCTTCTTCGCACACAGAGCATTGTGGCGAGCGCAGGGAGCTCCTGAGAGCGGTTTGTGCCGAAAGAAGCCCGGGACCGGCACTTAGCTTCGGAGAGCTGCGTATCTGCGTCTTCTGCGTGTCTTGCCGCTCTACACTCAGCAAAAAGCTTTTCCACCATATCTTGCAAGGAGAAACTCTGCCAGGAAAGAAAACATCCAAAATCTTGTTCTAAAGCTTGCACGGGGGTCTGCAAAGAGTTTGGCAAGAATGAAAGGTAGTTGTCCAAAACTCGTTCTTTTCCAATAGAATAACCATGGAAAAGGCAGGAGAGTGGTAAAGTACTGTTTTCTCTAAGTCTGAAGGCTGCCCACACTGTGCCTGTGTGCTGCAGCTTGCATCTTCGCCTTTGGGAAGCTGCCGCTCGCCGATTCTCCCGGAGGCGAAGAAGCGGCTTCTTCGCACACAGAGCATTGTGGCGAGCGCAGGGAGCTCCTGAGAGCGGTTTGTGCCGAAAGAAGCCCGGGACCGGCACTTAGCTTCGGAGAGCTGCGTATCTGCGTCTTCTGCGTGTCTTGCCGCTCTACACTCAGCAAAAAGCTTTTCCACCATATCTTGCAAGGAGAAACTCTGCCAGGAAAGAAAACATCCAAAATCTTGTTCTAAAGCTTGCACGGGGGTCTGCAAAGAGTTTGGCAAGAATGAAAGGTAGTTGTCCAAAACTCGTTCTTTTCCAATAGAATAACCATGGAAAAGGCAGGAGAGTGGTAAAGTACTGTTTTCTCTAAGTCTGAAGGCTGCCCACACTGTGCCTGTGTGCTGCAGCTTGCATCTTCGCCTTTGGGAAGCTGCCGCTCGCCGATTCTCCCGGAGGCGAAGAAGCGGCTTCTTCGCACACAGAGCATTGTGGCGAGCGCAGGGAGCTCCTGAGAGCGGTTTGTGCCGAAAGAAGCCCGGGACCGGCACTTAGCTTCGGAGAGCTGCGTATCTGCGTCTTCTGCGTGTCTTGCCGCTCTACACTCAGCAAAAAGCTTTTCCACCATATCTTGCAAGGAGAAACTCTGCCAGGAAAGAAAACATCCAAAATCTTGTTCTAAAGCTTGCACGGGGGTCTGCAAAGAGTTTGGCAAGAATGAAAGGTAGTTGTCCAAAACTCGTTCTTTTCCAATAGAATAACAATGGAAAAGGCAGGAGAGTGGTAAAGTACTGTTTTCTCTAAGTCTGAATGCTGCCCACACTGTGCCTGTGTGCTGCAGCTTGCATCTTCGCCTTTGGGAAGCTGCCGCTCGCCGATTCTCCCGCAGACGAAGAAGCGGCTTCTTCGCACACAGAGCATTGTGGCGAGCGCAGGGAGCCCCTGAGAGCGGTTTGTGCCGAAAGAAGCCCGGGACCGGCACTTAGCTGCGGAGAGCTGCGTATCTGCGTCTTCTGCGTGTCTTGGCGCACTACACTCAGCAAAAAGCTTTTCCAGCATATCTTGCAAGGAGAAACTCTGCCAGGAAAGAAAGCATCCAAAATCTTGTTCTAAAGCTTGCACGGGGGTCTGCAAAGAGTTTGGCAAGAATGAAAGGTAGTTGTCCAAACTCGTTCTTTTCCAATAGAATAACCATGGAAAAGGCAGGAGAGTGGTAAAGTACTGTTTTCTCTAAGTCTGAATGCTGCCCACACTGTGCCTGTGTGCTGCAGCTTGCATCTTCGCCTTTGGGAAGCTGCCGCTCGCCGATTCTCCCGGAGGCGAAGAAGCGGCTTCTTCGCACACAGAGCATTGTGGCGAGCGCAGGGAGCTCCTGAGAGCGGTTTGTGCGGAAAGAAGCCCGGGACCGGCACTTAGCTTCGGAGAGCTGCGTATCTGCGTCTTCTGCGTGTCTTGCCGCTCTACACTCAGCAAAAAGCTTTTCCACCATATCTTGCAAGGAGAAACTCTGCCAGGAAAGAAAACATCCAAAATCTTGTTCTAAAGCTTGCACGGGGGTCTGCAAAGAGTTTGGCAAGAATGAAAGGTAGTTGCCCAAAACTCGTTCTTTTCCAATAGAATAACCATGGAAAAGGCAGGAGAGTGGTAAAGTACCGTTTTCTCTAAGTCTGAAGGCTGCCCACACTGTGCCTGTGTGCTGCAGCTTGCATCTTCGCCTTTGGGAAGCTGCCGCTCGCCGATTCTCCCGGAGGCGAAGAAGCGGCTTCTTCGCACACAGAGCATTGTGGCGAGCGCAGGGAGCTCCTGAGAGCGGTTTGTGCCGAAAGAAGCCCGGGACCGGCACTTAGCTTCGGAGAGCTGCGTATCTGCGTCTTCTGCGTGTCTTGCCGCTCTACACTCAGCAAAAAGCTTTTCCACCATATCTTGCAAGGAGAAACTCTGCCAGGAAAGAAAACATCCAAAATCTTGTTCTAAAGCTTGCACGGGGGTCTGCAAAGAGTTTGGCAAGAATGAAAGGTAGTTGTCCAAAACTCGTTCTTTTCCAATAGAATAACCATGGAAAAGGCAGGAGAGTGGTAAAGTACTGTTTTCTCTAAGTCTGAAGGCTGCCCACACTGTGCCTGTGTGCTGCAGCTTGCATCTTCGCCTTTGGGAAGCTGCCGCTCGCCGATTCTCCCGGAGGCGAAGAAGCGGCTTCTTCGCACACAGAGCATTGTGGCGAGCGCAGGGAGCTCCTGAGAGCGGTTTGTGCCGAAAGAAGCCCGGGACCGGCACTTAGCTTCGGAGAGCTGCGTATCTGCGTCTTCTGCGTGTCTTGCCGCTCTACACTCAGCAAAAAGCTTTTCCACCATATCTTGCAAGGAGAAACTCTGCCAGGAAAGAAAACATCCAAAATCTTGTTCTAAAGCTTGCACGGGGGTCTGCAAAGAGTTTGGCAAGAATGAAAGGTAGTTGTCCAAAACTCGTTCTTTTCCAATAGAATAACCATGGAAAAGGCAGGAGAGTGGTAAAGTACTGTTTTCTCTAAGTCTGAATGCTGCCCACACTGTGCCTGTGTGCTGCAGCTTGCATCTTCGCCTTTGGGAAGCTGCCGCTCGCCGATTCTCCCGGAGGCGAAGAAGCGGCTTCTTCGCACACAGAGCATTGTGGCGAGCGCAGGGAGCCCCTGAGAGCGGTTTGTGCCGAAAGAAGCCCGGGACCGGCACTTAGCTTCGGAGAGCTGCGTATCTGCGTCTTCTGCGTGTCTTGGCGCACTACACTCAGCAAAAAGCTTTTCCAGCATATCTTGCAAGGAGAAACTCTGCCAGGAAAGAAAACATCCAAAATCTTGTTCTAAAGCTTGCACGGGGGTCTGCAAAGAGTTTGGCAAGAATGAAAGATAGTTGTCCAAAACTCGTTCTTTTCCAATAGAATAACCATGGAAAAGGCAGGAGAGTGGTAAAGTACTGTTTTCTCTAAGTCTGAATGCTGCCCACACTGTGCCTGTGTGCTGCAGCTTGCATCTTCGCCTTTGGGAAGCTGCCGCTCGCCGATTCTCCCGGAGGCGAAGAAGCGGCTTCTTCGCACACAGAGCATTGTGGCGAGCGCAGGGAGCCCCTGAGAGCGGTTTGTGCCGAAAGAAGCCCGGGACCGGCACTTAGCTTCGGAGAGCTGCGTATCTGCGTCTTCTGCGTGTCTTGCCGCTCTACACTCAGCAAAAAGCTTTTCCACCATATCTTGCAAGGAGAAACTCTGCCAGGAAAGAAAACATCCAAAATCTTGTTCTAAAGCTTGCACGGGGGTCTGCAAAGAGTTTGGCAAGAATGAAAGGTAGTTGCCCAAAACTCGTTCTTTTCCAATAGAATAACCATGGAAAAGGCAGGAGAGTGGTAAAGTACCGTTTTCTCTAAGTCTGAAGGGCTGCCCACACTGTGCCTGTGTGCTGCAGCTTGCATCTTCGCCTTTGGGAAGCTGCCGCTCGCCGATTCTCCCGCAGGCGAAGAAGCGGCTTCTTCGCACACAGAGCATTGTGGCGAGCGCAGGGAGCTCCTGAGAGCGGTTTGTGCCGAAAGAAGCCCGGGACCGGCACTTAGCTTCGGAGAGCTGCGTATCTGCGTCTTCTGCGTGTCTTGCCGCTCTACACTCAGCAAAAAGCTTTTCCAGCATATCTTGCAAGGAGAAACTCTGCCAGGAAAGAAAACATCCAAAATCTTGTTCTAAAGCTTGCACGGGGGTCTGCAAAGAGTTTGGCAAGAATGAAAGGTAGTTGTCCAAAACTCGTTCTTTTCCAATAGAATAACCATGGAAAAGGCAGGAGAGTGGTAAAGTACTGTTTTCTCTAAGTCTGAAGGCTGCCCACACTGTGCCTGTGTGCTGCAGCTTGCATCTTCGCCTTTGGGAAGCTGCCGCTCGCCGATTCTCCCGCAGGCGAAGAAGCGGCTTCTTCGCACACAGAGCATTGTGGCGAGCGCAGGCAGCCCCTGAGAGCGGTTTGTGCCGAAAGAAGCCCGGGACCGGCACTTAGCTTCGGAGAGCTGCGTATCTGCGTCTTCTGCGTGTCTTGCCGCTCTACACTCAGCAAAAAGCTTTTCCACCATATCTTGCAAGGAGAAACTCTGCCAGGAAAGAAAACATCCAAAATCTTGTTCTAAAGCTTGCACGGGGGTCTGCAAAGAGTTTGGCAAGAATGAAAGGTAGTTGTCCAAAACTCGTTCTTTTCCAATAGAATAACCATGGAAAAGGCAGGAGAGTGGTAAAGTACTGTTTTCTCTAAGTCTGAAGGCTGCCCACACTGTGCCTGTGTGCTGCAGCTTGCATCTTCGCCTTTGGGAAGCTGCCGCTCGCCGATTCTCCCGGAGGCGAAGAAGCGGCTTCTTCGCACACAGAGCATTGTGGCGAGCGCAGGGAGCTCCTGAGAGCGGTTTGTGCAGAAAGAAGCCCGGGACCGGCACTTAGCTTCGGAGAGCTGCGTATCTGCGTCTTCTGCGTGTCTTGCCGCTCTACACTCAGCAAAAAGCTTTTCCACCATATCTTGCAAGGAGAAACTCTGCCAGGAAAGAAAACATCCAAAATCCTGTTCTAAAGCTTGCACGGGGGTCTGCAAAGAGTTTGGCAAGAATGAAAGGTAGTTGTCCAAAACTCGTTCTTTTCCAATAGAATAACCATGGAAAAGGCAGGAGAGTGGTAAAGTACCGTTTTCTCTAAGTCTGAAGGCTGCCCACACTGTGCCTGTGTGCTGCAGCTTGCATCTTCGCCTTTGGGAAGCTGCCGCTCGCCGATTCTCCCGGAGGCGAAGAAGCGGCTTCTTCGCACACAGAGCATTGTGGCGAGCGCAGGGAGCTCCTGAGAGCGGTTTGTGCCGAAAGAAGCCCGGGACCGGCACTTAGCTGCGGAGAGCTGCGTATCTGCGTCTTCTGCGTGTCTTGCCGCTCTACACTCAGCAAAAAGCTTTTCCACCATATCTTGCAAGGAGAAACTCTGCCAGGAAAGAAAACATCCAAAATCTTGTTCTAAAGCTTGCACGGGGGTCTGCAAAGAGTTTGGCAAAAATGAAAGGTAGTTGTCCAAAACTCGTTCTTTTCCAATAGAATAACCATGGAAAAGGCAGGAGAGTGGTAAAGTACTGTTTTCTCTAAGTCTGAATGCTGCCCACACTGTGCCTGTGTGCTGCAGCTTGCATCTTCGCCTTTGGGAAGCTGCCGCTCGCCGATTCTCCCGGAGGCAAAGAAGCGGCTTCTTCGCACACAGAGCATTGTGGCGAGCGCAGGGAGCTCCTGAGAGCGGTTTGTGCCGAAAGAAGCCCGGGACCGGCACTTAGCTGCGTAGAGCTGCGTATCTGCGTCTTCTGCGTGTCTTGCCGCTCTACACTCAGCAAAAAGCTTTTCCACCATATCTTGCAAGGAGAAACTCTGCCAGGAAAGAAAACATCCAAAATCTTGTTCTAAAGCTTGCACGGGGGTCTGCAAAGAGTTTGGCAAGAATGAAAGGTAGTTGTCCAAAACTCGTTCTTTTCCAATAGAATAACCATGGAAAAGGCAGGAGAGTGGTAAAGTACTGTTTTCTCTAAGTCTGAATTCTGCCCACACTGTGCCTGTGTGCTGCAGCCTGCATCTTCACCTTTGGGAAGCTGCCGCTCGCCGATTCTCCCGCAGGCGAAGAAGCGGCTTCTTCGCACACAGAGCATTGTGGCGAGCGCAGGGAGCTCCTGAGAGCGGTTTGTGCCGAAAGAAGCCCGGGACCGGCACTTAGCTTCGGAGAGCTGCGTATCTGCGTCTTCTGCGTGTCTTGCCGCTCTACACTCAGCAAAAAGCTTTTCCACCATATCTTGCAAGGAGAAACTCTGCCAGGAAAGAAAACATCCAAAATCTTGTTCTAAAGCTTGCACGGGGGTCTGCAAAGAGTTTGGCAAGAATGAAAGGTAGTTGTCCAAAACTCGTTCTTTTCCAATAGAATAACCATGGAAAAGGCAGGAGAGTGGTAAAGTACCGTTTTCTCTAAGTCTGAAGGCTGCCCACACTGTGCCTGTGTGCTGCAGCTTGCATCTTCGCCTTTGGGAAGCTGCCGCTCGCCGATTCTCCCGGAGGCGAAGAAGCGGCTTCTTCGCACACAGAGCATTGTGGCGAGCGCAGGGAGCTCCTGAGAGCGGTTTGTGCCGAAAGAAGCCCGGGACCGGCACTTAGCTTCGGAGAGCTGCGTATCTGCGTCTTCTGCGTGTCTTGCCGCTCTACACTCAGCAAAAAGCTTTTCCACCATATCTTGCAAGGAGAAACTCTGCCAGGAAAGAAAACATCCAAAATCTTGTTCTAAAGCTTGCACGGGGGTCTGCAAAGAGTTTGGCAAGAATGAAAGGTAGTTGTCCAAAACTCGTTCTTTTCCAATAGAATAACCATGGAAAAGGCAGGAGAGTGGTAAAGTACTGTTTTCTCTAAGTCTGAAGGCTGCCCACACTGTGCCTGTGTGCTGCAGCTTGCATCTTCGCCTTTGGGAAGCTGCCGCTCGCCGATTCTCCCGCAGGCGAAGAAGCGGCTTCTTCGCACACAGAGCATTGTGGCGAGCGCAGGGAGCTCCTGAGAGCGGTTTGTGCCGAAAGAAGCCCGGGACCGGCACTTAGCTTCGGAGAGCTGCGTATCTGCGTCTTCTGCGTGTCTTGCCGCTCTACACTCAGCAAAAAGCTTTTCCACCATATCTTGCAAGGAGAAACTCTGCCAGGAAAGAAAACATCCAAAATCTTGTTCTAAAGCTTGCACGGGGGTCTGCAAAGAGTTTGGCAAGAATGAAAGGTAGTTGTCCAAAACTCGTTCTTTTCCAATAGAATAACCATGGAAAAGGCAGGAGAGTGGTAAAGTACTGTTTTCTCTAAGTCTGAATGCTGCCCACACTGTGCCTGTGTGCTGCAGCTTGCATCTTCGCCTTTGGGAAGCTGCCGCTCGCCGATTCTCCCGGAGGCGAAGAAGCGGCTTCTTCGCACACAGAGCATTGTGGCGAGCGCAGGGAGCTCCTGAGAGCGGTTTGTGCCGAAAGAAGCCCGGGACCGGCACTTAGCTTCGGAGAGCTGCGTATCTGCGTCTTCTGCGTGTCTTGCCGCTCTACACTCAGCAAAAAGCTTTTCCACCATATCTTGCAAGGAGAAACTCTGCCAGGAAAGAAAACATCCAGAATCTTGTTCTAAAGCTTGCACGGGGGTCTGCAAAGAGTTTGGCAAGAATGAAAGGTAGTTGTCCAAAACTCGTTCTTTTCCAATAGAATAACCATGGAAAAGGCATGAGAGTGGTAAAGTACTGTTTTCTCTAAGTCTGAATGCTGCCCACACTGTGCCTGTGTGCTGCAGCTTGCATCTTCGCCTTTGGGAAGCTGCCGCTCGCCGATTCTCCCGGAGGCGAAGAAGCGGCTTCTTCGCACACAGAGCATTGTGGCGAGCGCAGGGAGCTCCTGAGAGCGGTTTGTGTCGAAAGAAGCCCGGGACCGGCACTTAGCTTCGGAGAGCTGCGTATCTGCGTCTTCTGCGTGTCTTGCCGCTCTACACTCAGCAAAAAGCTTTTCCACCATATCTTGCAAGGAGAAACTCTGCCAGGAAAGAAAACATCCAAAATCTTGTTCTAAAGCTTGCACGGGGGTCTGCAAAGAGTTTGGCAAGAATGAAAGGTAGTTGTCCAAAACTCGTTCTTTTCCAATAGAATAACCATGGAAAAGGCAGGAGAGTGGTAAAGTACTGTTTTCTCTAAGTCTGAAGGCTGCCCACACTGTGCCTGTGTGCTGCAGCTTGCATCTTCGCCTTTGGGAAGCTGCCGCTCGCCGATTCTCCCGCAGGCGAAGAAGCGGCTTCTTCGCACACAGAGCATTGTGGCGAGCGCAGGGAGCTCCTGAGAGCGGTTTGTGCCGAAAGAAGCCCGGGACCGGCACTTAGCTTCGGAGTGCTGCGTATCTGCGTCTTCTGTGTGTCTTGCCGCTCTACACTCAGCAAAAAGCTTTTCCACCATATCTTGCAAGGAGAAACTCTGCCAGGAAAGAAAACATCCAAAATCTTGTTCTAAAGCTTGCACGGGGGTCTGCAAAGAGTTTGGCAAGAATGAAAGGTAGTTGTCCAAAACTCGTTCTTTTCCAATAGAATAACCATGGAAAAGGCAGGAGAGTGGTAAAGTACCGTTTTCTCTAAGTCTGAAGGCTGCCCACACTGTGCCTGTGTGCTGCAGCTTGCATCTTCGCCTTTGGGAAGCTGCCGCTCGCCGATTCTCCCGGAGGCGAAGAAGCGGCTTCTTCGCACACAGAGCATTGTGGCGAGCGCAGGGAGCTCCTGAGAGCGGTTTGTGCCGAAAGAAGCCCGGGACCGGCACTTAGCTTCGGAGAGCTGCGTATCTGCGTCTTCTGCGTGTCTTGCCGCTCTACACTCAGCAAAAAGCTTTTCCACCATATCTTGCAAGGAGAAACTCTGCCAGGAAAGAAAACATCCAAAATCTTGTTCTAAAGCTTGCACGGGGGTCTGCAAAGAGTTTGGCAAGAATGAAAGGTAGTTGTCCAAAACTCGTTCTTTTCCAATAGAATAACCATGGAAAAGGCAGGAGAGTGGTAAAGTACTGTTTTCTCTAAGTCTGAAGGCTGCCCACACTGTGCCTGTGTGCTGCAGCTTGCATCTTCGCCTTTGGGAAGCTGCCGCTCGCCGATTCTCCCGGAGGCGAAGAAGCGGCTTCTTCGCACACAGAGCATTGTGGCGAGCGCAGGGAGCTCCTGAGAGCGGTTTGTGCCGAAAGAAGCCCGGGACCGGCACTTAGCTTCGGAGAGCTGCGTATCTGCGTCTTCTGCGTGTCTTGCCGCTCTACACTCAGCAAAAAGCTTTTCCACCATATCTTGCAAGGAGAAACTCTGCCAGGAAAGAAAACATCCAAAATCTTGTTCTAAAGCTTGCACGGGGGTCTGCAAAGAGTTTGGCAAGAATGAAAGGTAGTTGTCCAAAACTCGTTCTTTTCCAATAGAATAACCATGGAAAAGGCAGGAGAGTGGTAAAGTACTGTTTTCTCTAAGTCTGAATGCTGCCCACACTGTGCCTGTGTGCTGCAGCTTGCATCTTCGCCTTTGGGAAGCTGCCGCTCGCCGATTCTCCCGGAGGCGAAGAAGCGGCTTCTTCGCACACAGAGCATTGTGGCGAGCGCAGGGAGCCCCTGAGAGCGGTTTGTGCCGAAAGAAGCCCGGGACCGGCACTTAGCTTCGGAGAGCTGCGTATCTGCGTCTTCTGCGTGTCTTGGCGCACTACACTCAGCAAAAAGCTTTTCCAGCATATCTTGCAAGGAGAAACTCTGCCAGGAAAGAAAACATCCAAAATCTTGTTCTAAAGCTTGCACGGGGGTCTGCAAAGAGTTTGGCAAGAATGAAAGATAGTTGTCCAAAACTCGTTCTTTTCCAATAGAATAACCATGGAAAAGGCAGGAGAGTGGTAAAGTACTGTTTTCTCTAAGTCTGAATGCTGCCCACACTGTGCCTGTGTGCTGCAGCTTGCATCTTCGCCTTTGGGAAGCTGCCGCTCGCCGATTCTCCCGGAGGCGAAGAAGCGGCTTCTTCGCACACAGAGCATTGTGGCGAGCGCAGGGAGCTCCTGAGAGCGGTTTGTGCCGAAAGAAGCCCGGGACCGGCACTTAGCTTCGGAGAGCTGCGTATCTGCGTCTTCTGCGTGTCTTGCCGCTCTACACTCAGCAAAAAGCTTTTCCACCATATCTTGCAAGGAGAAACTCTGCCAGGAAAGAAAACATCCAAAATCTTGTTCTAAAGCTTGCACGGGGGTCTGCAAAGAGTTTGGCAAGAATGAAAGGTAGTTGTCCAAAACTCGTTCTTTTCCAATAGAATAACCATGGAAAAGGCAGGAGAGTGGTAAAGTACCGTTTTCTCTAAGTCTGAAGGCTGCCCACACTGTGCCTGTGTGCTGCAGCTTGCATCTTCGCCTTTGGGAAGCTGCCGCTCGCCGATTCTCCCGCAGGCGAAGAAGCGGCTTCTTCGCACACAGAGCATTGTGGCGAGCGCAGGGAGCTCCTGAGAGCGGTTTGTGCCGAAAGAAGCCCGGGACCGGCACTTAGCTTCGGAGAGCTGCGTATCTGCGTCTTCTGCGTGTCTTGCCGCTCTACACTCAGCAAAAAGCTTTTCCACCATATCTTGCAAGGAGAAACTCTGCCAGGAAAGAAAACATCCAAAATCTTGTTCTAAAGCTTGCACGGGGGTCTGCAAAGAGTTTGGCAAGAATGAAAGATAGTTGCCCAAAACTCGTTCTTTTCCAATAGAATAACCATGGAAAAGGCCGGAGAGTGGTAAAGTACTGTTTTCTCTAAGTCTGAAGGCTGCCCACACTGTGCCTGTGTGCTGCAGCTTGCATCTTCGCCTTTGGGAAGCTGCCGCTCGCCGATTCTCCCGGAGGCGAAGAAGCGGCTTCTTCGCACACAGAGCATTGTGGCGAGCGCAGGGAGCTCCTGAGAGCGGTTTGTGCCGAAAGAAGCCCGGGACCGGCACTTAGCTTCGGAGAGCTGCGTATCTGCGTCTTCTGCGTGTCTTGCCGCTCTACACTCAGCAAAAAGCTTTTCCACCATATCTTGCAAGGAGAAACTCTGCCAGGAAAGAAAACATCCTAAATCTTGTTCTAAAGCTTGCACGGGGGTCTGCAAAGAGTTTGGCAAGAATGAAAGGTAGTTGTCCAAAACTCGTTCTTTTCCAATAGAATAACCATGGAAAAGGCAGGAGAGTGGTAAAGTACCGTTTTCTCTAAGTCTGAATGCTGCCCACACTGTGCCTGTGTGCTGCAGCTTGCATCTTCGCCTTTGGGAAGCTGCCGCTCGCCGATTCTCCCGGAGGCGAAGAAGCGGCTTCTTCGCACACAGAGCATTGTGGCGAGCTCAGGGAGCTCCTGAGAGCGGTTTGTGCCGAAAGAAGCCCGGGACCGGCACTTAGCTTCGGAGAGCTGCGTATCTGCGTCTTCTGCGTGTCTTGCCGCTCTACACTCAGCAAAAAGCTTTTCCAGCATATCTTGCAAGGAGAAACTCTGCCAGGAAAGAAAACATCCAAAATCTTGTTCTAAAGCTTGCACGGGGGTCTGCAAAGAGTTTGGCAAGAATGAAAGGTAGTTGTCCAAAACTCGTTCTTTTCCAATAGAATAACCATGGAAAAGGCAGGAGAGTGGTAAAGTACTGTTTTCTCTAAGTCTGAAGGCTGCCCACACTGTGCCTGTGTGCTGCAGCTTGCATCTTCGCCTTTGGGAAGCTGCCGCTCGCCGATTCTCCCGCAGGCGAAGAAGCGGCTTCTTCGCACACAGAGCATTGTGGCGAGCGCAGGGAGCTCCTGAGAGCGGTTTGTGCCGAAAGAAGCCCGGGACCGGCACTTAGCTTCGGAGAGCTGCGTATCTGCGTCTTCTGCGTGTCTTGCCGCTCTACACTCAGCAAAAAGCTTTTCCACCATATCTTGCAAGGAGAAACTCTGCCAGGAAAGAAAACATCCAAAATCTTGTTCTAAAGCTTGCACGGGGGTCTGCAAAGAGTTTGGCAAGAATGAAAGGTAGTTGTCCAAAACTCGTTCTTTTCCAATAGAATAACCATGGAAAAGGCAGGAGAGTGGTAAAGTACTGTTTTCTCTAAGTCTGAATGCTGCCCACACTGTGCCTGTGTGCTGCAGCTTGCATCTTCGCCTTTGGGAAGCTGCCGCTCGCCGATTCTCCCGGAGGCGAAGAAGCGGCTTCTTCGCACACAGAGCATTGTGGCGAGCGCAGGGAGCTCCTGAGAGCGGTTTGTGCCGAAAGAAGCCCGGGACCGGCACTTAGCTTCGGAGAGCTGCGTATCTGCGTCTTCTGCGTGTCTTGCCGCTCTACACTCAGCAAAAAGCTTTTCCAGCATATCTTGCAAGGAGAAACTCTGCCAGGAAAGAAAACATCCAAAATCTTGTTCTAAAGCTTGCACGGGGGTCTGCAAAGAGTTTGGCAAGAATGAAAGGTAGTTGTCCAAAACTCGTTCTTTTCCAATAGAATAACCATGGAAAAGGCAGGAGAGTGGTAAAGTACTGTTTTCTCTAAGTCTGAATGCTGCCCACACTGTGCCTGTGTGCTGCAGCTTGCATCTTCGCCTTTGGGAAGCTGCCGCTCGCCGATTCTCCCGGAGGCGAAGAAGCGGCTTCTTCGCACACAGAGCATTGTGGCGAGCGCAGGGAGCTCCTGAGAGCGGTTTGTGCCGAAAGAAGCCCGGGACCGGCACTTAGCTTCGGAGAGCTGCGTATCTGCGTCTTCTGCGTGTCTTGCCGCTCTACACTCAGCAAAAAGCTTTTCCACCATATCTTGCAAGGAGAAACTCTGCCAGGAAAGAAAACATCCAAAATCTTGTTCTAAAGCTTGCACGGGGGTCTGCAAAGAGTTTGGCAAGAATGAAAGGTAGTTGTCCAAAACTCGTTCTTTTCCAATAGAATAACCATGGAAAAGGCAGGAGAGTGGTAAAGTACCGTTTTCTCTAAGTCTGAAGGCTGCCCACACTGTGCCTGTGTGCTGCAGCTTGCATCTTCGCCTTTGGGAAGCTGCCGCTCGCCGATTCTCCCGCAGGCGAAGAAGCGGCTTCTTCGCACACAGAGCATTGTGGCGAGCGCAGGGAGCTCCTGAGAGCGGTTTGTGCCGAAAGAAGCCCGGGACCGGCACTTAGCTTCGGAGAGCTGCGTATCTGCGTCTTCTGCGTGTCTTGCCGCTCTACACTCAGCAAAAAGCTTTTCCACCATATCTTGCAAGGAGAAACTCTGCCAGGAAAGAAAACATCCAAAATCTTGTTCTAAAGCTTGCACGGGGGTCTGCAAAGAGTTTGGCAAGAATGAAAGATAGTTGCCCAAAACTCGTTCTTTTCCAATAGAATAACCATGGAAAAGGCCGGAGAGTGGTAAAGTACTGTTTTCTCTAAGTCTGAAGGCTGCCCACACTGTGCCTGTGTGCTGCAGCTTGCATCTTCGCCTTTGGGAAGCTGCCGCTCGCCGATTCTCCCGGAGGCGAAGAAGCGGCTTCTTCGCACACAGAGCATTGTGGCGAGCGCAGGGAGCTCCTGAGAGCGGTTTGTGCCGAAAGAAGCCCGGGACCGGCACTTAGCTTCGGAGAGCTGCGTATCTGCGTCTTCTGCGTGTCTTGCCGCTCTACACTCAGCAAAAAGCTTTTCCACCATATCTTGCAAGGAGAAACTCTGCCAGGAAAGAAAACATCCTAAATCTTGTTCTAAAGCTTGCACGGGGGTCTGCAAAGAGTTTGGCAAGAATGAAAGGTAGTTGTCCAAAACTCGTTCTTTTCCAATAGAATAACCATGGAAAAGGCAGGAGAGTGGTAAAGTACCGTTTTCTCTAAGTCTGAATGCTGCCCACACTGTGCCTGTGTGCTGCAGCTTGCATCTTCGCCTTTGGGAAGCTGCCGCTCGCCGATTCTCCCGGAGGCGAAGAAGCGGCTTCTTCGCACACAGAGCATTGTGGCGAGCTCAGGGAGCTCCTGAGAGCGGTTTGTGCCGAAAGAAGCCCGGGACCGGCACTTAGCTTCGGAGAGCTGCGTATCTGCGTCTTCTGCGTGTCTTGCCGCTCTACACTCAGCAAAAAGCTTTTCCAGCATATCTTGCAAGGAGAAACTCTGCCAGGAAAGAAAACATCCAAAATCTTGTTCTAAAGCTTGCACGGGGGTCTGCAAAGAGTTTGGCAAGAATGAAAGGTAGTTGTCCAAAACTCGTTCTTTTCCAATAGAATAACCATGGAAAAGGCAGGAGAGTGGTAAAGTACTGTTTTCTCTAAGTCTGAAGGCTGCCCACACTGTGCCTGTGTGCTGCAGCTTGCATCTTCGCCTTTGGGAAGCTGCCGCTCGCCGATTCTCCCGCAGGCGAAGAAGCGGCTTCTTCGCACACAGAGCATTGTGGCGAGCGCAGGGAGCTCCTGAGAGCGGTTTGTGCCGAAAGAAGCCCGGGACCGGCACTTAGCTTCGGAGAGCTGCGTATCTGCGTCTTCTGCGTGTCTTGCCGCTCTACACTCAGCAAAAAGCTTTTCCACCATATCTTGCAAGGAGAAACTCTGCCAGGAAAGAAAACATCCAAAATCTTGTTCTAAAGCTTGCACGGGGGTCTGCAAAGAGTTTGGCAAGAATGAAAGGTAGTTGTCCAAAACTCGTTCTTTTCCAATAGAATAACCATGGAAAAGGCAGGAGAGTGGTAAAGTACTGTTTTCTCTAAGTCTGAATGCTGCCCACACTGTGCCTGTGTGCTGCAGCTTGCATCTTCGCCTTTGGGAAGCTGCCGCTCGCCGATTCTCCCGGAGGCGAAGAAGCGGCTTCTTCGCACACAGAGCATTGTGGCGAGCGCAGGGAGCTCCTGAGAGCGGTTTGTGCCGAAAGAAGCCCGGGACCGGCACTTAGCTTCGGAGAGCTGCGTATCTGCGTCTTCTGCGTGTCTTGCCGCTCTACACTCAGCAAAAAGCTTTTCCAGCATATCTTGCAAGGAGAAACTCTGCCAGGAAAGAAAACATCCAAAATCTTGTTCTAAAGCTTGCACGGGGGTCTGCAAAGAGTTTGGCAAGAATGAAAGGTAGTTGTCCAAAACTCGTTCTTTTCCAATAGAATAACCATGGAAAAGGCAGGAGAGTGGTAAAGTACTGTTTTCTCTAAGTCTGAATGCTGCCCACACTGTGCCTGTGTGCTGCAGCTTGCATCTTCGCCTTTGGGAAGCTGCCGCTCGCCGATTCTCCCGGAGGCGAAGAAGCGGCTTCTTCGCACACAGAGCATTGTGGCGAGCGCAGGGAGCTCCTGAGAGCGGTTTGTGCCGAAAGAAGCCCGGGACCGGCACTTAGCTTCGGAGAGCTGCGTATCTGCGTCTTCTGCGTGTCTTGCCGCTCTACACTCAGCAAAAAGCTTTTCCACCATATCTTGCAAGGAGAAACTCTGCCAGGAAAGAAAACATCCAAAATCTTGTTCTAAAGCTTGCACGGGGGTCTGCAAAGAGTTTGGCAAGAATGAAAGGTAGTTGTCCAAAACTCGTTCTTTTCCAATAGAATAACCATGGAAAAGGCAGGAGAGTGGTAAAGTACCGTTTTCTCTAAGTCTGAAGGCTGCCCACACTGTGCCTGTGTGCTGCAGCTTGCATCTTCGCCTTTGGGAAGCTGCCGCTCGCCGATTCTCCCGGAGGCGAAGAAGCGGCTTCTTCGCACACAGAGCATTGTGGCGAGCGCAGGGAGCTCCTGAGAGCGGTTTGTGCCGAAAGAAGCCCGGGACCGGCACTTAGCTTCGGAGAGCTGCGTATCTGCGTCTTCTGCGTGTCTTGCCGCTCTACACTCAGCAAAAAGCTTTTCCACCATATCTTGCAAGGAGAAACTCTGCCAGGAAAGAAAACATCCAAAATCTTGTTCTAAAGCTTGCACGGGGGTCTGCAAAGAGTTTGGCAAGAATGAAAGGTAGTTGTCCAAAACTCGTTCTTTTCCAATAGAATAACCATGGAAAAGGCAGGAGAGTGGTAAAGTACTGTTTTCTCTAAGTCTGAATGCTGAACACACTGTGCCTGTGTGCTGCAGCTTGCATCTTCGCCTTTGGGAAGCTGCCGCTCGCCGATTCTCCCGGAGGCGAAGAAGCGGCTTCTTCGCACACAGAGCATTGTGGCGAGCGCAGGGAGCTCCTGAGAGCGGTTTGTGCCGAAAGAAGCCCGGGATCGGCACTTAGCTTCGGAGAGCTGCGTATCTGCGTCTTCTGCGTGTCTTGCCGCTCTACACTCAGCAAAAAGCTTTTCCAGCATATCTTGCAAGGAGAAACTCTGCCAGGAAAGAAAACATCCAAAATCTTGTTCTAAAGCTTGCACGGGGGTCTGCAAAGAGTTTGGCAAGAATGAAAGGTAGTTGTCCAAAACTCGTTCTTTTCCAATAGAATAACCATGGAAAAGGCAGGAGAGTGGTAAAGTACCGTTTTCTCTAAGTCTGAAGGCTGCCCACACTGTGCCTGTGTGCTGCAGCTTGCATCTTCGCCTTTGGGAAGCTGCCGCTCGCCGATTCTCCCGGAGGCGAAGAAGCGGCTTCTTCGCACACAGAGCATTGTGGCGAGCGCAGGGAGCTCCTGAGAGCGGTTTGTGCCGAAAGAAGCCCGGGACCGGCACTTAGCTTCGGAGAGCTGCGTATCTGCGTCTTCTGCGTGTCTTGCCGCTCTACACTCAGCAAAAAGCTTTTCCACCATATCTTGCAAGGAGAAACTCTGCCAGGAAAGAAAACATCCAAAATCTTGTTCTAAAGCTTGCACGGGGGTCTGCAAAGAGTTTGGCAAGAATGAAAGGTAGTTGTCCAAAACTCGTTCTTTTCCAATAGAATAACCATGGAAAAGGCAGGAGAGTGGTAAAGTACTGTTTTCTCTAAGTCTGAAGGCTGCCCACACTGTGCCTGTGTGCTGCAGCTTGCATCTTCGCCTTTGGGAAGCTGCCGCTCGCCGATTCTCCCGGAGGCGAAGAAGCGGCTTCTTCGCACACAGAGCATTGTGGCGAGCGCAGGGAGCTCCTGAGAGCGGTTTGTGCCGAAAGAAGCCCGGGACCGGCACTTAGCTTCGGAGAGCTGCGTATCTGCGTCTTCTGCGTGTCTTGCCGCTCTACACTCAGCAAAAAGCTTTTCCACCATATCTTGCAAGGAGAAACTCTGCCAGGAAAGAAAACATCCAAAATCTTGTTCTAAAGCTTGCACGGGGGTCTGCAAAGAGTTTGGCAAGAATGAAAGGTAGTTGTCCAAAACTCGTTCTTTTCCAATAGAATAACCATGGAAAAGGCAGGAGAGTGGTAAAGTACTGTTTTCTCTAAGTCTGAATGCTGCCCACACTGTGCCTGTGTGCTGCAGCTTGCATCTTCGCCTTTGGGAAGCTGCCGCTCGCCGATTCTCCCGGAGGCGAAGAAGCGGCTTCTTCGCACACAGAGCATTGTGGCGAGCGCAGGGAGCTCCTGAGAGCGGTTTGTGTCGAAAGAAGCCCGGGACCGGCACTTAGCTTCGGAGAGCTGCGTATCTGCGTCTTCTGCGTGTCTTGCCGCTCTACACTCAGCAAAAAGCTTTTCCACCATATCTTGCAAGGAGAAACTCTGCCAGGAAAGAAAACATCCAAAATCTTGTTCTAAAGCTTGCACGGGGGTCTGCAAAGAGTTTGGCAAGAATGAAAGGTAGTTGTCCAAAACTCGTTCTTTTCCAATAGAATAACCATGGAAAAGGCATGAGAGTGGTAAAGTACTGTTTTCTCTAAGTCTGAATGCTGCCCACACTGTGCCTGTGTGCTGCAGCTTGCATCTTCGCCTTTGGGAAGCTGCCGCTCGCCGATTCTCCCGGAGGCGAAGAAGCGGCTTCTTCGCACACAGAGCATTGTGGCGAGCGCAGGGAGCTCCTGAGAGCGGTTTGTGTCGAAAGAAGCCCGGGACCGGCACTTAGCTTCGGAGAGCTGCGTATCTGCGTCTTCTGCGTGTCTTGCCGCTCTACACTCAGCAAAAAGCTTTTCCACCATATCTTGCAAGGAGAAACTCTGCCAGGAAAGAAAACATCCAAAATCTTGTTCTAAAGCTTGCACGGGGGTCTGCAAAGAGTTTGGCAAGAATGAAAGGTAGTTGTCCAAAACTCGTTCTTTTCCAATAGAATAACCATGGAAAAGGCAGGAGAGTGGTAAAGTACTGTTTTCTCTAAGTCTGAAGGCTGCCCACACTGTGCCTGTGTGCTGCAGCTTGCATCTTCGCCTTTGGGAAGCTGCCGCTCGCCGATTCTCCCGGAGGCGAAGAAGCGGCTTCTTCGCACACAGAGCATTGTGGCGAGCGCAGGGAGCTCCTGAGAGCGGTTTGTGCCGAAAGAAGCCCGGGACCGGCACTTAGCTTCGGAGAGCTGCGTATCTGCGTCTTCTGCGTGTCTTGCCGCTCTACACTCAGCAAAAAGCTTTTCCACCATATCTTGCAAGGAGAAACTCTGCCAGGAAAGAAAACATCCAAAATCTTGTTCTAAAGCTTGCACGGGGGTCTGCAAAGAGTTTGGCAAGAATGAAAGGTAGTTGTCCAAAACTCGTTCTTTTCCAATAGAATAACCATGGAAAAGGCAGGAGAGTGGTAAAGTACTGTTTTCTCTAAGTCTGAAGGCTGCCCACACTGTGCCTGTGTGCTGCAGCTTGCATCTTCGCCTTTGGGAAGCTGCCGCTCGCCGATTCTCCCGGAGGCGAAGAAGCGGCTTCTTCGCACACAGAGCATTGTGGCGAGCGCAGGGAGCTCCTGAGAGCGGTTTGTGCCGAAAGAAGCCCGGGACCGGCACTTAGCTTCGGAG